>NC_060212.1:5750000-6350000 GCF_021130785.1 Homalodisca vitripennis | reverse complement strand
AAAATGTAGGAAAACCAAAGGTATCGTAATTCTTCGGCTTATTAAAATGCAGCAGTCACCAGCACGACACGATCCGCAATCTATTTCATGCTCCATCAACTCGCGTTATTCAGCAATTCACCCGTTAAATTAGTTAACGTTAGTTAGGATACTGTCTTTTTATGTTATTCTTGCAGTAATTTTATTGCAATTTCAACAAAATAACGATATGTATAAATACATAATATGTTTCGATAAAAGAATTTCAATTTTTAATAGTCACATAAATGTTTTATAAATCAAATAATATTAATTTAGTTTAGCCAAACGATCGTATAATGACCTAATGTATTTCTCATACGTAACATATATATATATACATATATATATTAAATAAACATACTGAATGCTTTCAAATTCATATATGTAGTAACAGTAGCACATTATACCCTGTTTCGTGAATAGTGCAGTGAAGAATATTTTACTAATAACTGTGAAAGATCCATTGAGTGTAATCCATTGATAATGTTGACATATATTTTGCCTTTTATTCTCTCTTTACTAGCTGTGTTGTGTAACTGATTATTGATTTAGCTACTCTCGAAAGACCTTTACAGACATACATCGCCTAGTCTTAGTATTCTATCTGCCCAAAACCAATTCATTAAGAACTTTTTATTTTTTTATGAATAATAATATTGGTTAACCGATCATGTAGTGAAAATTTCATCAGCATGCACTAAAGTGAAATGTTGCCACCGAAAGTTAGAAAGTCAATTCAAGACCATATATACTGTGTAATTGTATATTATAAAATAAAACAGATAATATCCTATTAGATACCATTTCATCAATTATAGAGCTATTAGTTTAACCTAATGCCTTTAATATATTATTAAAAAATAATTTTTTGAACATTTCATAAAACAAACATCGCTATGTAATATTGAATATAAGACTCGTACGTTATTGCATTTACAGTTTTGTAGTACATTAATTATGTTCTCAATTAAATTATTTGATATAAATTGACAAAATACTAAAAGAATAATATTTAAACGTAATAGTAAATCAGCTTTTATGGGAAAAACATAACTAAAGCGTGGGGTTGCTTTCCACGCACTATGTGTTACTTCTGTTTATATCTTGTTATACATCTGATTAGTGATAGACGGTGGGGGGGAGGGAGAGAGAAATCACACAAGATATAACCTCATCTACATCCTTAGTTATGCTCCTAGCCTTATAGGACAATTATAGATATTTGCGGCCAAACAGTTATTAGTTTAAATTTTAAAGCGTAAATGTATAAAATTTGTTAAGGTAAAGTTAAATAAAGTTTTAAATCATTTATATTCATTACTAATAACAAATTAAAAAGAACCATTTGAATACATATTAATATGTCGTTAAGAGACACGTCCCATTACGTCATAACTGAAACAAAACATTGTAACAGTGTATGTCCGCCTACACAGCAGGCTCTTGTTATATACATAAGCCAGGTATATGATCCTCTTGTATAAATATAGGGTATTAAGTGGTACTTAAACTTAGAACTGCTTCTACCGAGGCACGTTCCCTGCAAACATTAAACCTCTAGAGTTTGTGAAGATTTGCTTTGTTTGTTGTCTATATTTAAATACTTGGCTGAAATTAATTCACTAAATAATAGATTAAAAATAGCTTTGTACTCATATTTACGTAATGTAGTGATCTAATTAGTTACAAATTACACCAGGTACGTGGAAAAGTTTGACCTCAAATAAATCGTTAACCACTCTTTACTGTGCTAATTTATAGTGATATATTTTATTTAGTAAGTTTCATCACCTGCTTGTTATTTAAAGTAAACAAAATACATGTTTTGTAGTTTTAAAAAGTAATTCATCATTGCCGAGAATATGCAATATTGCAGCAAAGTATTAACACTGCAACAGAACATCAGAATATGTTTAAATTATTAATAAAGGCCCATATCCATATAGTTAAATTTGTATAACATCACAATCGGTAGAACTGGCCTACCTTTGAAGACAAAATTAACGATAGTTATGAAGCTTAATGATTACTAAATGATGAATTAAACTGTGTTATTGTTATGGTTTGAAAAAATTATTAAATGTAGTAATTAATTTCATTTCTTATATATGCCTTCAAAACAACTATATTGGAAATGTTCTCAGTTTTGTATCACCGACCAACAGATTTTTATCTAAAATAATTCTGTATACTGTTACACTAGTTACTACGTCATGATTTAATAAAGATAAAATATTGTTTTAGTAATGGTGATGTATTGGATTATGTAAAAAGTGTGAGGTTATTTTAACTTTTATAATTTGAGTACAGTTGCAAATTGGTGGAAAGACCTTGTTACCTGGATAGATTCATATATACTATAACCATGAAAATTGATGATAGTGTTAATACATTGTGTAATAAAAAACGATAAGCATTAAACACAAAACATGATCTGTACCAAGTACTGTCGTTTATATGACTGAAAGTAATTGCAATAAACAAATCAGTGCACCGTAATGAAGGCGAATTCAATTAGCATCTAGAAGCTTCCAAGTGTCTTTCAATACGATTAGCAATGCTTCCCGTTTGAACGCAACTAAACTAATGTAATATACAGAAAAAAACCCTACTAAGTTACGCTCAATGAAGAATTTGAGGTAAACAGGTTTTCCGGACATTTCCAAAATGTTGTATGTTAAACAAATATTATTAATACAATGTGTTATGATCTGCAACTGACCTCGTTATTAGGTAGTTAATTAACCTAACACAAGTAAAATATTCAATAAAATAAACAAATCATTTTAGAGCTTGGAAGACGTTTAGGTTAGGAATCACAATAATTATATTTAGTGTAACGTTCTTAATAAGGACAAAACACTAATTATTGTACCTGAACTAAAGAATTTGTATCCGAAGTTGCCTAATTTCGATCAATAGTTAACTGAAAATCTGGTCTATTAATTTAATGCATGACGATTTCATTGAAATCCATACAATTATCTTCGAACTAACAATAATGTGAAGTTTCCTTAGATCCTTTTCCTTATATGTGTAAGCCTTCTCTATTAGATCCTTTCCTTGTTGACCTTTTAACCTATTGTCTTTTAATTTCGCCTATGCAGAGCTTCATGTGTGCCACCTTTTGGTTTTGTTTTCACGATACTTTGCCTAAGCGTGGTGTACGTTTTAAATGCCTACTCTCCTAGTTTTCTCAAATAAACTCGACACGTAAGAGATTAACAACGGAAATTGATTTATATAATGATTTAATCTCTCAGGAGTGATTCTTTTTGTTTTGTTCGCACTTATTCATCCTTTAAAACACAAAAAAACACTTTAAACCAAAAGTGTCTTGAATTTTGAGTACTAACCGTCTTTTGTGTCACGTTTCCTTCGTCCATATTGCGTGAGTGCCTTTTATTGCTTTCCTGTTAATGTATTTTATGCTTGTAGTGGATCAGATACTTAATTATCATAATTTATTTTCCATCTGAATTAATGAAATGTCGATCAAGACTTTATAATCTAAAGAAGAAGGGGTTTTTAATTAAATATTAGGATTTATTAAAATTTCCTTTCACTATGTAAGAAATGTATGTTATTTTAATTTTGTAATAGGACATGAAGGTAAGGAAACACTCCTTGGTCCTGCTAGCCGTAAGCTGGACGATGACAGACGACTCTGTATGACGGTATACGTTGTGCTGCAGCGATGGCCGTCTCCTTCACCTCCACTCCAAGGGCTGCTCTCACATCAGTGATGTTCTCCCCTCTCGACTACGGTACACCGCTGACCTCAATGTTGTTTAATGTTTACCCTCGCATATTGTTCCAGGTTCCGCATCCTCTCTCGTAGTCCCTCACCTTCATTACTTAAAGCCCGGTTAGTCGCCTTCAACGCCTGATTCTCATTCTGTCCTTCAGCAAGCTTCTTCTTAATGTCCTCTATCAATACGTTAGAGGTGTCCCACATGCTCGGAACATAAATAAATAAATAAAAATGCGTTTATTGCAAGCGTTTCTCAGTATAACAACTGCTTTACAGAACAACTCTTGTCATATCTTACACTATTTACAATACTGGGAAATAAAAATAAAAAACTAAAACCTATAGACCAAAGAAAACACCCAAACAAGACAAATAAATTTACTGTACAATCATTTTTTCTTAATTTACTTTTAAAAACAGTAACAGAAGTCTGTTTAAGGTTCTGGGGGAGTCATTGTACAACTTTGGGCCAAAGTAAGAAAAGAAAAGCTCCTCCTCCCAAACTCATACTTGACTCTGGGAAAGGGGAAGCAGGTCACCATGGCGGACACTGCATTGAGAGACCTCCTCCAGAAATTGGAGCTTCTTCTTGCTCAGGTACCGCGACTCACCCAGCGTAAGCACCTTGTGGATCATGCCACATGTCAGGATCCTGCATACATTTTCCATGGGGGACAAACTTACAGCATCTCGGAAGGGGGTGACATATGATCAAAGCGCCTCAAATTGAAAATGAATCGAAATGCAGAGTTTTGCAGTCTTTGAATCCGATCTATGTTTTCCCCTAGAGATAATGTTGCCGTATGCAGGATAGCAGTAATAAATACAGATAGAACAAGAGAACTCATAAGCCGGAGCTTAGCGGATTCTGGCAGCAGACTTCTAAATCTGTACAGACCCCTCAGCCTACTACCAAGGGCACGCTGGATAGCATGAGTGGCATAATCAGAAAAGGAGAGCTCACTGTCAAGCACAACTCCGAGAGTCTTGACTGACTCAGAGACAGCTGACAGCTCTCCCCACTGAGCCTTACTCTCACTCCCTCTCTGACCAAGGGCCTGCACCAGATTGTGTGGGGCAAGATGTAGTACAATGCACTTACCTATATTGAGTTTAAGGCCATTGTTAACCGAAAGTGTTGATGTTCACTAGGTCGTAATTTATTTTCTCAATAGCCTCATCAATGGAGCCAGGCTCGTATGACAAGCGCAACTGACAATCATCTGCGTACAGGTCAGCTGCACAGCTTTGAACACAACTGGGGAAGTCCGAACGTATATAAGTTGAACAATATAAAAGGTCCAAAGAAAACTTCCTTGAGGAACACTTCGCCTTTTGACATGTGAAGTTGACGTCCCACTTCCCATCTTTGTAACCTGACTTCTGTCTCCTAGGTATGATTTTACCTACTCGATTGAATTTTGCCAAAGCCATAAAATGCATCTTAGCGTACAAAAGTTCATGGTTAAGGGAATAATGCTTGTGAGTAGTTCCAGTATCACTAGTGAACTACACATCCCTTTATCTTTCACATCAATTAAGTCACTGAACAGACTTACCAGGGCAGTGCATGTGCTATGATTTTTTCTAAATCCAGATTGTGTTTTTGGCAATATGTTTACTTCGTTCATATACTGTGCTATTTGACGTGTTACTATCTTTTCCATAATCTTTGATATTGCTGGTAAAGTCGAGATGGGTCTCAGTTGTTGGACACTATTAGGGGACATTACTTTTGCAATGGATGAACAATACTCATTTTCCATCTCTGCGGGAAACACACCGCTCATCAATGATTTGTTAATGAGATGAGTAATTGCACCACCAAAGCATACGGACTCACGGCCTTAATCATTTAGATGATATTTCATCACTACAAACAGCTCTAGATTTGATTTCATTTAGTGCTTTTTTTACATCATCTTTAGTGACAGCAGAAAAGCTAAAATCATTCATAGATTCAATTCTCTTACTAGTTCTGATGAAATCAATTTCTTCAACTCTGGCTTCATTTCCATTCCCCATATTGAAAAAATACTGATTGATGTCATCAAGCTTCAGTTGGGTGTGGAATGTTTCCATTTCTGTTTTTTATAACTATATTACACTGTTTCAAACAAGTCCCAAAAGTCTTTGGGATCCTTGTTAGTGGATGATTTCTCAGTGAAAAAATCTCTCTTTGCTCTCCACACCATCTCATTCAATTTCATTGCGTGTTTCTTTTATACATCTCCCAATCTTTACTGTCCCTGGTTTTCCAATATATTTTTACGGAGTTTGTTTTTTTAGTTTAGTTTGCTTGTTTATGACATCGTTACTCCACGGGGCTTTCTTTTTTGTTACTCTCTTGCATACAATTGGGAGCATGTGAAATCAAATACACTTATAAACATGGGTAGTGATGAAGTGCTCAATATTGTAAACCCCGGCAATGTGCATTGCTCTCTCCTAGTCAATCTCCGCGACTGCTTTGACAGCACTTCTGGGTTGAATTTTCAAAAATCTCTGTAGGTTATCATTTTTGGCCCTTTTTTTTTCTCTTTCTTTAACTTTACGCAACAATATATCAACTTTTGGACCGTTATCTTCACCCCTCTATGGTCCCTAATGCCTGCTGCATCGATGACGCCGGTCCTCTCGACCTCGACCGACCTGTCCACTATTATGTGGTCTAACAAGGTGGAAGAGGTTGCTGTCACTCTTATTGGCTCATTTACTAATTGATAATTGTATTGCATTGTATGCTTTCAAGAGTCGGCGCGCAAGTAATTGGCTTCATTACAACTATTGGCAATAAATATATGTTGTTGTCGCCCAAGTACATAATGGAGTTTCGATCCGATAGCTAGCCAAGTTAACAAAGATAGAGTGAAACAAAGCTGACAGTGAGGTGTACCTTACATGTGGTGGCCTTATACCACACATAAACCAAGCCCTCACTCCCCTTATCCTCAGGACAACACAAAGAGACTCGATTAAGGGCCCACCCCATCCTCAGTAAGTGTGTGCTGCTCGAAGGAGATTCCCTCCTTAATATACAAGGCAAACGCCACCACCTGTCACCGCGTCTGCAATGCCGTGTAAGTCAGCACGCCGATCACATACAGCACAGACGTTGAGAGTTTGGCTATTTCAGCCTTAAAAGAAGAAATTTCATTAAACACGTAATTGTTTAAACCTTCCACTACCTTGATAAGGAAGTACTTCGTCAGGTGGTCACACATTTGACTCCACATTCCCTTGAGCAGATACAAAACAATTTTCACATATAGTGCACTCTATTCTGTTAGCATCACTATACTCGTTTTCCAGAAGCCACAGAGTGCCATCTCATATAACATTTTAAAAACCACTTTTATACAAACTAAAGCAAGCACAGCGTATATATAACACATGCACGCGGTGTGTGACCTTCAGTATATAAAAGCACCGCAGCTGAAGCTGTTATCGACTCGGCTGACTTAGCTGGCACTGTGAATATTTGTGATTTATATTCATTATCTGACTGAAATTAAATTTACATTTTTTATATTTAATGATAAAGAAAAGCTATATTACTTTTATGATTATGGTATAGTTATGTTATGGCGATTTAGAATTTCTATATGAGATTGAAAATAACTTACTGTAATTTTAAATTTCACATTCATTATTACATAAAAAACCTAAACCATCTAAAATAAAGGTAGATGGGCAATTCTAAAATTATTGGTTAAGGGCAGCGAGAGCTTTCACTAATAACTAGGGGCTATATGACTTTCATTTCTGTATGTCTATCAGTCTGTCCGCACGATGCCTCGAAAAGCTATAGAATATCTACCTAGATATAGATATCACCCACTATCATCCACCCACCCACACACATATTCACTCCACCCACATCCTACTTTACTTTACTTTACTGAAATACCACTATTTATCAATATTTGAGAGAGAGAGAGAGAGAGAGAGAGAGAGAGAGAGAGAGAGAGAGAGAGAGAGAGAAAGTGAGAGAGAGCACCAGGTTTGGTGAGAGGGTGATGTCACTCCATGGGATTTGGCTGGGCGTTAGTAAACACTAACATTGGTATTATTTGTAAACATGATGGCCAGGAAAACACCTCAGACTATATAACTTTGTAAACCACTTAGTATCATCATATTACATTTTTAAATATGAGATTCAGCCTTAGCGAATCTTGAACCAAAGTTACGATTTGTTTCTTACTTTTAAATATGACAGGATTCAGTTCCGCTTGAAGCTTTGTGTTCAATAGAAACGGAGGTAACAGGAAATCAACGAGTATAAATGCGCCATGTATCCATATTGTGCACTTGTATTGCAAGTGTTTTTGACACCAACTCAGTTTTCCTATACTCGAGCGAAAGAAATATAAAATTATACAGTTCTATTTCTGTTTGGAATAATAAATCTCTACTTCATTACTAAAAGGTGGGATAATTTAATTAAAAAACCCACCAATACATATTCATTGGCTGAGAGCAAGTGAATCTTTGCTCCGGGCGTGTAATTTTGTTCTTTCTCTACGAAACCATTTCTCAATGCCGTACAAAACTATATACTTTAAACTGTGCACAATGTTTATATGTTTATTTATATGTTTTTGATCATGGTGCAAGTCAATCAATGAGATTTTGGCTAAGCAGTAGCAAAAACTGTTACATTGATCTCATGGGTAACCGTGATGGCAACTAGAAAATGGCTAAATAAATAAATATGTTAACAAACTCGGTAGAAGATTTTGATGGGTAACATAATAATTCATCTAGCTTATTCATACAGGAAAATTAACAATAACAGGGTCAAAAAGTATATTAAAATTCAGTTAGCAAAGTTTTATTTCACAGCGCTATTTTGTTTTAATACCCTACTTACCTCACTCTCTCACTTCTACAATTAAAATGCATATTATTATTATGTTAATATTAAGTAACATATTATATCGAGATTTAAATTAGATGTACATTTAAAATTTGCATGCAACCTTAGCGAAGCCTGTTACGTGACACGAGGTGTGCGTAATAATAAATATGGAACGATAGTAAAGTTTAAAAATTCTTTTGTGGTTTTAAGATAAACTGTTAAAAGATAATACAACGACACATATCACTACGAAGCTTTCCTTGTTTGTTTATACACACATATGCACGTTTCTCTTAAAATGATCCTATACAATTTACAAAAGCTATCAGCTGGGAGAGAAGGGGAACACGGTATCTGACGCGATGGTAACTGGCTCCTTGGAGACGGCTCGATACTTGGTAAGCGTCCGAGCTTTGCTGTTGATACGGAAGCTCTCGGATCCTTAGTGTCATAGACAGCTGTCACTTCGGTATGTGACTTCCTGGAGACTTCGTTAATTGCCAAGAGTACGAGCTTTGCTGTTGATACGGAAGCTCCCGGATCCTTAGTGTCGCGCAAGTATCTGGCTCCTTGGAGACGGGTCGATACTTGGCAAGAGTACGAGCTTTGCTGTTGATACGGAAGCTCTCAGATCCTTAGTGTCATAAACAGCTGTCACTTCGGTATTTGACTCCCTGGAGACTTCGTTAATTGCCAAGAGTACGACCTTTGCTGTTGATACGGAAGCTCTCGGATCCTTAGTGACATAGACAGCTGTCACTTCGGTATTTGACTCCCTGGAGACTTCGTTAATTGCCAAGAGTACGAGCTTTGCTGTTGATGCGGAAGCTCCCGGATCCTTAGTGTCACGCAAGTATCTGGCTCCTTGGAGACGGGTCGATACTTGGCAAGAGTACGAGATTTGCTGTTGATACGGAAGCTCTCAGATCCTTAGTGTCATAAACAGCTGTCACTTCGGTATTTGACTCCCTGGAGACTTCGTTAATTGCCAAGAGTACGAGCTTTGCTGTTGATACGGAAGCTCCCGGATCCTTAGTGTCGCGCAAGTATCTGGCTCCTTGGAGACGGGTCGATACTTGGCAAGAGTACGAGATTTGCTGTTGATACGGAAGCTCTCGGATCCTAAGTTTCATAGATAACTGTCGCGCCGGTATGTAACTCCCTGGAGACGGCTCGATAATTGCCAAGAGCACGAGCTTTGCTGTTGTTGATACGGAAGCTCTCGGATCCTTAGTGATATAGACAGCTGTCACTCCAGTATCTGACTCCTTGGATACTGCTCGATACTTGGCAAGAGTACGAGCTTTGCTGTTGATACCTAAGCTCCCGGATCCTTAGTGTCGCGCAAGTATCTGGCTCCTTGGAGACGGGTCGATACTTGGCAAGAGTACGAGATTTGCTGTTGATACGGAAGCTCTCGGATCCTAAGTTTCATAGATAACTGTCGCGCCGGTATGTAACTCCCTGGAGACGGCTCGATAATTGCCAAGAGCACGAGCTTTGCTGTTGTTGATACGGAAGCTCTCGGATCCTTAGTGACATAGACAGCTGTCACTCCGGTATCTGACTCCTTGGAGACTGCTCGATACTTGGCAAGAGTACCGAGCTTTGCTGTTGATACCGGAAGCTCTCGGATCCTTAGTGTCACAGACAGCTGTCAAGCTCTGGTATCTGACTCCTTGGAGACTGCTCGATACCTAGCAAGCGTCCGAGCTTTCCTGCTGATACGGAAGCTCTCGGATCCTTAGTGTCACAGACAGCTGTCATGCCGGTATCTGGTTCCTTGGAGACTGCTCGATACCTAGCAAGCGTCCGAGCTTTCCTGTTGATACGGAAGCTCTCGGATCCTTAGTGTCACAGACAGCTGTCAAGCCGGTATCTGGTTCCTTGGAGACTGCTCGATACCTAGCAAGCGTCCGAGCTTTCCTGTTGATACGGAAGCTCTCAGATCCTTAGTGTCACAGACAGCTGTCAAGCCGGTATCTGGTTCCTTGGAGACTGCTCGATACCTAGCAAGCGTCCGAGCTTTCCTGTTGATACGGAAGCTCTCGGATCCTTAGTGTCACAGACAGCTGTCAAGCCGGTATCTGGTTCCTTGGAGACTGCTCGATACCTAGCAAGCGTCCGAGCTTTCCTGTTGATACGGAAGCTCTCGGATCCTTAGTGTCACAGACAGCTGTCAAGCCGGTATCTGGTTTCCTTGGAGACTGCTCGATACCTAGCAAGCGTCCGAGCTTTCCTGCTGATACGGAAGCTCTCGGATCCTTAGTGTCACAGACAGCTGTCAAGCCGGTATCTGTTTCCTTGGAGACTGCCTCGATACCTAGCAAGCGTCCGAGCTTTCCTGCTGATACGGAAGCTCTCGGATCCTTAGTGTCACAGACAGCTGTCAAGCCGGTATCTGTTTCCTTGGAGACTGCTCGATACCTAGCAAGCGTCCGAGCTTTCCTGCTGATACGGAAGCTCTCGGATCCTTAGTGTCACAGACAGCTGTCAAGACGGTATCTGGTTCCTTGGAGACTGCTCGATACCTAGCAAGCGTCCGAGCTTTCCTGCTGATACGGAAGCTCTCGGATCCTTAGTGTCACAGACAGCTGTCATGCCGGTATCTGGTTTCCTTGGAGACTGCTCGATACTAGCAAGCGTCCGAGCTTTCCTGCTGATACGGAAGCTCTCGGATCCTTAGTGTCACAGACAGCTGTCAAGCCGGTATCTGGTTCCTTGGAGACTGCTCGATACCTAGCAAGCGTCCGAGCTTTCCTGTTGATACGGAAGCTCTCGGATCCTTAGTGTCACAGACAGCTGTCACGCCGGTATGCGACTACCTGGAGACGGCTCGGCACTTGACAAGAGTACGAGCATTGCTGTAGAGACGGATGCTCTCGAATCCTTAGTGTCGCAGAAAATGTTACACTGGTACTAACAGTTATATCACAAAATTATATTAATTACAATTTGTGAAGCTTGAAGAGAGATGAGTTTCTATAACATAATTTTTGTATACTTCGATACGTAAAAATGTTGAATAAACTTTAAAACTTACAGCAGTTGAAAGTAACATTCATTTTTTTTTCTTTACTAAGTTTTATGTTTTTGCCTTCAAAATATTTGCAGTTAGATTTTGCACATTTTAGTATATTTAGCCTATTTTCATAATGTTTTTTATTGTTATATAATTATAATTCAAACATACAGCTGTCTACCATAAAAACATGAAAATAGTATGTTAATTATCTTTTCTTTTGATTTGAGACTGATCTACAAAATACTCCAATTTCTGGATGACGATTACGTGACAGCTTTAGATACTCGTAAAAGGCTAAACTCTACATTTAAACCTTTTATGGTTGTTACTAACTTCATAATCTAAAACAATACAGAAGACATAGAGGTGTACTCTTATGGAATGAGTAACACTACTAAAGTAATAAATAATATCATTTATTTAAATAAAATGAATAGCCCATAAAATATTTGAATGGGAGACTTAAAGTAAGAGAAAAATTAAAACATGGTTGATCCAATGGAAGAATTAAACCACTTTTGGTAATAACCGACTATGGAGTGGGAAAGACATGCTGGATTTTTTATAATGCAGTACTCGTAACCAATGGTTTATTATAATGCCATGAAGTTTTTGTACCTTTGAAAACTGTTGAAAAAATAAATACTCTAAGACCATTTTCTATTAAAAACATTCGCCTATATCAATATGCAGAAAAAATTAATATTGGCTCAAAGTGTAAAAGGCCTACACGTTTTTTTTTGTGTAGTTAAATATCGATAGAGTTTTTTTTCTACTCAACACGGAATAGTTGCGTAGATAACTTTTATTAAGAACGACATGAATAACAAAACATCTAGATTGAGCATTCTAAAATCTAAATTAATATAAAGTCGATGACATTCATGATTAACCATTTATAGGCATTTATGTACAATAATTGTTATGGTTTTTGTAATGGATATGAATTTTGAACTTAAAATTTAAATTTTTGAATGTACTTAGAACAAGAACCTATTTTTTTCGTGTAATCTTAAAATGCTGAGCGATAAATTCTAAGTTTATTCAGCAGGCTTTCCACATGGTCATTACATAGCAATCAGACATTAACTATCTGTTAATCTATGCTAAATCTATTGAAAATAGCTTTAGTATACTGTACGTGAACACTAAGGTAATATAATTCATATTGTCACCCTGCAAACACGTGTTATGCAAATTTAGTGGTTTTTGTTAAAATGTATAAGCAGTAAGTAATTGAATTATTACCACATGTTAAATTGATTTAAGCCAAAAGCCCTTATAAAATATAACTTACGATGGAACGCATGAAATGTAAATTTTTAATTGCCTTGTCTCTTTTTAACACTATGTAGAAGAAGCGTTTTAATAAGGACTCAACACTTCTTGAAATTGTGTCTTTTGTGGACAACTATCCGCCTGTTCCATTGGTAGAAAGGTCAAAGAGGCTTGAAACTTGGTACTTGGGTTTCACTGTAGGATCTCTGATCCAATGATTAAGGAGTATACAAGTTACGATGTGCTGGATCCTTCATATTTCCTTGTATTGGTTTATTACTTATCGCGGTTCGTACACAAAAGTGTTTATTTAAATATTTGTATATATTTCCTCATGTCAACAACATACCGTTGTTTAATTTTTACTTGATAAAAATAAACTCAAGTAAGTATATGGGGATTCTTTGTCCTCAAGTTTATAGAGTGAAACGAAAATTTTTCTGAAACCTTAATTTGCAAAGCACAGTTTGAGAACCTGTAGACATGTTCGAACTAGGTATTGCTTACATATAAGTTGAGCTTGATTTAACATTTAAAGTCTACATATTTACTAATTCTCAAGACACCATGTGGACAGACAGACATAAAGAAATTAAATTGTTCACCTTTCGGATTCGAGTAATATCTCGGTAATGTTAAGCCTATTAGTCATTTGACTGTTTGAAAGCACATGGACAGTTCTAAAGCCACATTCATGTGACTGTGGTCGGGCATAATACTGAAACCTTAACACAATGACTGTTGTATAAGCCATCTCTAAATCTCTAAACTGTCCCAGAACTGTACGTGTCAGGGAGAGAACAAAGCTTCAGTAAAGGCTGCATGTAATAGAGTTACAGAGGTATTACACTTAGTTTAACTCACCTACTGCATTATACGCCGCCCGGCCCTTTGTAACATACGTCACGTGTATACATTTTTGCAGTGAGTGGATTATTATAAAACGGCGTATTAATGTAAAATTTACATTATTTAATATAATATTGGTTAGTTCGCTATAATGGATTTATAAATTTTTACGATTTATTATACTCTACTCCACTTTCAGTACCAGATCATGTAGACTAGGCCTAAATCTAATACCTTAAATAACTTTTAAAAGTTGTGAAAATTCTCTTAGTTAATTACTTATGTGCAATGATAAACTTGTAATTATAATATTTTTTACGTAATTTTATTTCAACTCACTTTTCCTTTATGCAACTTTTTACTATTTAAAAAATAATTACATTTAATAGAATGGCATTCTAAAGACTTACATAATGAACATAATATAAATATATGTGCTTACACAATCTCTGTGTAGCTTAATTTTTTAAAATTTTGTAATCTTATTAAGTAACTCAGTCTTTTGATTTAAATTCATTATATATGTCACTGTGAGTGTGAAATATACTAATAAATTACTTCTGAATCAAATTGTTGACTTTTTATATATTTTATTAAATTTTTAAATTTTGGCTAAGGATGGCTTTAACAGTGGGTCTTATTAATGTCACTTATAAACTTAGAATATCTTTACATGTTAGGCCTTACTTGGCAAAAAACCACCCGATTAACACAACTTTCGTACTGTTTGGATATTTCTATGTTAAACATCGCTTTCGGTAAACGTTCAGATATTTTTAAACTACGCATGCGTTACCTATGTAAAAATTATTAAATAAATGGATATTATAGCTTAAGAGACGATACATTGACGAAATATATCAAAGTTGACTATGCGCTTTACGGAAATTAGCGTCGTTGGTTTTAGCTTTTACAATGTAGTACGCGAAATTCATGGTGAGTATTTTTAAAATATGCACTTCACAATAACGTGGATTCTCTCAAATTAAACTTTTCATTCCTAAAATATAAAACCTAAACAATAAGATTTTAAAAATTGTCAAATGTCATTAAATGTATATTTTAACAAGTACTAAAACAAGTTTGAAATCATACATGACATAATTGACAGAATAATATTAATATTCAAAGTAGTTATGCTCTCCAAGCCTTTAACGAAATCGTCTTGTGTGGTTTATAGTAAACATTATCTTGGAATTTGTGTGACTCAAAACAATTTTTGTCACTTAATTGAATTAAGGCTTATTATAATTTCAATATGCTCTTATCTATATGTTTCTAATACATAAATTTAAGATCTGTGAACTTGACTAAAGTGTATATGGGTATAATAACAAAAACATTCCGGTAGTTGTTGACTGTCTTAATATATTTTGCCCAACACAGTTTTCAGATTTCAGTGTATTAAACAATACCGATCAGTCCTATATACTTTGTAATTCGGAACATTATCAGTTAGTTATTTCCGTATACATGTACGTTTTATTCCATCCATCTGTGTTGCAGGCAGCATACACATTACACAGACTGTATTAACGTCATGGCGGGATCAGCTGTTGGTCAGCGACGACATAGCAACTCATCTGAAATATCAAAAAACTAATCTTGTACTTAAACATATTCTCTTTTATAATAGTTTGGATATCTTTACGTATTACATATCTCTTACATTTTGTTTCAACATGAATTAGCTAAACCAAAATTACAAGCAATCTCAACAATTATAATTGTATTTTTATTTAATTCTACGATTTTTAATCATAATAACGAAACATAATAATGTTTTGGTAAATCTAAAGAAATATATTGGTTCCTAAAACATTTTCTAGTAATAACACTATGAAAATTGACATCATTGCAAATGTTTTCACTCTTATTTCTGTCTTTAGAAGACTTTATACATATAATAGCTGTTTGTATGATTGTACGTTATGAAGATTATTTTATACAACAAAGCCAGATTCTGAACTCACAATCTCTAATCCATGTAAATACGTTAATAACTTCATTTGCCATCGTCCTTATCATCGTTTTATTCCCATGTTTTAAAGTAATACTGCAGGACTGATTATTGGGTGAAACAATAGTTCAGTCCCAGAAGGCAGATTTCCAGCCCCAGTACACCACCCTCCCGGGACTGTTATGGTGGTTGTTAACTGAATGTGCACTGTTCCACTTTATTGTTTGTCCTAATGTACAAATCCATTGTATCCTCAGCATCAGGCTGGTTTAGTTCTTATATTACGAGTAGAACTATTCAAACATATTTTTGTAAGATATTAATTCATTTGCTTTAAAATACGTCACATTTATTTATTTTGGGGGTATTTATATTATGATACAAAGAAGTTTTACGGTCTATAGAGTCTAATCTAAGCTTCCAGTGACTAATTGTATTATTTTTCCAGAGCTATTTCTGTTATAATTTGGAAACACTTAATGTAATAACTGTGCGTTTTGTATTTTTGTTTAATAAATGTACTCATATTAAACTATTTGCCTCACCTCTACTATTCGTAGTTCTTACAATATATTTAATATCTCTTCAAAATTACCTTGATACCGTTGCACTGTATATTTATGAAACTGGATAAAATGTAAAATTAAGTTAGCTATCTTATATTCTAGTATTATTTTTACATTAATGCATATTACAAGATGCATCTAAACCACTTTAAAGAAATTAAATAACCCATTTTGGTTCATTATCAATGGATAATTTTTGAGTATTATAACTAATTCTACTTTCTTTTGAAAAGAATAATGAATTATGCAAGTTTATAATTTAAATGTAATTGTTACAAAGTTTTAAATGTGCGAGTTACAAAACATTCAAAATTGGCTTGCCATCACGTGGAAAATGACCACCAGTTCTTCAGTTAAGTAAATTTTGTTCCTCAGATAAAATATTTAGAAGAAATATGTAGATTTCTGGACAATAATTAAGAGGCTTTTTCATGTGCAATCACTGTATAAAAAATATGCCGGAATTTTGTATCTATATTTTTAAAATGAGATGTCCTGACTGTATAAAGTAATAATTATGGTATATTTGCTTACAATTACAGTATGAAATAGAATATTTATGAGAAAAAATGTTCCATATAGTATAATTATAAATTTTTAAACATCATATTTGGTAATTTATTAACGGGTATTTGATGGTGTAGGTTGTATGGAATCATACAGACGCCAGTCATTTACAACCTGGTGTGTGAATGTTACCAACGTAGCAACATGACGTTAAGTAACGTCTCGAGTATCCAGACACTGCTGGATCGTAAATCTAATTGACAAACGATGTATTGATGGAGGCGATGTGATTCGGTGGGCGGCGAAGCGTCGTTAGTCAACTTCATTCACATCATTGTGATTAATGAGGCGGTCATTATGTTCGTGTGTGTCGTAATTAATCCTGGATACTACAATTGTACTATTTGGACGCATTTAATTGAGTGGTACTTTAATTTTTTTATATCACTACATACAACATTCCATTCTGGATTCACTAGTAATTTTAATGAGGCAATATGTTTTATTTCAAATTTGTACAACGTTCAATAAAAAGACGTAATCAATCATTAATATTAATCATTATAATTCAAATTTGTTTCAATAAAAATAGAAATTCATTACCTGCTTGAAGTCATTCCAATTCATAGTGATTATAACATTGTTAAATTGTTTAGAGAAGTCAAAATATTTTAATCAATAAGAAGTTGTACTAACAGCAAGTTGTGTATTTAAGACCTAAACACATGAAATACACAGGGACGAAATCATAAGCGATTTATATTATCCAGCAGGAAATATAGTATGTTACCAACGATTAATATATTGGTGTTTTTGTTGTTATTATTAGAGCTAGTGTGTACTGTATAACTGCACTGTGTAAATTATCTTCAACACAAAAAATCTATTAATTTGGTCTTTTGCCGGGTGTTTATGAATTAATATCAGTGTTAGAACACTGTGCTGTTTTTTCTATATGCTACAACTCAAACAGTTTTTTGCTTGCAGACACAATGTTTCCTTCACCATCCGTTAGAAGGAGCTAGTGGCAAGAATAGGGATTCGTGAATGGAAGGATTTTTGGTTCTGCAGTTTGCAAAGATTCAGTCTGTAATAACGTGCGTTCCTTATACAGTTCGATTGTGATCCTCCAACTAATAATAACATACTTAGATACATACTGGCTTCCTATACAAAGGGGATAGTACAGGAAGAACAAATATAACTGAAGAGAGTGTTGAGCGTGAGAGAGACTTTCATGCCCAACCCAAAGAAATCAAATTGGAAGGCTACTCGTGAATTAGCAATTCTAGTGACGACTGTTCGAAAAGTATTACATAAACGCTTAAAATTCGTTAATCTCGTGTGTAGTTGTTCCAGGCTTTAAAGCCAGCAGACTATGGTTTACGTGTCAATTGTGCAAACGAACTGTTTTTGCACGACAGTGAATATTTTTTGGATCATGTCGTTTTTAACATGATGAATCAACACTTCACCTCACTGGACATGTGAACACTCATAATGTGCGTATCTGAGGCTCAGAAAACCCTCATGATATGGTAAAATTGCAGTGAAACATTCCCCACATTTTTTGTGTGATATATCTAGGCGAAAAATTTATGGGCCTTTCTTTTTTGAAGGTGGAACTATAACTGGCTGTTATTATTATCGGCTTAGCATTAGAGAAGCCTCTCCCACTATTATTTCATGGATGACATCCAAGTACTGTCTGCCAGTTCGCATAACAGTTATCTTAGGGATTAACTTAGATGGTTGAAATTATATATGAAACTATGCATCTAATGCCTTTAAATAGCTATTTAAAATGTGAAACATAGTTTGATTTTAATTCTTATTTTTATGTTCGACACAAAGAGACTCTGGTTACGATGGTGTTAAGTGTAACTATGTAGGAATCAAGTGTAAAAAAGGTCGTAAACTGATCATATTATGTAGGTAAGTTATATAAAAATTCGTCAGTAAGTTATCAAAGTAAATAATTAAAATAACTGCCGATCCAAAGTATTAAAAGTTATTACGTAGATAATACATTTTTATCGATATCTTATAAAAATGAATCATTGTAACTGGATATGATTTCAACTGACACAGGTTAAAATTAAAAGTAAAACATTGATGGTAATTACTTAAATTATAAATGTCTTCCTCCTTAAAAATCATACACCTCCAAAATATAGAACACACGATGATTAGTTCAAATAAATGTATATATATGATAAACACGGTTTTGTTGTGGTTTTCAATAAAAGCAAATACTAGAATGGTAAGCCCAGTACAAACAGCTTGTCAGTGCGCAATAATACAGTCGCTGCCGTAGAACAATGGAACAGCATTGGAGTATGCGATGTGTAAACAATGGTACAATTGTTGTTCCTGGTCGTGAAAGCGTGCTGCGGTCTGTTGGGTATCAATATGTGTGTACACTCACTCACCAGTACAATATAGGAAATAATAGTTTTGAGTAATTCTATTTTATTGTTTATTACTATAACTATGGATTGTTTATCTCACGGGGTTTGTAGTGGTTTATACCTTGAGTATTCTTAATAGGACACGGCGAGGATTAAACTAACAGACAGCGTACTAGTAATGTGTGTATTATTACAGGAGAGTAATAACGAGTTGAGTATTACAAATACATATATTCGTAGTAAGTTAATTAGACAGTTGGGTGATTGTTTACTGTGAGTTAACGAAGCATAAATCAGGTTTGTACATGTTCATGGTCTAGGGCTGCCAGCAAAACATTATAACTGAGCTTAACACAACTTTATCTTATACGAGGTAAATTTTAATACTATAATATTTTATCATATAAATTCCACAAACAAAAAGTCTTTCTAACAAAGATTTTTCGTCATAAAACCGGTAATGAATTTCAGAAATATTTTCTGTGATGTTATAACAAAGTGTTAATTATCAACGAGTGAAATGCATGTTGATGGTGCAGGATGGATATAAAAAGGATAGATGAAATATACCCGCAATCACTTCTATTATATAGCATCACTGTCATATTAATTGTGATCGAAAATACATGAACAGCTCCGCTACATTAAAATGAATGTCGATTAAAATATGATCTGCTAATTAAAATTAGTAGGGAGCATATAATCTGTTCATTATTCCACTCGTAATTTAAAAACACAAGAATACTTTTTTTAATACTATGCTACCTACACAAAATAATAATTTTTATTACTATTTAAAATTATTACTAGATTGTACAATGCTATAAGCTCTGTAGTTATTAAATGATTTTTGAATGTACAAAGTATAGCCGTTAAATAATTAGACTCTAGGGTGAGCGTTTAACTCGAGTTAACGGAGTGTGAAATAGCTTCTCAGGCCGAGCTTGACTGTCGCTTGCGGCAAGACGTTATCGGTCTCTATCTTCTGTTATGTTTTTTTTTTTTTTTTTCCTCATGCGTTCAACAACACGAAGTATGGTAAGTACAAAGTATAGGCCGTTAAATAAGTAGACTTTAGGGTGGTTGTTTAAATCGAGATATCGGAGTGTGAAATAGCTTCCAGGCGAGATGACTGTCGCTTGCGCAAGACGTATCGTCTTAAACTTTTGCAACATTCCTAATGCGTTCAAACAACACGAGAAGTAGGTAAGTTCAAAGGTATAGCGTTAAATAATTAGACTTAGGGTGGGTGTTAACTCGGAGTTAAGGAGTGTGAAATAGCTTCCCAGGCTGTGCTGAACTGTCGTTGCGGCAGACGTAGCGTCTCTAACTTCTGCAACTTTCCTCATGCGTTCAAACAACAAGAAGTAGGTAAGTTCAAAGTATAGCCGTTAAAGAATTAGACTTCTAGGGGTGGATGTTAAACTCGAGTTAACGGAGTGTGAATAGCTTACCAGGCTGAGCTGAATACTGTCGCTTGCGGCAAGGAGTATTCAGTCTCTAACTTCTGCAACTTTCCTCATGCGTTAACAACACGGAAGTAAGGTAAGTTTCAAAAGTATTATCGTTATTAAATAATGTAGGACTTTAGGGTGGGAGTTAAACTCGAGTTATCGGTGTGTGAAATAGCTTCCCAGGCTGAGCGAACTGTCGCTTGCGGCAAGACGTATGTCTCTAAACTTCTGCAACTTTTCTCTCATGCGTTCAACAATCACAGAAAGTAGGTAAGTTCAAAAGTATAGCCGTTAAATAATTAGACTTTAGGGTGAGTGTTATTTAAACTCGAGTTAACGGAGTGTGAAATATCTTCCAGGGCTGAGCTGAACTGTCGCTTGCGCAAGACGTATCGTCTCTAACTTCTGCACTTTCACTCATGGCGTTTAATCACACTAAGTAGGTAAGTCAAAGTATAGCGTCTTAATAATGAGATTTTAGGCGTGGGTACTGTTAAACTCGAGTTAACGGAGTGTGAAATAGCTTCCCAGGCTGAGCTGAACTGTCGTGTGCGGCAAGCCGTATGTCTCTAACTTCTGCAACTTTCCTCATGCGGTTTAACAACACTAAGTTAGGTAAGTTTTCAAAGTATAGCCGTTAAATAATTAGATTTTAGTGGTGGGTGTGTCTAAACTTCGTGTTAACGGAGTGTGAAATAGATTCTCCAGGCGAGGCTGAACTGTCGCTTGCGGCAAGACGTATCGTCTCTAACTTCTGCAAGACTTTCCTCTGCGTTAACAACACGAAGTAGGTAAGTTCAAAAGTTATAGCCGTTTAAATAATTTGACATTTTAGGGTGGTTGCTTTCGCGAGTTAAACGGAGTGTGGAGAATAGCTTCCCAGCCGAGCTGAACTGTCGCTTGCGGCAAGACTTATCGGGTTCTCTAACTACTGCAACTTTCTCATGCGTTCAACAACACGAAGTAGGAAGTTCAAAGTTTATAGCGTTAAATAATTGACTATTTAGGGGTTGTGTTAAATCGAGTTAACAGGAGTGTGATATAAGCTTCCTAGGCTGAGCTGAATCAGCTTGCTTGCGGCAAGGACGTTATCGTCTCTAACTTCTGTAAATTTCTCATGCGTTTCAACAACACGAAGTAGGTAAGTACAAAGTATTAGCCGTTAAATTATTAGACTTTAGGGTGGGTTGTTTAAACTCGAGTTAACGAGTGTGAATAGGCTTCCCAGGCTGAGCTGGAACTGTCGCTTGCGGGCATGACGTTATCGTTCTAACTTCTGGTAAATTTCCTCATTCGTTCAAAAGCATAAATAGGTTAAGTACAAAGTATAGCCGTTTAATAATTAGATTTGGCTGGTTGTTTAACTCGAGTTTAAAAAAGTGTGAAATAGCTTCCCAGGCTGAGCTGAACTGTCGCTTGACGGCAAGACGTATCGGTCTCTAACTTCCTGTAAAATTTCCTCATTCGTTCAAAAGCACTAAATAGGTAAGTACAAAAGTATAGCCGTTAAATAATTTAGACTCTTAGGCCTGGTTGTTTAATCGAGTTTAATTAAAAAGTGTGAAAATAGCTTCCCTGGCTGAGCTGAACTGTCGTTGCGCCAGGACGTTATCTGTATCTAACTTCTGTAAATTTCCTCATTCGTTTCAAAAGCACTAAATAGGTAAGTACAAAGTGTTAGCAGTTAAATAATTAGAATTTAGGCTGGTTGTTTAACTCGAGATTAAAGATAGTGTGAAATAGCTTCCCAGGCTGAGCTGAACTGTCGCTTGCGGCAAGAGTATCGTCTCTAATTCTGTTAAAATTTCTCATTCGTTCAACAGCACTAAATATGTAAGTACAAAGTATCAGCCTTTAAATAATTAGAACTTTAGGGGTGGGTGTTAAACTGAGTTAAAAAAGTGTGAAATAGCTTCGAACCGTAGCTGAATTGTCGCTTGCGGGCAAGGTCGTATCGTCTCTAACTTCTGTAATTTCCTCTATTCGGTTCAACAAGCACTAAATAGGTAAGTACAAAGTATAGCGTTAATAATTAGACTGTAGGGTGGTTGTTACATCGAGTTAACGGAGTGTGAAATGCTTCCCAAACAGAGCAGAACTGTCGCTTGCGGCAAGGACGTTATCGTCTATAACTTCTGTAAATTTCCTCATTCGTTCAAATAGACACTAAATAGGTAAGTACAACAGTATAGCCGTTAATAATAGACTTTAGGCTCTGGTTGTTTTAACTCGAGTTAAAAAAGTGTTGAAATAGCTTCCCAGGCTGAGTGAACTGTCGCTTGCGCCAAGACGTTCGTCTCTAACTTCTGTTATTTCCTCATCGTTCCAACAGCACTAAATAGGTAAGTACAAAGTATAGCTTTAAATAATTAGACTCTAGGGTGGGTGTTTAAACTCGAGTTAACGGAGTGTGAAATAGCTTCCCAGACCGAGCTGAACTGTCGCTTGCGGCAAGACGTATCGTCTCTAACTTCTGTAACTATCCTCATGCGTTCAACAACACGAAGTAGGTAATTAGGCTACAAAGTATAGCCGTTAAATAATTAGATTTTAGGGTGGTTGTTTAACTCGAGTTAACGGAGTGTGAAATAGCTTCCCAAACAGAGCTGAACTGTCGCTTGCGGGAAGTTGTTTCACAACCTGAGCCAAAATAAGAATATTCAATCATCTACAACTGGACCTACATTGAATTCGATTCAAACTTTTAAGCTTGCATTACTTTTTAAACAGTGGACCTTTTGAGTCCGGATTCGCAGCATTGTACTCTACTAATACAGACATTTAATTTGATGTACTACTAAATCTATGCACTCAGTACTCAATCATGTTAAAACTACTGAACCGATTGTATTAAAAGTTTACATGCACATTCTTAATGTCCCTAATTATAATACAGGCAAATTTTTATTCCAAAAATCACTTCAGGCTACCCCCCTTAGGTCTTAAAATACCCCATTCAGCTTAATCAACAGATATTAGATGTCGTTTTGCAATAAACTTTCGATTATTTGTAAACATTATAGTTTTTTTAATCATATTTATTTATTTACCTGTACAGTGTTGAAAACATTGAGTAAGGTTATCAAGTAACACAAATTCTTATTTCATCCTTCTGTACAATTACGCTATCAAAGAACTTTTTGGTATTTCACAGAGAATGTCCTAAAACGTCTTTAAAATCAACTGGAAAACTATTTTATTGATAATTCACGAATCATGGGAAAGGTCGTTTCATTTTTAATGTGTTGCACCAAATCACTTTCTGCTAAATGTATCGCCTAAAATATGATACAATCACACACTTTACTCCTGGTTTCTGGGGTCCACGTCTGTCTGAAAAGTCCAACAAAACAGAAGTTGAACGTTTCGTCACAAATTGGCTAGGTTGGTTATCAGTCATCGGTTGGTCCCCTGACTCAGTACCCTTTTGTAGCTGGCCATCAAAGATATTGATAGTACAAGTACAGGGAGTTATTGCTAAGATACAATTGTGTTTTAGTCGTCAGATGGTTGAGGACTCTAGATTCCACAAGTCAGACTTTGATAATATCATATTTCAGACGGCGCACCAAGGAAAGGGTGAAATGGAAGTAATCTAACTATCTCACAGAATTGATTAATAAAAAACTTTCTCTGAAATTGGGTAAACTGTAAAACTTAAATCGTCCTATAAGTTTAAGAAAAAGTGTCACGATGTGGTCCGAACACGTTATACATCGTGTATGGATAATATCAATACAGTGATATACATTCATGGCAAATCAATAATCCTACACGATGGAGTGGTATTAGATACAATTTTTTACAGCACGATGTTGGAAAACGTTGTTTGCATTGACTAGATTGCATCATGATTCCCCAGGAGATTTACCTGTACCTGTAGGCATATCAGGGAAATTGAAGTTCGCTCTTCGATTTATCTCTGGCAGTCTCATATGTATCAATTTGATGCAGCGAATGGGATATCCTGAACAAGTAAATAAGAAACGGATGTCTTGTAATTTGGATAGATGACGCTCTCTTTACTTACCGTGACTTTATTGGCTTATCAATAAATCTTGATAACATTGTGAAAATTTAAAAGGTAGATTGGATATTCATATGACGTCCATTCCACAACAAATTTGTTGAAGTGCTTATGCGTAATACATTCGAAAACGCATGTAAGTATTGTTGCTTACACTCGTAAGGTATACGTGAAACATCATTGTCATTTGTTAAATATCCCTAACGTATACAATACAAGGGCAAACCATTTTAAAATTTGATGTAAATAATTAAGTGTTAAGGAAAATGTTAGTCAATGTGATAATATATTATTTTAATAAGAAGAATCTCATTAAGGGATCGTATAGGAATGCACATCTTACTTTGTCGTACAATAAACCAATTTATAAACTGATATGACACTATGATTATAAACACTATATGTGTGTATATATTCGTGCACACTATCTGACAGTTACAGTATCATCACAGTAATTCCGCCACACTTTCAGCTATAACAGAGAGTGTAACATGTCGGGCTCCACCCTATGGAGGAATAGCATAGCAGCAACCAGGGTGTGGTCTCAATAACAAAATAAACCAAACAATTTCATATTGTAGTATTTTTAGGTGGAACACATTTTATATTATATTTGTTGATTGCATACCCTTCTTAACCGTTAATGTAGCTGATTTGCGAAATTTAAAAAATATCCATATAAATTATTAAGGCAGAACTGATATCGTTTAGCCCTAGATACTTTAAATTCCTTTAATAGATTCATTTTGTTGGAAGAACTATAGAAAGAATCCTATTAATTTTGAAGTTAAATTATAGAAGGGCAGTTAAATTATCGGTTTGTCTGTTTGTCCCTCTGACCATCATTACGATAACTATTCATCAAAAGGTCCAACTGACTTGAAAGGAAATTTTTGATTTAAGATCAGTACGCTTAATGAACGTCAATCGTTTGTATGTATGTCTTTACGCTATCTCTTTCATTACAATAGGTACTTCCATACACTGTTTTTTTACTGGAACTTGAAGTATTACGGCTATTGGATACTAATTTGTGGATTCAGACTTAGGGTAACGATACATAATTACCTATTTCAAAGGACACACGAAGCTATATTGTATTATAATAACATTAAAAGGTAAGTAAAGTATAAACTTGTAAAGAGTTTCAGTACAATATTTTTTCTAAAATATAGAAATCCATAGCTCACTACTTAACCTGGCCCAAGACACCTTCGTTGAATTACATTTAAATAAGTCACGTGATATATCACTTTATTCCGAATATTTAACAGTGTAGTTTTATCGTACATAGCGATGTACTTAATACTCATTATAAATATATATATATCTAAATTTAATATATATATATATATTATATATTTAAAACTTGTATTTAAACTTCAGCTTGCATGTTAAATTTTATTATATTCTAACAAATTTAAGTAATTTGTTTTTATGATTAAAATCTTTTTATTTTTTAGATTGGAAAACCTATTTTGGCATATTTTATATATCCTATTGCTTAATTTTATTTATTTATATTTTAAATTTGATAAAATACTAAAGAGATTTTAAATGACTAATTACACATCAATATTGTTTTTATGTACTGATACAAAACAATTTATAAGAATATTAATTTACCTCAATTATTACTATTATAACAATTAATTATAAATGAAATGAGCACAAGCAGCAAAATATTGCTTGTCATTACAGGTTTCTAGCTGCCACTTCCAGGATTTAAAATTATGTTTAGAGAAGTAGTACTGTTGTAATAACATTAATAACAAAGTAGGTAGTAAGATACAAAGGTTTACTAATAAATGAAGATTAAAGAAGAATAAACTTACGAATAAGTAAATTACAAAGACAACAGAAGTAAAGGAAGTTGCCACGTCAAGTGTCTGCCGTCAAGTCGTTACCTTGCCATCAATAACTACCCCCCACCAACCCTAAAGACGCACCATTACCCACCCCTACAGCAAGGCCATTACCTGACTGAGACTATCGGGACTTTGGTTTCTTCATTATAAACTAACAGCTCGATAATTTCAAAAATTTGAGATTTGCGTTGGATAGGATATCAGTTTAGTGGTACATTTAAATATTCTAACTAGAGTGCTATAAACTGTTAGTACTTCTTTTATTTGCTGACTAATAAGCATGTACATTTAATCCACCTACACTATCGATGATCATCCTCAGTATCAGTTATCGTGTGTTGTCTCGATGTTTTCGTCGATCTTCTACCTCAAAGTGGTTCTTTTAGCACAATCCCGAACGTAGAGTAGGCCTCTACCAAAGCCAGACTATAATACAGGCCGGAGAACTGCCATCGTCGAGTAGGCCTGTACCAAAGCCAGACTATAATACAGGGCGCAGAACTGCCAACGTCGAGTAGGCTTCTACCAAAGCCAGACTATAATACAGGCCGGAAAACTGCAAACGACGAGTAGGCCTCTACCAAAGCCAGACTATAATACAGGCCGGAGAACTGCCAACGTCGAGTAGGCCTCTACCAAAGCCAGACTATAATACAGGCCGGAGAACTGCCAACGACGAGTAGGCCTCTACCAAAGCCAGACTATAATACAGGCCGGAGAACTGCCAACGTCGAGTAGGCCTCTACCAAAGCCAGACTATAATACAGGCCGGAGAACTGCCAACGTCGAGTAGGCCTCTACCAAAGCAGACTATAATACAGGCCGGAAAACTGCCAACGTCGAGTAGGCCTCTACCAAAGCCAGACTATAATACAGGCCGGAGAACTGCCAACGTCGAGTAGGCCTCTACCAAAGCCAGACTATAATACAGGCCGGAGAACTGCCAACGTCGAGTAGGCCTCTACCAAAGCCAGACTATAATACAGGCCGGAGAACTGCCAACGTCGAGTAGGCCTGTACCAAAGCCAGACTATAATACAGGCCGGAGAACTGCCAACGTCGAGTAGGCCTCTTCCAAAGCCAGACTATAATACAGGACGGATAACTGCCAAAGTCCGCGAGGCCGTATACTCCTCTCGTGTTTATCACAGCTGATTTATTGTAATAGTTGAATGCTTTAAACTATTTTGTTGCATAGTTAAATTTATTATATGTTTTATTTATAATTAAAAGAACTGTTGCGTGTTATGTCCCTTAACGTTCTAGTAATTACCAAAGAACAACTGTAAAATGTTAGAATCACGGGGCTTCTCACGCGCTTATTCCCTCTGAATGATGCGGAGCAGTAGGGTCCTGTGACGTCGCACATTATTGGGACTCCGCCTTGTATGGGTAATTTATCCTTTCTGGATGTTATGTCGCTTTGTTGATATTAAACTGAATTGCGTACGTACGAGTAAATATCGGAACTAATAAAAACCGGCTATATTTCTGCTGCAAAGCGAATATCACTCTAGCTTTTCAGTGTAGCCTAACTTGATTTGGTTGTCACGCACTCAATAGCAGTAGTTCAGTCGCAGTTGTCATTCAGTGACCCTCAATACTACGGGATATTAGGCATCTTATATTTTCTCGTCTAGACGTTCAGCGTCTTAAAAGATACTGTTGAGTTACAGTATCTGCGTAATCCTTATATTTAGTTTAAACTATTTTTTTATTATACCTTATATTGCACAAATCATTCTATCTTTGAATGATCTGGTTAGTAGTTAAATTGACAATATTTACTGCTAATTCGTTACCACTGTTGCAAAAGTTCAGTGATAACGAAGGATCATTGATTCAAGGAATACTTCTAACTGCATGGCTATAATTTGCATGCCTATTTAGATCAAAAAATTTACCATCTGATTTTTTGATATTCTGTAGGCTCAATTTTCAAACAGAACTTATCAGGATCCTCCAGGTGTGTCTAAGTAAGTGAATATACATATAGAAAACGGAAAAGGTGTCTCTAATCCCCAGTAGTACTGTGAAGATGTAAGTTTCTACGAGTTTTGGATATTAGTCCAAAAATGAAATCAGGCTCATAACTGTATGTACATTATTTTAATTTAGCAACGCTCTTTGAGTATTTTAAAGTATGTAAAGTTTTTGCTGTGCTTAAACCCATAAAGACTTATGTATTAGTGCCAACCAAAGCGACAACAATTAGGCAGACTACATATCTAAAATGTTATTATATCCATTCTAAATAATAGGATTCTTATCCAGCAGGCATTGGTCAGATATAAATATAACAGTTTCAAAGAAAATTGATATTTCAGAAATAGCGATGACATAAACCAATGGAACCATTAGAGAGGAAATTAACCGTCAGATTGTCACTTAAAACCACGTTACCCTGTTAGTACGAGTTAGTGTCATTATCTTAAGTTAACGGTGCTTGTCTTAATTTATAGCTTTAACTATTTCATTGAGCCTCTGTATGAAAAGGATTTCATTGAGATTTCTAGGAGGGTAACCGTTTTTTGAAAAAATTACTGTACCATTTTCAAGGTAAGTTATTCACTTCCGGGATGTTTATGACGTTCGTTCGTTTAGTAAAGATCTAAACTGGCTAAAAAGTGAGTGACTTCTCACAACTGTATGGTAATATTTACTAAACGAATTAATATGTATTAATATTTAAAATAATCACATTTCTGCAAACATAATGTAGAATATTCTATATGTGGCCATGAAATTAATATTTCGTCTAAACACACAGTAAGTGAGGCGGAACACCAGACGTTCCTTACTCATAAACTAGATCTTATCAGAATGCTTAAATATAATTATTTATATATATAATTATATATATATATAATTTCAATAAACATTGAATCACAAAAAGTACTTGCTCCGCCGGGAGTCGAACCCGGATCTCTCACTTGCCGGGTGAATGTGCTACCATTACACCACAGAGCGCTTACTTTTTCCGATTCAATTATTTTGTATTTGTCCGTATCTGTCACATATGCGTTTTTTAAATAAGCAAACTAACATACGATCGGAAGACCAAATACCTGTCAAACGACTTTTATTTACATTAAATTGTATAAATGGCAATAGCCTTATTTAATTTCAATAAACATTGAATCACAAAAAGTACTTGCTCCGCCGGGAGTCGAACCCGGATCTCTCACTTGCCGGGTGAATGTGCTACCATTACACCACAGAGCGCTTACTTTTTCCGATTCAATTTTTTGTATTTGTCCGTATCTGTCATATATATATATATATATATATATATATATATATATATATATATATATATATATATATATATATATATATATACGGGGATTTGGCTTTACACTACCAAAACCGCACTCACCAAACACGACATATACGGGTAATTAGAATCGATCAACGAAGTTCAAGTTCAACTCTATAAGGACGACAGGTTAGGACTAGGATACAATTTCCCGAACAGTACGTTTATCGTGGGGTTCCAGTGTATATATTAAAATAAAGCTGGGGGCACACCAGCTGTATTATTTGAACGTTGCAAAGCCTATCGCTCTGGGCTGCAAACATAAACTCGAGTTTTTGGTTGGGTATAAGGAGTTTATATCTCACGATTTTATCAAGAAAATTTCAGAAAAAATAAATGCTAAACTGAATACAAACATACGTCATTTTAACTTGCGATATGGTGACACACTTAACATAAATATGTGAGCTATATACGAGAAGGTTTGCATGCAACTACTGTGGAAGCCTGTTAAACGACACGTCGTGGCGTAGCGTATTTATATCTAATCTTTTATAATATAATCTAATTATTTCGTTTTTTCAAACATGGCATAGTAGCTCACTGCTCTTTTTATAATCGCAAAGCCTTTGTGAGCGCCAGAAGATTAGACAATCAATACGTAAATATCACATCAGTATCAGATATTCTCAATTAATTTAAGACACTTTAAGTTCGTTTGAAGCTCTTAACATCGGAATCTCTTGACGATTTTCCATTATTATAGACCTTATATCATGTATGTTTTAATGACTTTGTGGCTATTACAATTAATATTTTGACATAAGTATTCTGTTTTAGTGATCAATAAACGTTTTTTCTGGCATGATATTTTTTGAATTTTAATAACTCACTTACAGTTTTCAATAGATTAAAACACGTTGACGGCCAAGGAAGGTGAAGCTCTCGGTAATCAATATTTTAAGGCGGCAGCTGTCAGCTGTTCGTCACCTTCAGACATCCACCACCTTCAATATCGCATTTTAGAACATCCTTTATTTAGTGATAATATTGACAGTTTACGAAAAATAAAAATTACATTTAAAATCGTGATTTATAACTAAGCAGAACAAGATCAGAGGTTCTAATGGTTACTCTGAAATTGTTTTTAGCAACAACACCTTCGAACGTGAATTAACCTATCAATCCGTCTTTTATCAAATTATAATTTACCTTTTTTGAATAATTATTTCTATAAAACAAGAAATATTATTTTTAACTGCTTTAGACATTTTATATCATTTCTGTATAACAGTGTTTTCAAAAACTTTTGAAAATGTATTTTGATGTTTAAAAAATAACTACTTTGAATATTAATTCCGTTATGATTCACTCTATAGTTAATGAATAGTGAATATTTCATAGTCGCTCATAACTGAAATATCCTCGTTATTTTTTATCTGTGATGTATTATGTAGTTCACGATAAATGATATTATCTGATATTAGCGTTATTCATGTCAGTTCTGATTGAATGAAAATGTCTCATACATGTGAGTGAATTATTTACCTTATGTCTTCCACAGAAAAAGGTAGTTTCATTTGTTTGAATAAAATATAATATCCGTAATAGTATTTTTTTACCCTCGCAACGAATGTATTAATCGTAACCACTACAGGCACACAATGCATGGGCTGCGGTACTATCACGCTGTGTGCTGATGACATAGCTTTGTGCTTTAGAGGAAACAAAATCGAGCATATTTAGACAGTCTGCTGCCTCGCTGTCGGGCTTATGTGAGTTTTTGGGAGAGTCATCAATGAGTATAAGCTCTCAAAAGACCCAGCTCATTTCATTTCTAATGAGAGGGAAAGATGATAGCATCTCCCCTCACATATTCCTCACAGAAGACACCCTTATTCCTTAAGTGGAAAGCTACAGGTACTTGGGGTTAGTAATTGATAAAATACCTTACCTAGGTTCCGCATATTGATTCTATTTAGAAAAGGATCTCTTCATGCTCTGAGGTCATTTGTTTTCCACATGAATGGAAAACTGCACAAAATGATCTACTACTCTTCGATAGAGTCAATACTGAGATACTGTATTTCACTGTGGGGTGCAGCATCATCCTCAGTCTTGGAACGACTCTTCATTCTTAAAAATATAGCAATTCGCATCATAACCGGATTAAAAAAGCGCGACTCTTGCCGGGATGCACTCAGGCGGCTGGGTGTGTTAACGTTAACTGGGCTATATCTCAGGAAGGTGATTTTCTATGCTCACTTTCACTGCGAAATCCCCACAGGAGAGCAGACTCACGAACACTTCACCCGACACAATAACCCAACATCGTCCATCGTCCTCAAGATTGGCAGTGGGCTTCGTTATGCCTCAATCTGTGGGTGCTATGTTTTTTAATAAAATCCCGGCTGACATCAAAGAGGTCGGCAGTGAAAAACGATTCAAAATGAAACTGAGGCAATACTTTCTAGGACAGACCTATTACTCAATAGGGGAGTTCATTACTGACTCATAACATTATTTTAGAATTAAGAACTAATTCTGATTTTTTTTTTAAATCAGTATAATTAGATAACTATGAAGTAGTACAGTTAGGCATTTTAAGAATAATATTAATACTAACGATTGCAATGTATTTATGTGTGAATACTAACGCAATAAAGAATTATCATTATTATTAGTATTGCTATGGTTGAACCATAAAGCTGAGGTCAAATTTTATCAAACTCAGCATCTAAACAATTAATATGTATAAGTTGCAAGTCTTTTAATTCTTTGTAATTAACAGTAACTGATTGGAATCTAAATATTTTTTCACAATTATGTTACTAGATTATGTCATTTTATATTGGTTTCTACAACATTTCTCCTCACCATCAAATATACAAGCTGGAGGTAACATAATAACACTGCTCTGCATATGTCCTAGATGTAGTTTTGTAGTATTTTGTTGGCTACGACATTAGATCAATAAATTAATTTAATATATACGAAAATACTTTTAGGAAATCATGATTGATAATTAAAGCACGTCTTGTATAAACCTAGTTACTGTTAATATAATTATACCTGAAACTCTATATCTAGATTCATTATGAACGTATCTTTGGAGATAAATGTGGGCGATGACTCATGGGGATGCAAGAGGAAAATGGATATTTGGACTAGGATGAAACCGAATGCGAATACCAAGTTTATACTACTCTTATTAGGATTTAGACTATGTTAGATCTGACGATCTGTCTAACGATTAGGTACACACTATATATATAATAAATAAGGCTATTGCCATTTATACAATTTAATGTAAATAAAAGTCGTTTGACAGGTATTTGGTCTTCCGATCATATGTTAGTTTGCTTATTTAAACGCATATGTGACAGATACGGCCAAATACAAAATAATTGAATCGGAAAAAGTAAGCGCTCTGTGGTGTAATGGTAAACACATTCACCCGGCAAGTGAGAGATCCGGGTTCGACTCCCGGCGGAGCAAGTAATTTTTGCGATTCAATGTTTATTGAAATTAAATAAGGCTATTGCCATTTATACAATTTTAATGTAAATAAAAGTCGTTTGACAGGTATTTGGTCTTCCGATCATATGTTAGTTTGCTTATTTAAACGCATATGTGACAGATACGGCCAAATACAAAATAATTGAATCGGAAAAAGTAAGCGCTCTGTGGTGTAATGGTAACACATTCACCCGGCAAGTGAGAGATCCGGGTTCGACTCCCGGCGGAGCAAGTAATTTTTGCGATTCAATGTTTATTGAAATTATATATATATATATATATATATATATATATATATATATATATATATATATATAAGTAGATAAGAATATAAGGTTCCTAGACCACTTTCGGAGCCAACAGTAAATCAAACGTAAAATACTGTTTATTAAAGGACAATAAACGAATCTGTAACTCACGAATAAAAATAACCTAATCTATAGCTGTTTGCTTCTACTTTCTCAAATCAATCTATTTGAAATGTCTGCTGCGAATAAGCGAAAAATCTTCTACTCTACAAAATTGATAGTAACACAGTCTTCATCTTTAATAGTCTTCTTTCCAGTAACAACCAAGTGTAATTTATCATGTTTATTCAATCCTTTAATCTTTTTTCATCCAAAACATTCAAAAATCTGTTCGGTAAGTGTACTTTATAATCTTCCAACTCGGCAATTATTGTAAACCCGAATTTATCTTTCATTTTCTCCAGATTCAAAATTTTGTATTTCTTATTTTCTTCTAATTCATTCAACTTCTTATATTCTTTGAACTTTAAATCACCAACCTCATTTAATTCCTTTAGTAGCTCCATTTATATAAGAAAAATTTTAACTAGCGATTTTTTCCTAAATTCCAATTTTATAATGAATTTTCGAGAAATATCGTTCAAATTATCAACTTTTTAAGGTACATACAAACTGGTAGTTTTTTGAAAAATCCTGAAAAATCTACCGAATTATCTCTAATTATTGCGAAGTTTTAGCTTAAAAGTTGATAATTTGAACGATATTTCTCGAAAATTCACTATAAAATTGGAATTTAGAAAAAATCGCTAGTTAAAATTTTTCTTATATAAATGAAGGGAGAAAAAGTAACATGTCCGTTTTGTAAGAAAGAAATCCTAAAACATAACTATGATCGACATTATAGCTCAAAAATCCATTTAAAAAACAAACAACTTTACGAAAGTGAACTGAATTATTTGAGGAATTGGGCTAAAGAAAATCAAATTGTCGATCATGAAAAGATGTACAATATAGAAAAATTACGAGAATTAAAGAAAAAACTTTAAGGAAGAAAAAAATTATCTCAATCTATTTAAAGATGAAAAAAATTCATTCAATTGCCGAAAAATTGTCTATCAAAACTAACGATAAAACTAAGTCTGGAAAACGATCGAACAAATAGACAAAACTCTTAAAGAAAAACCTAAAAATATCATTGATGTAGGAGTTTTATCCTCTGTACAATGTCTATTTAAGCAATACATTTTAACGAATTTAAACGATAAGTTTATGTCAATTACAAATATCTATCAATTTATGAGGCCAGAAATTAAAAGTTTAATCGAAAAAAATTACAAGAAAAATGTTAAAAATATGAAGGGCTATCTCTCTTTAGAATGTGGATACGAACGAACTTTAGTTAACGGTGAACCACAAATATGTCCAATATACTTTACTATAAAATCCGATGAAGTCTTTGACGTAAACGATTTTATCACCAAACAATTTAATAAATTAACACATCGTGAACAAACAAATCATCCAAATAAGGGTTCTGGATGGACATTTAAAAGCTGCAAACAACTAGTTTTGAGCATTAATAAACACGAAATGATGAACGCAGGATCATATATCGATTTTACCAAAGATAATCAAAGATAGGAAGGCTTGTGTGAAATTTTCTCTTATTAAATGGCGGACTACAGAAAGTATGCTAGTGATATTGAAAGAGCGGAGTTTAAAAATTTCTATCCAATTAGTAAACAACATTTGAATGAACCGAATAAAAGAACTGAGTTTAATATTGATTTTGGAGATAACTTTTGCTCGTCTAACTTCCCAGTTTTATATTTCTGGAACTTTAACAAAACAAGATGGTCAAGCATATCTTGGAACTGATAATGTTAGATTAATCGATAATTTTTATACCGTTTTTATTTTCTAAGATTGAAGTAAGAAAACACAATAAATTGATAGAAGAAGTCGAAAACTGTGGCCAATTAAGCACTATTAAAGGAACCATTTGTTTATTCCAAAAGTGATGTATTTTCAAACAGTTTTGAATCAACTTTTTAAATTTGGACAATTTTGAAGCGGTCGGTGATTTAGCACATTTCGGCTTAGGATTCTTTGAAAATGTAAATTTTCCAATCTATAAAGGTGGATTTTACATTAGTTTCATAAGAGCTGAAGACGATGATGTGATTCTGAAGACTGCAAACTGGAAAATTTTATGCCTGTTGATGGCAAAATTACAATTAACGAGTTTTTTCATTAGAGTTCCGATGATTTATTACAAAACCACGAGTAAAAATTCAGTTGATTGATGAAATTACAAAATTCTCAAAACATTATGTTTAATTTTCTAGATTGGCAATGTATTGAGCAAAAAGGTATTTCCGGAACAACTTATTCGTTCGATATCACAAATATTTATAGAAATATCTTCAATCCTAAGTTTGTTATTATAGGTTTTCAAACAGATAGATAGAATAATCAAGAGAAAAATCCTTCAAAGTTTGAATGTAAAAAATATCAGAGTAAAATTGAACGGTTCTTATTATCCAGATGAATTACAAAATTTAAACATTTCAGGAGGTCTTTTCAGAATCATGTATCAGATGTATCGAGATTTTAAGAAAGTTTACTACAAAAATATGGAAATGCGAATAGACCTATTTATGTCATTGATACAACAAAGAGTTTTTTGACAAATATTTCTTTCTGCTTCAAAGAACGATATAATTATCAATATGGATTTTCAAAATGCTGTTACAACGCGATTTGTTATGTTGTTGTTGTTTCTGAGAAATTTTTATCATAATGATGTGATTAAGAACGATATTAGAGAAATTAAGTAAAATTTTAGATTTATGGATTTTTCATTCCATTTCAGAGATTTGTTATTAATATTTTAATATATTTACAAACAGAATTTTCGTTGATTAGAAGCAGATATGAGATCAATAGATTGATTCGAAGCAGATTTGACTAAGTTTCAGCTCAAGAAAGTAGAAGCAAACAGCTATAGATTCGGTAATTTTTCATTCGTGAGTTACTGTTTGATTTTACAGATTCGTTTATTGCCCTTTAAACAGTATTTTCCATTACTGTTTGATTTACAGATTCGTTTATTGTCCTTTAAACAGTATTTTCCATTGATTTACTGTTGGCTCCGAAAAGTGGTCTAGGAACCTTATATTCCTATCTACGTATATATATATATATATATATATATATATATATATATATACCACTGCTTAGGTGAGATAACTATGTTTAACCAAAAATATTTTTCAGTGCTGTAAATATCCTACAATAAATAAATATGATAGTTCAACTTACATGTATAAAAAAGCGTTTCCTTAATAATCCATTATAGTAAATAAAAGTCTATAGCTAAAGGAAAAAACTCACTGTTTTCTATTAAATGATTTTTTCGTTGGATGAAATAAAAAATCTTCTGTAAAGTTATGAAACGGATGAAGTGTGCAAGAATATTACAGTTGAAATAATTGTATTATTGTCATCTTGACATACTGCTTATCACTAGAAAGAGACAATACGTAATGCATGAGAGAGAAACATTTGCCAGCAGAATGTAGAACGGTCTCGTGGCCAGAACACTACAGCTGTTCCATTGTTTGCACATCGCGAACTCTACCAATGTTCTATTGCTCTACTGCAGCTTCTCTATTATTGCACTCTGATTTCCCGTTTGTACTGTATCTAACTTTCCATTGTTATCCCTTCTTTGACCTCTGCCATAATAGAGGCCCGTAACGAGAAAATATATCTTTACAAAACGTTATTAGTTAAAAATGTAGCTAATTAAGTAGTAATCTGAAGAGTAAATTCATTTATTTGTCATCATTTAACAAGGTTTTCAGTTTTCTGAATTTACGAGTTGAGCACACATTAATAAATAAATTTTCTGGGTCTATTGGCACACTATTCGAGGCACATGAAGAACATTATCATAGGAACCTTTCAAATATAAACAAACACAGATTAGATTCTGGAATGATTAAATCTACAATATTTTTATTTTCCTCTAGAACGCAGTCATGAATGAAACAGTTCATAGTTTGAATCAACAATTAAACGAGATTTAAGCGATTTCAAACATCCTCTATCCTGCTGGGATATGAGAGACTCTACACTCTACATTATCCATAATCGTTAAATAACAAACAGGGAAACTTTTTTGAATAACCGAATAAGTTCTAAAATAACCTAATAACTTTCTGTTATTTGTTAAAATTGATTTATTTTGTTAATATAACAGTTTTATGGAAATACAAACATACTTAGACATTTTAGTGAAGATCATTTGGTGATAAAATAAGACACATAATTGTTAATAAAACTTTACAAAGGACGCAAATTTCAACACATATTTTGAGGATTTGCATGCATCATTTTCTTTAAAAGCCATACAAGGACTGTTTTGATACTTTATTGTGGTTGTGCAATGAGTGATCATGTTAATTTGTTTTTTTAAAGTGAAATTTAAGGTTTTTTAATCTATTTAATTTTACAGCTCATAATGACCTCAATGTTTTAATTGTTAGCTGTTTTTAATTATTTTCATTTTATTCAATTAAAATTTTTCGGTACAAATTTTAATAGGTTTAATTTGATTTTTTTACTTAATAGGTTTAAAATTGTCACTAATCCCTTCTATTTAAAAAGAAGACACCTTAACACTATACCAGTATTGTTGTAAAACATTGTTTGGTACAGGTAGGGCTATGCGGCGACTTATAAGACCGAATACATAGAGCAACTTTATAAATTTGTTTTTAGTATTATCCATTTAACTTTGTAGGTAATTACCTTAGTTAATAAATTCAATTTGAAACGATGAGTATGTTTTATTATTTTTATAGTTCACTAAATGTAATATCTTTATTCGAAATTTATTAAAATCATCTGATATTTTCCTAAGTAGTAATACTGCATCAAGATTTATTTAAATTAATTGTTAAATTATCAATTCATAGAGATTAATCGTATGGATATTGTAACCATTACATACTTGAACCACTCATAACTTTGAATCGGTAGTGTGACAATAATCAAAGTTATTTGTCTAAAAATATAATGAAATTATTAACTTGTATTTAGATATATTGATCATTAATCTCAACACCGATTCTTTTTTACACTAAAATATTTCTGAGTGATGATTCGTCAAGGGCATCACACACCGTATACACAAGTATACAAGGACTCTGCAGAGGAGCGAGATCATAAATCTAATTGACAAACGATGTATTGATCAGGGCGGTGATTTGTCAGCAGGAGCGGCCCGGCACGTCGGGCTGTGGCGCTGTTATTGATGGCGGCTAACTTCATCCACAATGTCATTAAATAGTCAGAATTTGCAGCAGTAATTATGTCATCGCGTGCAACCAATTACTGCCCTTTTGAGTGTTAACAATTTCTTCTCCACTCCAAAATAAATATATGTTCTTTATGATTTGGATAGTTTGCCACTATAACAATACATTATATACTTATTAGCTAACTTCTATTTTTCCTTTTGATATTTTAAAAACGAATGAACTTCATAATGTAGACTTCAAATTTTCTATAAAGCTTCATTTCAATGTAGGCAATACTTGGTTCAATGATGGTTCTCGTCACTCCATGGAATTTGGGTGAGACCTAGGGAATATTCTTTACATTGGCTCTATGGGTGATAATTATAACTAAATACCTGCATGAGAGATAAGTTTGGAAATAAACTGAGTAGAATCACGCTGCATTTTAACATGTGACACAATAACGCAAGTAAGTATAGAATTAAAATTTGGTATTCAATCTCAGCGAGGCCTGTTAAGACACATGCACTATGGCCTAATCCTAGCTTTGGATTGGTATCTTGTTTAGAGATGACATTTACCTTAGATATCAATAAAATTTACCTCGCTTTTAAACATGTACTTTTAACTTTTGTTAATGAACTAGTTCGGATTCTTTATAGTATGAAATAAGCTAGAGCTCTGGCCCTGAGAAGTAATGTTAGGAAGAAGGGGTTATTTTACAAGTGGCGAAACAATATATCTGGCTTAAATATTTTACTTTTTCTCGAAAACAGCTTATAATATTTGTTAATTTGACACGAGAATTAACTAATCTTCGTAGCATTCAAATTAATCTATATTTATTATACGTTGCACAAATTTTGTAACTAAATAAATTATTCACTGTTTAACAATATTATAAAGTTTTTTCAAGAGGAAAAAATAAAGGATTGTACTGAACAACCAAGTCAACGACACAACAGGCTATAAGTTCACGCCTCAAAGAACCACCACTGAAATACTCTATTATTGTTCCAAGATCAAATTAGCGACAACTATATAAACTAAAAAATATATTAATTATTTATACTTACTATTACCGTTTACAATTAGCGATAATGGACCATGAAAAACGAAGATGGCCACCAGCCTCAGTAGACTGCCTCGGCCGACCTAGTGGAACCTCACTGTACACTACGTAACAGTTCCCGGAGAACTCTGGACCACTACTGTATCTCTCATGGACTATTTACTAGTATCGGAAGTGGAGAACTTATAAGATTGCCGTTTACTACTAAAATTTTATACTCTAGTGTTCATCACATTTTTATGTCAGCCAGGTTAAAAATATTAGACACGAATTCTAATTCGCTACGCACAGACCCACCACTTTGCCATCCGAGTTCTTAAGGATTCACTTGACCACAACCAAGCCTGACAACTGTAATAAATCAATAACATTATTCTCATTGGTAATCATTTGTTACAGTCTAAATACATAACCACCTAGTGATTTTAATGCGAACACTGAATTTTTATCAATAGCAAATTTTTGTTAGTCCAGTCCTGACTTTTGTTTGAGGCAGACAGACCTGCGTGTTTGGCCTGAACGGCTCCAATCGGGATCGTTTTGCAATGCTAAATCCAATGCTTAAAGGTTCTTCATCCGTTATCTGTATCATCCTTTTTGCTGAAGTGAATTAAATTTCGGTCTACAACAAAAAGACATAAGGAAAACTTATTTTTATATCTTTTGGCATGCAAGAGTTTATCGTAGTATATTCAGATCGTAATAATTATTTATTAATTTCTTTAGTAAAACATTCTGATTAGTTTTTAAGGTGATGGTAAGATAACAGTCGATTGATCAGCCAAAATAACATTATTGTGGCTAGACAAAGGAGGGCTAATATTATTAAACATAATATTACTGGTACGTCGATTGTATTATAATGTACTGACTTTTGAATAAAACTTTTGGAAAGTACAAATTTAAAAGACATTTACTAAACTGCTCGGAGATGGATCACAGGCTATTCAAATTTGTATTCTTTACTTATGACTTTAAAACCAGTATTCTATTGTAAAATATCTATTAATATTGTATCAATATATTTTTTTAATACATGAAATTGATAATATATTTCCGATCAGTAGGTATGGAATAATTTAATAATGACAAGTGGTAGTGATATTAACAATGCGCATAAAATAATTTGTGAGGATAAACTGATTGAATTTAATAATTTACGTTAAATTAGGTACGTTATTATTAGGATAACAATCCAAACTTGGTGTTTTATTGTGTAATTCGATATCCCCTGTTCTAGGATGAATCGAGGAGATAGATTTATTTGATCTGAGTATTTATGGTGAGCTGAGTGTACGTTTGGGGAACCTAGATATGTATATAAACGGCTAAGCATTGTGGGACAGCTAAGCGTATGTTGGCACTTCTTGCGTTTGCAATCTTTTGTAATGTGTGTTATGTTTCGAAGATGTTTTGAATAACTGTCGTTAAAAATTGATATTCTGGTTTATTAAAAACCATTGAAGAAACCCAGAACGACGATTAAATTTTAGCGGCAAAGATCCATTACTTAGGAAAACCCGAGTTTGAAGAATTAAAGCCTACGTATAACTTTACCGTCATAACAGGTAAGGTAGGAGATAGCAAGGGTCGAATATATTTTACTCTCGTAGCTCTGAATTCATAAGTAGGAGATAACTGAAACTCTTTTAATGTTTGGAAGCTCTAATTTGAAATGGTATTTTAAATAAAGTAATAAAAAGTTTAAAAATATTTTCCCTTAGCAAAATTAAAAATGAGCAGTAAAAGTATTGGATTAAGACAGCGTAGTCGTATTATTACCAACAGATATGTTTAGGTTCTGCGTAGACAAAGGTTAATTATCCACTTCGCTAAACATGTGACTTTTGAAGTTAAAGGGCTACTTGTACGCAGTGTGTTTAATATATTTTTTTTTCACCACTCAATCATCATTATTTTAAGCGAGGGCTAAATTTTGAGCTACAGTCAGTGCGAAGTAATGATCGTAAAATGTTGCATACATTTTGTAGAAATCGTGTTATCTTTATATAATGTGTGTTCAGCCAAGTTGGAGATGAAGGCACGGTCCCATCAATAACCCCTCCCTTCCCCAGAGGTGATCAACTGCCTCGTCAACTGGAGGAAGGAAACAGTTGGGCCTCGCTAGTAAATCACTTTTTGACAACGCGTTACTCTGTTGCTAACTTAAAGAGTTTCTACTCCACATTACCAGGATTGAAAGTGACTTTGGGTACATTTTTTAATTCATTATTAACTGAAATTTCAATTTATTTAGGTTTGTCAACTGCAGGATTAGATATAATTGGAACAAGAATTTTTCGTTTTGCTTTATGAGGTTTTAATAATAAGTAATAGTTATATGCTGCAATTAAACTCTCTCATTACATGTAAAAAAATTTATTTGAATATATTATTACACCTTCACTAAACTTTTAAGCCTACACTTCACACTAACGTATGTAACCATATAAGACAAATTAGTTTTCAATGCCCTCTCTCATAAACTTAAATTCTAAATTAATTTTAGAAAAGGTGTTATACTTCACAATTAATTTTATAAATGAAATAGCTTATCAGGTTTAGGTCACATATTTTCGTAGTTTCGTGAACCGCCTTGTTGCACCACATTTTAAGAGTAACTTTTCGAATTATTTCAACAAATATCACCAATTAAATTACTCTACATAAATGACAGGAGAAAGATATCAACTTAACATTTAGACTTTAATTACAAAAATACTCAAGATGTATGGAACTGAAGTATAACCATTACATGCTTGGTAATTCTTAAATAATTTATATTACACAGTATAATGTAACATAAAATTAATAGGCACTAGACAAAAATGAGCAATAACATACAGTTATGTTCGATTAAATCAAACTAAAGATTTTACTGTTATTAATTAATCAATACAACGAGGTCTCCATCTATATTAAACTTTAATCGTATTCAAACTGTATGGTAGTTTTAATTCATTGTAAACTTTATACTGGATATGAATTTTAAAAATCATCAATATATTTTAGTTTATCCTTAACATTTGTACTTGACAGGTACATATTAAACATATTATTACAAGGTAAACTTCAATAAACATTTATATTGACATCAATTGTAACAAATATAGTACACAGGTTTTATAATAGTTAAACATTCTCTTACAACAGTTCCTACAACACATTCCTGTAATTTAAAAATTTCAGTTAACACATTGATTTGTATTTTCCAGAAAAAATATGTTGAATAAACATGTTCTGACTTAACGTTATATGACGAGAAGCTGTAAATGTTTTACACTGCTCCGTATGAAATTTAAAAGCCGTATTCTTTTCAATAAATGTTACTAATTATCAGGATAATAACATAGTAATATCTAGCATTTACGATATAAAATGTTGTGTATTATTTGATATTGATATGGTTATTTGAAAGAAGATTTAAGGATTTCTATAAGGTTATGAAAAACATTTCACCTTAAACTGCATTGGTGAATGGAAATGTAAGGTGAAGGTGAGCCTGCCTATATAAAGCAGCTGGTTACATGAAAGGTAAAGAACCGCAGCGTATTCCCGCCACGTACTCCCGCATCTGCCTCATGTACCTGCGCTGCTCCGTCCCTTGCCCTGAATACTTACACAGGGCAAATTTCAGACAGTGTTGTTCGTATATACAGTATATTTAGAGGAGAAAAATTAAATTGCTACTTCAGTTTGACACATAAAGGCAAATTCTTTAGTTTTACTCAATTAAAGCTTGTTTATAAAACTTTTTAAAGTCTAACTTTGAGGTAAAAATATTAGGTCAGTAAAAATATATTGTCTTTAAATAATTATTTAAAGTGACGTCACATAATGTATTAATTGGTTTTATAATGGATGTTATTATTAAATCTATAAGTGTGCAACTTTACGTGTGGCTTAGAAGACTTCGCTGAGGCTGCTTGAGAAATTTTAAAATATATAACTCATTTCATTCTTTGATATGTAATGTGCACAGACTGACAGGCAAGCATACAAAATACAAACCATTAATTTCCCCAGAAAAACAAGAGAAATTATATCGGCTTACTGACATGCTTGGACACGTACGACCATTTAACTCTTTAATTCCTTTGGAGGATTAAAATTCATTCAAAATGCTAAGTTTAAAGATTAAATGTTTCTCAAAAAGACTTTCCATATAATATAACAATTCGTTCTGAAGTTAGGTTTCATAGCATTTTATAGCAAAATTTCAATGATAAAAGTCTGCATTCCAAACCACCAAAAGTTAAAACAATATTACGTTAGGTTACTCTATATTAAATAATAATTTTCATGTTACATCTCATATTACTGTACAATGAAAGTTAAAAACTTATTTAATCCTCTAGTTGTCATTACGGTTTTTTATAAGGCCAGTTAAAACATATTTGCGTTAGAGTCATTATGAATCACTGGGAGTGATTAGTATCATCGTCTAATTCAATATTTCTATCATAGAAATGACGTGTTATCAACAAATTCAAGTGTACACTTCATTTCATTTCATTTTTGAGACGTTGGGAGAAACTTGAAAAATACACTTCGCTGACGTTCGGCCAGAAAAGATGGAAGTTTCACTGGGTGGAAGTAATTTAGAAACGCGCAAGTCATTGGACTTATTGACTTGAAATTTCTTTAAGAGGTTGTCTGAAGTATTTAAAAATTATAAAAACATCCTTGTTCAAAAATATTAAGGAAACATCTCTCTAATAGTGTGGAAATTTTAACGAGTAAAATAGAATGTCTGCAGAAAACGGGAGAGAGTAAAATATTTTGTAAGATATAGCAATTTTTAAGGTCCATATCTTCAGCCTCGGCCTTGAACCTCCATCATCAGTTGTTCGTTGGAAACTAACTTGTCCTGGAGCCGGCAAAATCGTTCAGGCAGATATCGGAGTGTAACAAACTGTTCCGTACAGGCTTAGAGCAGTTAAACTCTCCTTGTACATGGTTCAGAATGAGATTATAACTGAGAAATTGACCTGTCACAATTCAAAGCAGGTTACGTACACTGACATCGAATACTTCAATTGTTAACTCTCATGTGTCACTTCTTAAACTCCCGCGCCAAACAGCAGTCTGTCTGATGTCAATTTCAATAACCACTATTGAAACAGAATACAGAAACACTCAGGGTATTCCAGTAATGGGAAGAAATGTTTTAATACAGAAGTTATTCTAAACTATGCATAACGTAGAGCAATGTTAGGAAGCTCTGGTTCAGGTGGAGTGTTTAGTTTAGCTCCATTCACCTTCCACTTGCAGCGTCCGAAGTTGAACACTGTGGCAAACTTTAACGCTTGTTTGCTACTGGAATCTGGAATCATAAATCCGTGAAAAGAAATCCAATACAGTCGGTGACAAAGAAGCTCTCAACGAACTCTTTACATCGTTTCAACATCAGCGACATGTAGTCTACAAACAAATAATCGAGATGAAGTGCTGTTCTTATTGTACCATACGGTGCACAATTGAGTGAACTACGACATTTCTGCTGTGTTACGGTACCGAACCATCTCTTAACTTCTTTCCTTTATTTGTTTCAAATAAAAGTTATCGCGCTTCATGAAATGTAAGTAAACAATGTTCCACGTAAGTATAGGAATTCATAACTAAATTATTATTTAACAGATTTGCTCGAAATACAAATCTTATTTTAAAGAGTTCTAAATACTGATTATTAAAGTATTTAGCAATATACAGCAACGTACTCCATCTCGATTAGAGCTTGCAGTCAACACAATATGAACACAACATTCCTTCAACTATAATAAACTTTAGCTGTAATTCGCCAATTCATACAAGTCATTATTTCTATATATTATTCAATATCCAAGAAATTATTTATGTAGTCACATGTAATTCAAGTTAAAAAGTAATAGCCCAAATCAGTATTTTAATATTATCTTGTTTGTAAACTAATTATGGGCAATTGTTATAAATCGGTTTTAATCACATTTAATAACGCTTCTTGGTAATTATTATTTCTCTTGCGTTTAAAAGAATTTTGAAGAAGTGGTAGTAATCTTTTTGATATAAATATAGTACGAGCATAATAAACTTGAACAGTAAATAATAGATAAGTGAGGTGCAATGCATTCAGGTAAGTTTTTATTTAAAAATAAAACAATTATTAATAATAATAATATGCTCTGCTTAGCACATGCTTGCTAGAGATATTGAAATCATATTGAATTGCTACTAGCAGCCTCTCTTTGCACGCCCGAACACATTTATTACGTCGTAGGCTCTGAAGCCGGGCTTACGTGATTATAATAATTTTAATAATATCATACAGCCAATCTGCCACATTTTGGATTCAGGGTATAATCAGAAAAAGTATATGTAAACTTTAGTAATATGAATTTTAACATGGCAAATTTCATTTACATATAAAAATTTTGTACAAGACAATAATAATCATAAAAACAGTTTTTATATTAATGGTATAAAAATCTATTAATTTATTTAAACGCATTTAAAAATGTGTTGTTAAGTTGTAAACTAGGAAAATTTTTTAGCAACGTTTTAGAAAAAGAGGTTTCTAAACATTTAAATAATATTTTCAATATTTAAACAATTCTTCCAGGTATTTCAATTTTTTTAATTTTTGTATACATATAATTGTTTCTTCCAGTGAAGACGTAATCTAAAACATATCATGTACGTAACCGTGGATGTATTTAAAAAAAGAAACAATGGTAGTTCAATGTAGTTTACGAGCGTACATGTACAGAAGCTGAAGAGGCAATACTAAGTTTGAGTGTTTGTGGTTTACAAGGACCTGTGGACTCTTGTAGGGGTGCAATAGCCAATATTACCTTACAAGTGGAGTTTTTGAGGTTAGAAGGCCGACTTACGTTTGTTAGTTTCAAAGACTTGAAAGGAAGCCATTTTAACCTTTACAGAGACGGAGAACGTAAGGTCTGAGGAATCAACCTCTGGATCAGAGTATTTTATATGTTGTAATATGTCTGAATTGTATTTTATTAGTATATCTGTTAAATAACTAACTACTTCTATTAGTCTGATAAGAATCTTTCACAGGTTAAAGAGTTCGGACGGAAAAGGCTAGAAATTTAATCTTTGGTTTATTAATTTTATTTATTTATTTAAAAATTAAATTTTTAACTAATCTTATGAATAACGAGAAGCAACACAGGGCGTAAGCCTTGGTTGTGCTAGGCAGTTTAAATTAGAAACACAAGGAAGAATGCAATCGTTCTATTACTAATAGCTCGTATGGGAAAAGGAATAAAAAAAATTCATTTTTAGAAAGTAAAATTCATTTGTATTGAATATTTTTTTAATTCAGTCCACGCAATTCTAATTTTCCATGCCGATTGTAACAAGAATCCCGGATCATTCTTTGGAATGAAATGACTGTTTAAAATAATCTTACGCATAACAAAATTTAACACAAGTAAAAAGTTGATAATCAGAGTTATGTAGGTATTAAATTATGCTAAACATAATTTTAGCAATCTAATACACTGAAGACTGAAGTAAAAACACTAGAATACTGTTTACCAGATTTGTAATATATTTTAAATTATAAAATTTGTGCGTTTCACTTTTCGAGTTGAACGAAGCGGTTGTTCGCCATTTATAATGATAGTGTGTTAAACAATACATTGAAGGATGTGTGATAAAAATCTTTCCCTTCTTCTTTCCGAATAAACTTTCAGATCACGCCATTGTCAGAATGTGCAGCTATTCCACACAATAAGATATTAATCGTTATGTCTGAATAGCCAGAATAGTTTTCAAAGGAAGTGCAAACAGGTCAGAAATAGCATCAAATATCTTAAATTTAAGCTAAAAATAAGGAGCAAAAGATAATTTATCCAAAATTTTGAGATAATTTCGTATAGACAATTTTAAACACACTTGATAGTCAATTTGAAAAACACTTGAAGATATAAACATATGCATATTCCGATCTAAATAACACTGTGAAAGTATAATTGAATATTTAGATATTTTTATGCTTATGTTTTTTATAATTAATCAAACAACATGTACTGGTTTGGACTTAATAATAAAACATATTTATTCCAGAATCCTTCTTCTATACATAACACTATCTTTTCATAATAAAAATAAATTAAATACCATCTGTTGTAGTGTGCAGAAAACATTTGTGAATGTATTATTACCATTTTTTTACTATTAGGTATAGACAGTTAAAGAAGGAACAAAATCGGAGAAACCGGGCACTGATGAGACAAATAATTTAATCTAAGAATACAATTTGAGGAAACAGTCGAGCGCAATGAGGTAGTGACCATTACAAATAAAATAACAGAAACATACATAAACAGCAATATTTTATTGGGTAAAACCATAAGCCAGTATGTTGTGTACTTAAAATACATACGATAATGCACAAGTATACAGAAGCGTATGTAGCCCCTAGACTGGTTCAAGAAAATAAAGATATAGCAATTTAGCGCACAACTATTTTTGAGGAAATGGCATTCTGTATTGTTGCCTTGAAGTGTACTGGACATCTTTAAGTCCCTGCAGGAAATTACTTATGAAACCATGGGTAACTGCTAGGCTAAATAAATAATTACTAACAAAATTAAGTTCCTCACTGTAACTCAAACCCAGATAACTCTTTTGACAGACGAGCATGCTATCAATACAGAACGGAGCCCTATTTTTTGTTCTTTTTGGTTTTTTATTTGCCCATTACGTTTAAACATGTGCTTTAGTAATCAAATATATGTTATTGATAGAAAGCCCTGTTTATCTTGAGTTCTATATACACTACATGTGTATTTCTTACAATACACGTTATACAGACTTATATAAATACATATTCAAGACATGAACATAATGAAATACGTTGAACCATTAATAGTAAGTACCCTTTGTAATGATGTTCAGTAAAGAGTAATGAGTGGAATGGTAGGTCCAGTACAAACATCATGGTGCAATAATACAGTCGCTGCTGTACAACAATAGAAGAGCATTGGAGTATGCGATGTGTAAACAATGGTACATTTGTTGTTCCTGGTCGTGAAAGCGTGCTGCGGTCTGTTGGCTACAATATGTGTGTACACTCACTCACCAGTACAATATAGGGACTAATAGTGGTGGCTAGTTCTATGTAGGATTGATAGAAATCTGTAGGTATTAACAATCTGATGGCTAATTACTATGGATATTTTAATATTAGGAATTCGTAAGTAATTTATTTCGTTTGTATGCTTAATAAAGCAAGGTAAGGAAAATTAAGCAGACTACTTAATATACATGTTTGAATTAATATAGTAAACCAAGAGAAGGTTTTAAGTACATATAGTCATAGTGAGTTAATTAGACGGTCGGGTGACTCTTTAACACGAGTTAACGAAGCATGAATCAAGTTTGTAGATGTTGACGTTCTAGAGCTACCAGCGAAACACGATATCCAAGCTTAACATAGCTTTCGCTGTTATGAGATAATTTTTAGTTTTTAACTTTATAACCTTATGAATTCCAAGGACAATAAATTATCTCAATAATGGCTTTGGTAATAAAATTTATAGTTGAACTTTGAAACTGTTTTCTGTAACTATAAAATATATTCTTTTATTTGTTTTAACAATAAATATATACTATATCAATGAGAGAAATCTCTCTACCACATGTTTTGCTATGTCGCCAGTATTACTAATGAATATGTATGTTTTATTTATTATAACTCTCGTCATTAAAAATCACAAAAGTACATGTTTTATACTCTATTACATACAAAATATAGTATGTTTCATTAATAGTCTAGAAAGTGATATATGGCGGTGAGAGTTTGCTTTTACGCGTGAAGTGAAGCCAAGCGTGGAGAATTCTATCGAACCCAGCAACGGGACTTTCGAGACGTTTATCGAACAATACTAATTAAATATAATATAGTAATTATTGCAATTAATGGAAACAAACACTCTTTTATAATTAATACATTTCGTTGTTAAAATAAGCTGTTTAGTCATAGGACTGTTAAAAAAATAAAATAATCACACGCAGTAATTTAATCTGGGAAAATATTATCACGCAGCGAAATAGTTTGAGGGGAAAAATCGCTGACTTAGCTACATTAAAAAAAATTACTATCGAATATCTCAACTCTACAGGAAAGTAGCGCTTGACTATACACAGTGATGGAAAGAATATAACTGCGAAAAAAATCTAAACAAACTTAAAAATAAAATTTATAATCAGACTTTTAATAAAATGTGTAAACTTTTCAAAATGTTTTTAACATCAGCTCCAAAAACGTACGTAATACAGTCTACGCAAAACCTTTTACTTTCTTAACAGTTTAATTTATTTTTTACCTAGCTACGAGAGAAACGATGACGATCCAAGATCTCAGCTATATGGGAAAGTAGAGCATTTACTATACCGTGTGATTGAAATAATATAAATGTGATTACAATTTTTAAACATTTTATCATCAGTTCCAAAATTAAACGTAAGTATTAGAGCCTGCAAAAAAATCTTTTTTTCATTTCACACAAATTTTATTTATTTTTTACTATGATAAAATATTAAACTGTATTAAAGGATAGTAAAACTTTTATCATTTACAAAGATATTGCTCATTTTGAGTTTCCACATCTTGCATAATTCAATCCATACAAAATTTTTATGTATAAAAGGTACATTAGCAAGTGTTCATCATGTTTATGATACATTATATTATTGGCTGAACTTTAGCAAAGCCTAGCGCTCAAGAGGCTGGGAAATTACACAATAAAACATCTCTGCGTGTCTGTCTTGAAAATTTCCGTAGAGTTTAGTTTTATATATCCAAATCCAGATCGCTGTTTGTGAATGTCAAATCATGGAATTTAGCTATGCTTAGACTTTAAATATGAAATGAAACATATACAGAAATATGATGGTGCATATCCAAATAACTAACTTTATTGAGACATCGCCTCTAATAAACACATTTTCATTTAATTTTATTCTCATTCCAACTATGGAATTTGCCTGAGTCATATTTTTGCGTCAATCTATTTTATATATGGTTTTCTGCCTATCTATTTGCTGCAAGACAGCTTGAGGGTAAATTCATCAAACATTTTGCATTTAACCTCGAAGCTTGTTACGCAACATTTAGTGTTGGGTACTCCTGTTTTGTAACATTTATATGTTGTAATGTAACATAGTTACATGCTATGTAAATAAATTTATATTTACATCTTTATATTCAATTTGTTTTGTACTACATATATCTAAAAGATAACTACATTGTCTATCAATAAGGTATGTAAGCGTTCTACTGTAAAAGTATACGTCTAATTTTGCTGTAAATGATAAAGAAAGTAATTTTGTTCGAAACATTGTGAGAATAAATGTAGCACCAATATATAAATTCTGTAACATTTATAGCGAACAGTGGCTTGCTTTAACATTATATTGCTTTGTGACCTTAAACTTGCGCTCATATGCGCACATAGTAAAAAATGTTGGCGTGATTGTCAACTCCAGGCAGTAAAGTTGCCGGCAGTTTGTAATATTATAAACTCCTCATTGCTTTGATTTACGAACTATATTAAGTAGGATATCTTGAACATAGGTATCATTACCAAACCATAATTGGAACTTTTATTGCTCTATATTTAAATCTAACTATACTTAAGTAAACATAACAATTATACAAATAACTGTCTTTACGTGAAACGTAAACCGAAATATAAGTACATATTATCGCAATTAAAGTAATTAGCCACTAGATTGGTTGTTTAACTCGAGTTAATAAAGTGTGAAATAGCTTCCCAGGCCGAGCTGAACTGCCGCCTGCGGCAAGACGTATCGTCTCTCTGGGCATAAATAACTTTCTTCTTGCGTTCATAGGTAGCGAGTGATTGCTGTGATACTAACTAAGGTAATCGTGTAGCTGTTGTAATAGTACACATACTAAATTAAATTAAACTACTTATAATTATTCGATTTGAGTTTTGCAATAAATTACAACATTCCATGAAGTATTTAGGCTGTTAAAATTGATTTCGAGAACAAAATAATATAATTGATTATAAGATTGTTTATGATTATATTATTCTTTGTATCCCTCTGGTTTATGTACTCTTTTATTATTAATTTCTTGAACCTAACCATAGACTTGAACAAGAACAAATTCACAAAATAAATGGTGCCCATCCCAGTGGCAGTACCTGGCGGCTGGTGCCGTAACTAGGCTCGTTTCCACAGCCACATTACTTGCAACCCTAGGTAAGAAATGGTGTACTCCTTCAGGACCACATTTAGTAGCAGTTCTTCGCAAGTTGAACTAACTGTTTAAATCTATAAACAGTTTGTTGATATCCATATACGAGACTAGTATTATAATGTTATAGTTCATTATAAAAAGCCATTATTTATACAATATAAACACTATTATATACAAATATAATTGTGTCTGTCTGTGTTTTCGTGCGTATGTTAATTAAACACGGAAAATATACTGTACCATTTTGTACTCTAGACTTGCAAAAAAAATCCCATCACGATCTGTAAAGTTGCTTTACGACAAACAAATACCATTAATCGAAAAATAAATTTAACGCGTATTTAACGAAAGTATTAAAGATATTTTATCCGAGGGTCTAATATTAGTATGACAATATTATCATTAAAAACATGTTTTTGAACGACTTTATGATGATCGATAAACGTTCTTATATAATCAAATGTTTTAAAGGTTTAAATTTGTTTAAGTTTGTTAAAATTTACTACTACAAATGTCTTGATAGTTATATTTAGTTTTAGGGCGCTCTCGTATGTACCACAGTAGTGTAAAATTTCAACGTGATTTTAGCGTTCAAGGAATAATAAGCTGATATAAACACAGTCAGTTAAAGTGTCAACGATCTATGATAATGTTGTCTGCTAACAGTATGGAACTTAGTGGATACGTTTGCATGGGTATATTAAAATAACTAAAAATGACATATTTATCCATCTATAATTAAGGAATTTGGGCCCTAAAATATGATTATAAGAAAAATGTAATAGAAGTTTTGCTTAGTATTATTTTATTATTCTTTATTTCAGGTGAGGTAAACCACCCAAGCGGTAAGTGTAGATGTCAGAAGAACTAACTTGAACACCTTTTATTTCTAATTCCTCTCTAAATAGACTCAAATTAATTTCTTCTCAGACAATACTTTGTTCTCTAGTTGAGGGTTTCCATCCATGGGGATACTCCTAAATGTATCCTTTACGAAGCCTCTTAAGTTGAGTATTTGCATACTCTTATGTTGCTTAGAATAAATGTAAAAACAAATATTTTTACAATGACTCCTATTTTAGAACAATTACTACTAAGTTCAAACATCCGATAACATATCATATGTTAACAGTTGACGGTTACATTACATAAATCTGTATTGTACTTTATAGATTACCTTAATATTTTATAGGCAATTTAATAAAACACTTAGTAGCATAGTATTAATTAAATGTCGAGCGATTTATAAAACAAATAATTAAATATTTCTAAGTAAGTAATCTTTCTATTTATCAGTGTTCTCATACAAGCCCTTTCTATATAAAAAAACATAAAAAAACATGAATGTTTTTGTGCAAAGACTTTTCCTGCTTGTCAATGAATTCCAGCAAAAGCTTTAAACATAAGAGATCTGTGTTAGACGGAAGCGATACATCCCTACTTATTGTGACAAATTGTAACAGCATTTTAAAACACTCCTCAGTGGGCATTTCTTCCTCAGTACGTAAAGTTATAATATATTTTTGTAACTACTCAAGTAATTTTTTATTCATTCATGTCGCAAAATGAGTTGACATTGGACTTTGAAGTTTCTTCCTCTAAAGTTTTGGATTTTAGAGCTCCAATCCACAAGGAAAATACTGAACCTAGAAAAATCAACAGAGGTACGATCAGTAAACTTGATTCCTAATTTAAAAGAAAATCATACTAAGAAAAACAACTCAGAGTCCATGAATCGGATTGAGACTAACTAGTCATCAGTACAGCTACAGACAAAAACACAGACATGGAACATCAATAATAACAGTGAGAATGATTTTTTAATGAAACATTATAATATTATAATGAAAATTAAATATACCAAGTATGCAAAACTAACAAAACTTTGTTGTAAGTATTATAAATTCTCAAAAAACTAGAATTGATTTACATTGTCATAATAATCTGTAATTACTATCAATTTTCAATTAATTATTACCAAGTTATTGACAGATAGACGGACTTCCTTTATCCTTAAAACTTAAAAATAAATTAAAATCTTCTTTGGACTAAGATAAATTAAAAATTACCATGATTAAGGTCTTAAAACCAAGCCTATCAAATATTATCGCACAAACAGACGAGCAGAAAAACATAAAAAATGCAAGATTCAACAAGGTCCCATGTCATTCTTAATAAATCACTCTTTTCATTATGATGCAATATATCTTGGATATGACAATCTATACTTATTATTTATTTTACAATACATATAATACGTATTCTTCGTTCAAAATCAATTGTCCTTGGTGACCACAATAAAAGCAAGCTGACTGGCCGTTATAGTGAAATTTCGGTCGTCCTCCGGATGTCGTAAAGTGAGTAGATAGATCGTAAATGTTTCCGGGGATTGTCTGGGGTCGTCGTAAAATACCAAGTAGTGGAGCTGGAGTCGTATATGTTGTAAGGTCGGGGGTAGGAAGCCGCCTGGAATACATAACATGGTAGCCGCAATATACACTGGTCGGATAGTAAATCTCAGAGGCAGATTTGTTAGTTTACTCTAGGAAGTTTTCACTGAGAATGATTGCACTAATTATTAAACCTTTCGATATTTGCTTATTCTCTTAAACATGCAGATAAATCTATTAGTAATTTATGTTAACAAACCATTCCTAATTTTTAATATTCATCTCGCCTTGATCTAAAAAGATCAAATTTGTTTACAGGTCACAAGTTTTAAATTTGTAGGACTCCTTAAAAATATGCGTCAAAACTTTTTAGATTACATGTTTGAAATTGTCTTATATATTACGTAATGAGATTCACCTACTGTGCAGCTCTTTAAAATGCAGTTACAAGCTATAAGTAGGGCTGTAAAGTTTCTTTATAACACAGAACTATTCTGATGGATGCCTCTGCTGAAATTCGTTGCCAAGGAGGGAAACCTTAAATAGGGTGCACAAAATATTTATTTTTTATGTTAATTCTTTGGAAAGGGCTATTTCTTTATTTAAAGTATTTATTTTATACACCATTCTGCATTATTTAAAGAATACATGTGCTACTAAGAGTTCTATTAAATTGCTTGTAAAATATTAAGTTAATTATACAAAGTAGAATACAGATTTATGTATTGTAACCGTCAACTATAAACATGTTAAATGTTATCCGATGGGTGAAATTAGTAGTTAATTGTTATAAAATATGAGGTATTGTAAAATATTTGCTTTAACATTCATTTTAAAAACTAAAGAGTATGCGAAAACTCAATTCACTTAAGATATTTCGTTAAAGATATATTTAGGGGCATTCCATGGATGGAAATCCTCACTTATCGAACACAGTCTGGGCTGAGTGATAATGAAGTTTTTCTACTTAGAAATGAGAAAGAAAATATGTTCAAGTTAGTTCTTTTAGTTGGCAAGGGTGGTCCGCGTCATCCGGAATACAGAATTATAAAGTAATCCAGAGAAACCCCTTTAAATAATTTTTCTCCCACTAATCTTTTACAGCCAAATTGTTCAATTGTAAATGGATAAATATGTCATTTCGTAAACCTAAAGAAATAATTACAGAAACATCACCTTATGTTATAAAATGTTCAGCGGGTATATGTTTGTAACAATGCATCTTAAAAAGTTTTAGTTAATACCTGTTACCTAGAGAATTTAATTCTAATTCCAGCGATACAAAGTTTTTTAAAAATCAGTTAATAAGTAAATTACCCAAACTCCTTCTAAAAGTTCAACTGCTAAACAAAATTAAAGTCCTTATACGCACTACAACAGTCGGTAAATCACGAAAAACAGCTGTCCCTCCAATAATTGGACTTTCCCGATGAAAATTCACGTCCTACTATTTGCCTTATACCCGCAGCCCTTGCAACCTCAGCAATCGATATGTTCTTTACTCGCTATACATTTTTTTATGTATAATAAAAGTGCCCTAAATTTGAAACTCTTTTCACATAAAAGTATATCGAATAGTTATCATAAAAACGCCAAAATATGAAAACTATAAACCATGAAGATAATATGCACTACAACAGTCCGGTAAGTCACGAAAAACAGCTGTCACTCCAAATAATTGGACTTTCCCGATGAAAATTCACGTCCTACTATTTGCCTTATACCCGCAGCCCTTGCAACCTCAGCAATCGATATGTTTTTCTTTACTCGCTATAAATTTTTTTATGTATAATAAAAGTGCCCTAAATTTGAAACTCTTTTTCACATAAAAGTATATCGAATAGTTATCATAAAAACGGCAAAATATGAAAACTATAAACCATGAAGATAATATGCACTACAACAGTCGGTAAGTCACGAAAAAACAGCTGTCACATCCAATAATTGGACTTTCCCGATGAAAATTCACGTCCTACTATGTTACCTTATACCCGCAGCCCTTGCAACCTCAGCAATCGATATGTTCTTTACTCGCTATACATTTTTTTTATGTATAATAAAAGTGCCCTAAATTTGAAACTCTTTTCACATAAAACGTATATCGAATAGTTATCATAAAAAACGGCAAAATGTGAAAACTATAAACCATGAAGATAATACAGCACCTGTTTTTATAATCAGTAAAAGTATTTTTAATTTGAGCCTCGTAATTTGTTCTCAATTAGTTGAGGCCGTAGTTTGCAGGAATTAAAAGCATAAATTATTCCCCAGGAGTGTGCATATCTATTTTAATTACACTGCAGTAAAGCAGGCTAAACACAATTAAAGAGGAATTAGAACTTACTGAAAATTAAACGCCCTCTAAGAGTAGTAAATTAATCCTAACTAGTAATACAATAAATAGTCGAGTAGACAAAAAGTTTCAATGTTGAAACCAAGTAGTGTAATATTTTTATTATATAAATAAACTTTTAGAGCATACCGTTTTCACGAATACTCAAATACATGTTTTATGGAAACACAGGATTATATGTCCGACAACTCTTCATGTTTATAAATCCGCCCGAGGAAGAGACAATGAAGTAAGTTGCACTACGTGATAAAAGTATAGTCCCATAGTCAGGATTATAACAAGTGTTCGTTTCTGATGGATTCATAATCTCGCGTCTATATGTAAGAGCTCTACAAAATATGTAAATATTAAGGAAATAGTTTCTTTCAAGCAAATATTTCACGGAACACATAATAACAATATAGGAGTACGCCAAACCATATGACGCGTAATAGGTTTAAGGTTGAGGTTGCACAAAAAATTTCAAGTCTTTAAGCTACATATGTTAGTCAGATGTTAAAATTAGATTTTAAAAAAATCTCTTTTAAGCCTCAGCTTTCTGATATGTAGGCTGCGATGTTCACTTGTTTATTATTTTTCAAAGTACACTGTTTCGTGTCTATACATGATTGGCCCTCCCCGGGATTTGAACCCGTTATCTCTCAGTTAGAGAGCCGAGACTATAACCATTAGTCTACGGAGGAGGACTTGTACTCAGTTTGTTTACAAAAGTACATGATCCGCTATTTTTCTCTCTGCCGCCTTGATTATTAGTCAGGCCAATCTAAAACTATTTGTTTAATACTTAATCAAATCCTATCGAATTACATTCACTTTCATGACATGCAGTAGTGCCTGTATAGAAATGAAGCTTGATACTAAATTTACGGTTTATATCACTCTTTGTTTAACATAAATCGTGTGGAAATACCAATGGACAGATATTAATTTTACTGTCCCATGTACATGCCTGAACACGTTTACTATGTTATAGGCGCATTTCAGATATTACAACAATTTAAACAGATTTTATATACAGCTGGTGTGGCAAATTTTGGTAATGAAAGCAAGTAGCTATACGCTGAGTTAACATTGATTTTTACAGGCTAATTTCATCAAACATTTAAGGATGGAGTACCTTATAATATTCTTATCATTATTATTTAAACAGCTTTCTAATAATATAATTTAAAATTTTAACAGATGATAAATGTGATCCAGTGTAAAATATAAAAAAATACAATATACAGCATTAGTGTATAGAACACACTACGGATTACAAGTATATAAGTAATAAATATTCATAACATTTATCCAGTAAGCAACGAGTAATCAACGGTACTGTTATCGTAAACACGCAAGAATTGTTATTATTTTCGCGTAAAAGATTATTCTTAAACAAATCAATGAATTTAAATGCGGAAAACATTATGTAAAAAGGCAGTTTTTTATAGTCTTCGAGCGTACAAATAACAGAGAAAAGATTGGGGGGGGGGGGTGGGGGGGGGGGGGGGTGGGGGGGGGGGGGGGTGGGGGGGGGGGGGGGTGGGGGGGGGGGGGGGTGGGGGGGGGGGGGGGTGGGGGGGACAGAATGTTATTTCTTGTTCTGGAACAATTCTGCTACAAGTAGGGATATTTTTATAAATTTTTGTATTGCTTAAAATTAATTTTATTCTATAACATAAAAAAGTTAACATCATTGTTCACATTTCTGTGTTATATAAACTCCAGTAGGGAAAAAATTTCAAATGTGAACTTACTTACTATTCAGAAAAGAATTTAATGTAATACCAGTTTCAATATTATTATATTTTTTTAGTCTTCTTATGATAAAATAGCTTCTACAATTATGCTACTCTGAATTTTGTAATTACGTGTAATTTTTCTAATACAATGTGCATCCTTATAATTAGAAAATTTTGTTTTATTTTTGGTATACAACTTTTTAGTAGTCTAATAATAAGGAAAATGGTTTTTGATAACTACATATTTACCTTACCCAGGTCTGAAAGCACACTTTTTGCGAAACAAAATAGGTAAATATAAACACTTTACAGTTAAAGTTATTATATACGATTTATATTATTAATTTTACAAATACAGACTTTATTAAATGGCATGCATTATAAAAAATACGATGGGACGCTTGGAAGGAATTTTAGTGTTAAAAAATTAATGAAATGCTTTAATACATTTAGGACAAAATTATAAACACCGACAACTAAAATTTCTGTGATTAGAATTAATTACATGAATAATAATAATTACATAGACCGTACTAACACATAAACAGCAACTATAATATTATAGAGCGACATAGTCTTAGAGGAATTTGATTTACAACCCGTTATATACGAACTTTAGCTGAATGTTTACTGCCGTTTTATTTTGAAAACAAATAGACGCATCAATGAGGAGAAGTAAAATAAGCTGCCTCAAATTAACTGCACAGCAAACGTGCTTAATTTGAAAATAAATTCTAGGTTTTATATTGAAGCATGAATTTATAAGAATTAAAATATGTAGTTGTATATGAAATGTTTGCTATGTTTTTTTTTTTAATTTATTATAATTGGAAAAATGATTATCATATTTTAAGAGAAAAAATAATTTTTTTACACCACTTAAAAAGTTGATTTTTTAAAAACCGTAAAAAAAACATTAAACGACAACACCATTTCTGGATTGATGCTTAGTAATATTTAAATAATGGAATGCATACATTTTGTATCAACTGAACAAGTCGGTATCTCGGTGATATTTTTTATTCCCTGGACTCTCTTGTCGCAGAGGACTTTTAATATCACATCTTTGAATGTTATTTATGTTTGTCTAGATAGTCAGAATTATCCAACTTATATAAAATAAGTAAATTGCCAAAAAATCAACCGGATAATTTTAATTCAAGAAAAATTTATTTATTTGATACTTTAAATACATCCTTCTTAGCTAATAAACCTAAAAAAATACTTATTTAGGGTTTACATTTTAAAAGAAACCTAACTCATAACTATAATCACCCTTCATTCTTCAGAAAAAATTGTTGGGGTTGGTGCCCAAAAACAATGGTAATTTTTATTCTTTGGAAATTAAAATTATATTCTTATAAAAACAATGTAGGTCTAAATTTTAACATTACCTAATAGAGACAGGCCAATAATTTTAATGCAAGAAAGTCTTATATTAAAACTTTACAAATATATATTTTAATGAAAATATATCAGTTTTATAAGAATAACGGGTGAGTATATGTTCAGAAGTAATACGAATGTAAAAATTCAGAATAAATTCCTGTGGCATTAGCACAAAATTCCCTGTGTGAAGGAAATCTCGGCTAAAGGTGGTTAAATCAAATGATGTCCATGCTGAAATATTCCTCTTAGAAAGCCTTAAAGTGGCTAAAATACTCTGCCGTTTCCTTCCAGCAACTGGCGAATTGTGCAAATTCCTTCAGCAAATATTTGAAACCAGTTCAATCCGGGGTTAAAATAAATCACTGTTCCCATGTTAAATTGTTATCTTGCGTTTATAGCATAACAAGAACAATTCCTTTTAACCACTATTGCTTAACTATTCGAAAGGGAAAACTGAAAAATTAGTTTATTCCGAATAGCCAATCACTTATTGCCAGTAGCAATATTTTGGGTCGGTATAATTCCATTTCTGTAGCAGTTAATGAGGTCACGTAATGAACATACTTTTTACAACTGATCTGGAGGGAATATTTTCGAATTCAAAAAATTTAGTAAAATTACCTCAAACTATTATGTTTATATTTGTAGTATTTATAGGAAAACTAACCTTTTTATAAATAGCAGGCAGTTATTACCCAATACTTTCAACAGAATCCTAAAACCGTCTTCTTAAAAAATCAGAAAGATACCTGCATACGTCATTTCTTTTAATATCACATAACCCTAGAAACGATATGTTATAATTTTACACAGGTAGGTGATGCAGATTTAGTATGGAGAATATGTATAAAACTAATCAAAACAATTATACAACCTTGTTTGCAAAAGTGATTTCTGTAATTTAACTTTCTGAAATATATTTCTACGTTACTATATACATAAATTGTTTAGCATGTTTACTGTTAATAAAAAAAAATTAAATTCGTCTTATTTTAATGGGTTTTTGAGCACGGACAGGATATAGCTTCCTTACATGAATTAATTCCTGTATTTAATGTTGAAAAATTATTTTACTTGACGTTGGTAGACATTAAGAAGGATCTAATAAAGCTCGCAATAAATAAAATTACATTCAGTTGAAATTTGCTCTATGGAACTGGTACCTCTACCATTGAAGACTTACTATCCGGCCAGTTTATATTGTGGCTACCATGTTATGTATTCCAGGTGGCTTCCTACCCCCCGACCTTACAACATATACGACTCCAGCTCCACTACTTGGTATTTAACGGACGACCCTAGACAATCCCCGACAACATTTACGATCTATCTACTCACTTTTACGACATCGCTAGGACAAACCGACCAAATCGTTACATGAATCCCGTTAGCTTGCAGTTATGAGGTTAATACAGTTTTTTAAGCTAACCACCATTTTGCATTCGTTCCTAAGAAGTTCTTACTACTTATTTACTTTTTTACTTATTTATTACTCAGGCCTAACTTGACTAATATAAGAATAATAATTGCCACTTAGATATAAGTGTCTTCCCACAACAAATACTTTTGACCTACACACTGATAACCACAACTTAATTTGTTAAAATTTTTTACTGTTATAAATACATAACAAATATCTTGTATGAAGCCATTCAATAGACAAGCCAAGGATTATAGTTACCTCGAGGACTTTCTTTATATGAAACCTGATCATTTCCACTAATTCCCGGCGGAAAATCAGTATGTATAGGACATCAAAACCGGATATCTGCTGGCAATCCAAATATCGTTTACGCATGTCGGGAAACATACACATTTAGCCTCAATCATGTTTTCAATTATTGTTTTACATATGAATATTTAGATTCCTGTAATTTCTTACAACATTCTGCATCATTTTCAAGAACCCTTGGTAAACCTATTTCAAATTGACACAAAAAAACTAGCAGTCTTAAAGTAAAAGTTTTATTTGATAAATTATGATATTAGGAACTGTTGTTGACTGGTTGATTAGTAACGCCTATCACGCCTAGGCACTGAAGAAACGATGCCGTTGTGTCCATCTGTCCATGCGATATCTGTAGAACGAACTGACGTACAGAGGTTAAGTTGTGAATGAAGCTTAAATTCTATAAGTAACTCAGATTGCAATGATCTAGCAAGTCACTTTATTATTATGGAAGTGACCTCTATTTAACTTACATGCATATAGATAATCGATGTGGCTTACTTCGTGAGGAAAAATTGGTTTACGACAGTGTTGTTACTAATGATCTAATCACAATTAAATACATCTAATAAGGAAAATAAAACACAAATTTTATAAATGCTTTCCTACGAATATAAAACTACACCTGATAAATCCATGGTTTTAAAATGAACAATTAATTACATTATACATTTCTAACTACAATATATACATATTAAAAGTAATTGTAACAGAAACAAACCTAAATCATACACTTGACTACGATGAGACTAAATATTTGAATCGTGAATGGGAGAATAGCCGACTAATCGCTGGTGTACACAGACAGTATAGTCAACAGACCGCACCAAGCTATCACGGCTAGGAACTACAAATTTACCATTGTTTACATTTCGCATACTACAACACTATTGCTTTGTTCTAATGCAGTGTCTGTATTATTGCACATTTCATGCTCTTTGTCTTGCACTTAACATTCCATTGTTTAATATTTAACAAAGAGGTATTTATATATATTTTATAAAACGAAATTATCATGGAAGTATGATACAATATTATAATACTACTTTTAAAGTGTTTTCACTTTTTTGTGATATTTTTATCATAATGGTCATTCATGAAGATTATCTTGATTTTTCATCCATTAGGCATTAGACATATATTATTGAAAACTTGAATTCTTTTTTTATGGTATAAAAGATAATGTGATAAAATAAAAACTTATTATATCAGATCACCACCTTCTTTGACAAACTTGCAATCCATCGTATTTAATTCTCTTAAGAGTAGTCTGTAGAGAAACGAACTTTAGTTTCCTAACTTAAAAAATGTTAAACCATTTGCACTCTGACGCTTTCTTTTTAATCGTATAATGAGAGGAGTCCTATTTTACGATATTAATAAAAATGTTTTTAGTTTAAAATTACTTATTAATATCATAAATCATCTATAACTCTATGACTAAAACAAATAAGAGCTTGTAAAAGTGAATCAAGTTTTACATTGAACTTATGATGAGGATGTACGCCATTATTGCCAACACTTGAATTTAAAAATGGACATAAATTTTAAGTCAGAATAGAATCAGAGAATAGTATTATTTGTCTAGAAGTATCCATTTAAGAACATCCTAAATTAATAATCTCTTCTTTTTGCATTAATGGTAAAACAGGTTTTTAGATTGTGGAATGTCCAAACACACTGTCTTCGATTGCATGTTTTGTAATACTCAATATACTCAAATTTGGAACTTCAGCTTCAGAACCTTCTTAAAATTCATTTATTAGATTAATTTAAGAGAGCTTTCCAAATTGGTTTTTATGCAATAATAAATAACTAAATTAACTTTAATTGAATTACTTTGCCTCTATAAACTCAATGGTTTTTTGTAAGATAATATTCGGCTAATCACTTTCACACGAAATCTCCATTGGACATTGTTAAGTGAAAAGAAGAACTCTATAAATGACTCAATATTTCAAAGTTTATAAAGTATTTACATAAAGTATATAAAGTGAATACCTACAGAGGTTTGGAAGAACGGTTATAAAAAATACTGTATAAAAACAAATAAAAATGTTAATTCCACTATTGTAGTTAATAAAATAAAAAAATCCGTAGTGGTTTAAATGAGGCTATTAAAATGTTCAAGCTTAAAAACTAATTTAAGCTTTATTTTATGCAATTCATTAATGATTTGGACAATATAATAATGGTTTAAAAAAAATTATTCTTATGTAGATTATATGCTATAAACTCAGTTTCTTAATGTTGCACAGCAAATGTACTAAAACCAAATACTATTATAAGTGTTCATTATATATTGTGGATAACCTGAGCATGCATAATACAGTAGCTTAATGAGCTCTTATAACTATAAAGCAGACTGTAATAATGGAAACAAAAGTTCCTAACGGAAGATGACCCAGTTCCATTGGAAGTAAGAGAAGAAACGTCGCTCCTGGATGTCCCCTCATTAGTCTGTGGAGACAGATTTCTGAGAAACTCGACTTTCATTTATAACACAGCTGTGTTTAATGAACCACTGCCTTATAATGTGAACTGAAAGTTTATACATAATGGGGCCTTTCATAATATTGAATTGGAGTTTCAACGTTTGTGCGCTGAAATAATAATAAAATTTGCATTTGATCTTTTAACTAAACAATAAACTTTTTAGTATTGTAAAATGTATATATGATACATCTTCTTATTTATGAAATCTATCTCCTTACATATGGAACCAAAAACATTCTTAAAATACCTATTCATGATGTTTTAGCCTTGATTGTAAAAAAAAATTATTTTTAAATAGATCCGATGAAAACATAACAGGGTAGTTCATAAAATTTGTATGGAGTTAAATATAAAAAAAATAATGATTTATTATAAACTTTGTTTTTTGAAACATTTTTTCGGTAAATCATTTCTTATTGATTGAGCATTAGCGGAGCAACGGCTATAACTTTGCTTTCCAAAAAAGCAGTACAATCCTTTGAAATTTAAATGGGTGATATATAGCCTAATAATCAGAATTAAATAAGCTGCATAATAAAGTTTTGCATGCAACTAAATTAAAGCCTGTTAAATTAGTGTAGTGTATCTAAATTTTTAAGGCCACTGTAAGATTTTGTAGGTAAACATAAGAAAAACTTTGTGCTACGGTTCATCCAAACACTACAAGTGACATCAACTATCATTGAACTCAATATTTTCTGTAGAGATCATTTTTAATTTTTCCTCCAGATGGTTATGGGAATACTGGCAGACAAATTATATAATCTTTCGGTCCTTTGAATAATAGAATTCGCTTTCGCTAAGCCAAATATTTCTTCTAATCACTGTAACCACTGGGAGTATACATTCACTAATATCGAGTAACATTCACTGTAATAGTGGACAATGGTGGCGTTGCCACAAGTAGTGTGTTGTACATTTGTTTGGCTGTAGGCTCTTCGTGATGTTCTATGCTGCTGCTGGATAAATGATATTTAGCCATGTTATACATGTATATAAGGTTTCAAAGTAACCAAGTAACATAAAAAGGAAATTTTATTTACCCCGTGATGAAATGTATGCCTTGGGGAATATTGATTTAAAACCCAATTGGTTTTGCATTGAAAGTTCTCTAGCTATGCAAGCTTGTAACATCCGAAACAAAAACGTGAACAGAAATTAGTTTTTTCTTATTGGTTTCTTTTCATCAGACTATTCTATTAAAACATATCGTTTGACTACTTATGGCTTCATTTAGGCACATAACAACAATTTTAGTATTCTTATTAAATTTTTTACGTTTTATATATAGTATTTTGCGGAAATTCTAAGTCACTCTCGATGGTATACTCTGCCATCAATTTATGTATAGTATTTAAATATAATGTAGCCTTTATATACAATCTTCTATAATCTTTATCATTTAAGAATATATTTCGCTACTTATACACTAAGTTTTTCCTTAAATTAGTGATTTCAATTTTAATACTGTGAACATGGTTAGAAGAGAAATTAAATTATACATAAATTTTATGGCGATTCTTACATGTTGGGTCTATGAAGTCAAAACATTATGTTTTCATGATTTTTGGGCAATGAGATGATATAATTGCCTAAATGAACGTTTCATGCCAATATTTATTCCCAATAACTATTATAGCTGACATTAGTGTACATAAATAGTGTAAGAAAGCTTAAAATAAATATCGTTACAACCCTTTGAAATTAAGTAAGTAATTCTACATAAAATATTTGTATTGCGGCTACAATGTTATGTATTCCAGGCAGACCCTCCTATCCCTGACCTCTCACACATATATGACTCCAGCACTACCACTTTGATATGTAAGACAAAACCAGTAAATCCCCGGCAACATTTACGATCTATCTATTCACTTTACGACATCTCCAGAATAATGTAACAAATCACTACAGGAGTTCTGACAGTTTGAAGTCTTAAGCTAAAACCAAAAGTGAACAGTTTTATCATAGAGCAATGGTTGTTTGAATACGAATGTGAAAGTTACCACTTAGTGTAGCTTCTGAAGATTAACGCTGTGAATGACTTGACTCTTAAAATCTGGAATCAACATCCGTTCGAAGAGATTTAAAATAGTCAGTGACTAAGAATATCACACATTCGTGAAATATTCATATTTACATTAGTCTAAACACAACATTTTTTATTAGTGTTTTTGCTCTTAGGAATCAGTAATCAATATTTCTTATAATAGATTGGATCAAGCATAATCTTGAAAATTAAAGGTAATACTATTTAAAATAATCTAAACAAACTATTAGTAAAAAATTGAATCTTTATTCTTATACTATTTTATAAAACTAGAATATAACTGACTAGAAACCCCACACGAATTTCTAGAATAATGAAGAGAAAACTGCGTAGCAAAGAAAGATATTGTATGAAATTATTGTTGTCGCTGGGCGTTGTCAAATTATAATTCTGTAGATACTTTAAATTTCATTAATGTGTGTTTTTTTATTTTTCTTTTCGTTTCAAAGCCATCAAAATAACTTGATAATAACTATATTGCAGATTGGAAACTCTAGATGAGATACATCGAGCACGTTGAGATTAGTAGTCTGTGGGATTTGGCTGATGGTTAAGGCAAGCTTTACACCCGTCTTTTGGGAAAGTATGATGGCAGCGTAACGATAACAGAATAAATACAATTTGAAACTGACTGGGTACAATTAAATAGCAACTGTTTAAATTGAGTAAGCTCTTAGTGAGTAGGACATAGACACAGTCCAGATGGTGTATCTAATTGCATAGTGGCTAAATTAAGAGTTTACTACTAACTGTGTTTACTAAAAAAAAACCTTTGGCCTAATGAAACAGCTATAGACATGTATTTTTGCATACAGACACAGCAAAGCCTGTTACGTGTGAAGTGGTGTTTGTTTATTCCTACCTGGCAGTTCTATGTACCTAGCTAGAACCTATAGATATGTTTTAAGGAACTAGTTTCATGTAAAGAAGAATATACGTAGTAATTAAGATTACAGATTAAGATATACTCCCTGAATGCTGTTTCTAGCATAGTTTACTAAACATATTTTAGAGAAAACTGAAGAACTCTAATAAATTTGTGTTAAATTATAAATTTAAAATTGACGTATGATTATAACATACATGTAATTATTTGAGTCTTAAGTCCACCCCAAATGTAATTTTCCTAAGACTGGCTTAAAAGAATTGTTTTATATCACACGTGTGTATGAAATTAAGTTAAAACACATTTTTTATTAAGACATATTATCAAGAGTGTAAATAAAAGTAAAAAGTAAAACAGAGGTATATTTTTTTATATTTTTATATAAATTAATTAAAATTATACCGATTAAAATTACCTGATGTTTGAATATAATGATTTATATATTTTTTATCAGTTATTATATCCTGTTATTATTGTGCTACCAACTATTGTCCCACCTATTTCATGAACTTTTAACACGTAACAGTTTAGTGGTGCCATAAGTACACATCAGTATATAACGTACAATGTTTTAATTCCTAGTTAAAAACTCACTTCACTTCATCACCTGCCTCTGTAATTAAATGATTGCATTTGTAATAAATATTGTACGGCGTATAGATATCTTAGTTAATGTCAACATTGGAAATTATGTAGGTAGTTTTTATGCAATTATTTTAAGAAATGTTAACATAAGTATTGTTATACTTATTGTTATTATTTTATGTGATTAGAATTCGGTCCAGGAATAGAACTTTCATGGGACAGCTCTTGTATACATCTAAGAGATGGCAGGAAACTTATATCTTAGCGCCGAGTTCCTGACTGTTGTAGCACGGTGTTTTAAAAATAAACCATCCTACTGTGTCTTACCACGAATACCACATTGCCTCGTCTGGCCATTTTTTATTACATCTGAATATCAGAATCCCCCGTCGATTCTTCTTACAGTTTTCCTCTAGCTTGAAAATACGGCATGTGAGTATCCAGTTCCAATATTTCTTGGCGTTAAAACATGCGGAGCTAAATAAATTATTGGTTTGAATCGAATGTAAAAAGGCAATTCAACATATTTTTAAATGCGCTTAAAATTTTACTTAACGTATATTGTAGTATACATCATAAATACTCATAATGTCTATGTTATGACCATATTATTTAGCGTGAATATGTAATAATAGTACTTACACTTTAATTCAGTTGTGAATTTACAAAAATAAATTCTAAAATATTTAATATGATAAACTACGCAAATAATATAAACATATTTTAATACTGTTATTAAATGATTATTTGCTTTGTCGAGTTTTATTAATGGTTAGCTTCAGTTTTACATAGTTTTATGATTTTTGGAAAGTTAAATATTACAATTAAACTTAATGTTTTTATTTGTACAATTTAAAATGTATAAAATAACATGATGCATAGGAATTCTCAAATTTACAGTTCCTTTCTTTCTTATTGTTAGTTTACGCTTTTTACTATGTAAGACATTTATTTGAGATTAATTTATTCTGCGGTTTTCGTTGGTATTAATATTCAGAAAAGCAATTTAAAAATATCGCTGACCCTCAGCCTAACCCCATGGCGTCATAAATAACATTATTGTACTCAGTATTGTCTATATATAACTAAAGCTTGATAGAAAGTATCATGCCTGTTGGTCAGTTCGTTCTTAAGATATAGTGCAGGAAACAAGTGCACAGAAACATGTTCCTCGCTCTTCCTAAACATTTAGCAACAGACAGCTTAGTTTTTATCTCAAACGGTTTTCATGATTACGGCTGCACTTAAAATACCATAAGAATTCTTGAGCAATATCCAAAAAAAATTAGTGCTAAAAACATTTCATAATAGGGACAGAACTCGAGTTTATATGTAGGATAACTGTATAGCTATTTAGTTTTGGTATGGGTTTTATTTAAGTAAAAGTCACCCTCCGTTTATTATGGATTATATGAAATACAAATTATTTTTATAATGAATAATCATATATTTAAAATTTTTATTATGAATATTTTGTTATGCATCAAAATATCTTCGACATTGATTTTTTATCGTCGATATATTGAATATACTATATATTATAAGAAATAAATTGATAAGGTGTACGTATTTTGGAATAATATCTACCTACTTCCAACAGAGCCAAGAGAGACTACTTTAATTATTCCCTTTGATAAAAATAAACATTATTTGTCCCCAGAGAAACGCCAGTCCTTAGAAATTGCGTAATTCTTCAGATGAGTAATGAAAGTTCTCTTATTATGGAAACGTGTTTTCTTTTCGGAGAAAATTTAATATATTTTGTAACGCTTAACTTATTCTCTATTCTTAAAGATTACTTTTGTTCATTTTAAATTTAGACGACTGTTGGGTAACTTGATAACTGGTGTAAATGGAGCATTAAATTTAGATTCTAAACGTTTACTAGATAGCGTTTACTAGATTTGCTGTAAAACTCAACAAACTGATCTTAATACGCGGAATTTACAATTTTCTTGAAGTTTTACATGAAGTATAATTTCTATGTTAGCAATATCTAATTGGATAGTGGTGCATATCACTCCATGAGGGACTGCTAAAGGTTACACCACATTTTGTTAATCGATCTTATGTGCTGCATTGATAGTAACGAGATAATCGTATGATGAATAAATGTGTTAAAACTCATGTACAATAATATAATTCTTGACCATAAGGAATGGTAACACATGTAGTTTGACATTCTTGAAACTTCCCGATAAAGATTTCATCTGTATATTTAAAGTTTGCTTATCATTTCTATATAAACAAGAATGAGTTTCCATTGTTGTACACGTCCATCCATAGACATCACTCAGTTTGAATAGCAGAATTTTCGTCTTTTTGTGTTTAAGAGATCTAAAAATCTCTTGATTAACTTAAATCTGTCTGTGTATTTATTTACAAGATATTTCAATAATTAAATTATCTATAATCTAGAAACTTTTTCAAAAAACCTCAGTGAATCCTGTAACGTAACACATGGTTTGTCGCACTATTACAATTTATAAGAAATTGTTCCACATATAAATAATAAAAACAATTTCACGTTCTTTTACCATTTTTGACGCTTCAAAATAATTTGTATATTAAATAATTGCAACCTCTTAACAGGCCAAGTGCCGTGAAAGCCCTACATTTTCTCTTCCGCTATTTACAAAATTCATTGTACAAGTATTATAATGATTAGATATGTAAGGGGACCGAAAAAAGTCATAATAAGTTACTTTTTAAGATACATTTTGTTATTTTTTTTAAATCTAAATACATGTTTTAGGTTTTCATTTAGTACCTTTAGTCCGTCTTTAAAACTTTGAAATTTATTTAATGTATGTTTCGTGGCAAAATGGGAAATAAATACATTTATTTATTTTAATTATTTAGGTCATCTATTACTAAGTATTATTGTTTTACTGAAGAAAAATCTTCATAGACAAAATTTAATTTCCATGCTGAGAGATTCAGAGCTAACAGATTTCACACACGTATTAAAATTTAGTTTATGAATCTCGTAATTTTGTATGTAACACAAAATGAAAAGCACAAAATGTTACTTTTGCTATAAGATGGAATATGCAATCATGATCACACACACAACATATTTTCGTTACAAAAAATCTATATACACACATATTATATTATTTCAATAAAAAATTTACAATTTGCAATTTACAATACAGCAATAATTTATAATTATATAAGTTAAATTCTTACTATGTCATAATAACATCCTCTATAAGAAAATATTTACAACATGACTGAATTATTTAACTACATAAAATAATAAAAGAATACAACGAAAAAAGTTCACAAAATGTTTTTCACGATATTATTAGGATAAATTTATTGATATCTCCCACTAGTAGAACTATTTTTAATGTAGTTTTTATAACAAATACTAGTATTGGAACGACCAAGTAAGTATTAATAATGGATTCAGGCGAATACAGGTATTATTTTTTTGGATGATATCTCCATTCTTAGTATAACTGGATGGATACAAAATGTTGCGTAGAATACGTAGCATTGTTACTTTGGCTCAGCACGTAAACTCCTATTTTATATGCCTTCTTTTAAAAATATACAGAGTGCTTCCGAGTAAGGATATGGCTATTTAGAGATATTTTGGTTTCTGTGATAACTTAAAAACTGGATATATATATATATATATATGTATAAGGAATTACAAATTCTAAGAAGGGAACAGTTTTCTATGAACTGTAATGAGGTAGCTCAATGTATATAAATGCTATAATCTAAACTTTAAAAGTATCTGAGATGTCAGTAGTAGCTATAGAACTACTCGAGTACAGTGCAGTACTTCTCTGAAATAGGATCACTTGACCATTTTAATGAGCTCAGCATAGTATGATGTAAACTATAAAATCTTTTGAAATATAAATATTATTTGAACCACAAAAACATATTCATGTAAAACAATTAAGTTTCTGCTCTTGAACATAGACTGCTCTACTAAACTCTTGGCCTATCTGAATTTTCAAACTCATCCTGTGTCCGAAAATTGCCATCAGTATTAATTCAAATAAAAATTTTTATAGTATATATATGTATAAATAGCTAATTATAGGTAACTTATGTTAAGCCGAAACTGATAAAGCCAGCAGTTTATCTATATATATATAGATATCCGACATACGGTATAGTTAAAAAAATGTAACTTCAGACATATTTATAAATATATACATGTACACATAAAAGGAAAATCCCTCACTCACTAATCACTGGCTCTGCATTTTCCTGAAATCCCAGAAAGTAAACGTTGCACATGCGCCACGAGACTTATATTAAAAATATATCAGCTTCGTAAGGATGAGACAACTATAGGGATTTTAATTTGTTTTTTCAACTTTTCAAGACCATATAAAAATTATATTTGACAGAGACTTTTAGTATAACTTAAATAGAATGGAATGTAAATTAAGATAAACAACTCATATGTGTTGAAGTTAATGCAACCCCTACAACAAGTAAATCTGTTTATCTTCGTGCTTTCATAGAAAGATTAAATTTCATGCAAACGCTCCTAATCACATAAATAGTAAACAAAAGCATGTGCGTATAACGAAAATAAATCATCATTAGTGTCAAATTTAAAACTACTTTTGTTTTTTATTTTTACTGTTCCTGTTGTTATAGGCAGCAGAAAGGATCTGACATGTTCAGGATATCGCAGTTTTATGACTCCTGGAATGAACCGAGGCAATAGTCGCTCAATTATCCACTGCGACCTAATTTGTGTAGGCATTTCAAACACTCCCGAAGCGCAATTCCTCGAAGTATCATCATATGCTTGAACTATATATTAAATTTGCGCAATAAATTTGTAACTTACCTTTGCGTTTGAACACTACTTGATTAGAGTACTATAACCTTATTCAACACAAGTATTCAAGGCAAGGAACAGAGCAGCCCAGGTACATGAGGCAGATGCGGGAGTACGTGGCGGGAATACGCTGCGGTTCTTTACCTTTCATCCAACCAGCTTCTTTATATAGGCAGGCTCACCTTCACCTTACATTTCCATTACTATTTATAAAATATTAGCAAAATTTTAAGTTTTAAAATTATTCAAAGTATATATTATGCAAAATTTCCTAAATAAAGTAAAGGCATACAAACCAATGTAAGATACAACTAAACATTGACTTTAATACCGAAAAAATACATCATACTATTTTAAGTATACAAATGTTAAACTATTTTTCAGTATTTACAGACATTAGAAAGTTGAATTTAATTATAGTTTTATTTAGTATACAACAAAATTAACCTTATGTGCATTTATACTAATACCTAATGGTGCATTCAAAGTATAGAAATTGTTTGAGCAGGATCTAAAATCCATTTTTCGTGTTAAACAGAAACATTGGTAAATTTTATAGTAATACGTTTCAGTCATTACGACATCCATGGAAGTGAAATATATAACATATTTCCTATGTAACATAAAAGGAAAAATTTAACATGATACTAGAATTGATAAGTTATATTTAGTTTTTATTTCTTACATCGGTTGTATCTGGATACCTGCTCATTACTCTGATGGGACATATTCTGAGAAGCATGAATCATTTATAACACAGCTGTGATTTATGAAACTCTGTCTTGAAATATGAAAGAAGGATTCAACATAATAGGACTTGTCTGAACTTGTAATTGTAGGCTTAACTTTTGTGCGCTGAAAATGTTAATATTTTTCATTTTAAACCTTAACTGAACAATAACATCTTTAGTATTTTATATTTATCTATAAATCGTGCCCAGATGCTTAAATTTTGCAGCAAATAGTTTATCAACAAACGAACGCTACAATTTAGTTGCCAATTTTATGTTATTATTCCACCAAGATTTTTGTTCCAACATCAGATATAACTTATGGTAACCGGTATCGAGTATCAGAATTGGTAAAAAACTAGTAATATGAAATGAAACAAACTGACGGTACAATCTCTCCTTAGCTGTGCAATATTGTAAAAGCCAAAACAAGAAGTGTACAAATTTTCCTTTCCTATCTTCTCTCTTTTTTAATTTAGATTATCCTATTAGAAATATACGTCTGACAACTGTTGGCCTCATTCACGAATAACTTTAATAAAGTGTTTTCTTGCGGATTATCTTTGGAGTGTCTTTTACGGTATATCTAACCCACAATCAATTTCCCAACCTGCCATAGACCTAGAAACAATATAGCGGAAATACATGTAAGTTATTAACTGAACGAGTGATAATCCCCAGAAGAAACACGTTAAAACTTAGCTAACATAAATGTAGGGTAAGTAGTTAAATGTATTGGTACTCAAAATCTAGTAGTCATCACTTCTTATACAGTGAAATACAAACGGGTTTCTTATGAAGACAATATTCAATAAATTTATTGAGCCAGATATATATATATATATATATATATATATATATATATATATATATATATATATTTTGGATGTAATATTAAAAACCTAATTTAAGATTTCGTGGAATTAGTCTAGTGCATTTTGTATTTGTTCGTGTTAACTAAACTGACAGTAACTTTCCAATACTGATTATTTAGTAGAATACGGAATCCCAATTATTTCTATTACACAATATCATTTAATAAGGATGCATCTCTAAATTACTAAATATTATAAAGAATATCTTTCTTCAATCTACCACCAATCAACAATTAGTTCTCTTATATTACCTCATCCGTAATGCAAAATACACTGCAAACTGTTTGTGTACTACAGGCACACAATACTTAAGAAGTCATAAAAACTTACAAGAAATTAAATGGAAAATAAATTTGGATACTAAGGTGAAAAATAATAATAAGGTAAATGAGAGTTTGTGCGAGATGAACCCCTGAGGATGTTCCAGCTCACAATCGCTCAATCAACCAGCCAAGCACGTTCTCTCTCAAATACCAAACCTAAACTGTCCCTATTGGGAACTTTTCTCTACTATTATTTTTCTTCTTAATGTAAAGAGTTACTTTTTTAAGTTTATATTGTTGAGCATTTTTTACACTATATTTCTGTGACAATTAAAGAATTTTAAATCTTGAACTGTTTTCTAGATTCTGAAAAATACAAAAACTACATAAAAATAAAATTCCTCATAATTTTATCACATATTTCTTAGAAAACGAAAGGTATTTACCCAAAGTTACAAAATTCCATATAAAGATATGTACTTTTCAAAACATTTGCATTTAGATATTATTAATCATAGTTAGAGTTACGTAATTATTTTGGGTCACTAATGTTCTATTGGAAATTATAGCATTTTATGCATGTTGTAATTTTGGGAAAAAAGGACCTGTTTTATAGAATAAATTCTCTTATAAAATCAATCTTATGTGCCAAAGTTCGTTTCTTTGTCTTAACTAGATTTAGAGAAAATAATTTCTTATACAAAATTCAAAATGGCGGCTAGTGGCTAAACAAGATATCTGCCGACCTATGTTTACAAATATAATGAATACTATCACCCACAGAAGTTGTGACTCCCTTTTATGAAACCCTGAATATAGAAAACAGACCATCATATGTCACCTATTACACGTGTACCAGTTTACGTTTTTTTATCGTGCAAGTTATATAAGAAATTTTACACACACACATGTTTATATATATACAGGGTGTATATTATGTCTGGAAACACCCAAATATATCCTTTAATAATTTAAATATAAATTTGAAACCTCTTACAATCGTGATAGAGATTGGGCATTTACTTTTTGGAACAATGTTTTGTTATGTCACACCAACGGGGGACGTCCTGCCGAGGGTATCGTGAATATTCTTAATGGAAGCCTATACCTTGTGATACATAATTTTAAAGGTAATAACTTACTGAATTGAATGCCACAAACCGCATCTCAAAGGAATTATTCTATCAGAAAATAGAGCATTTTTAGTATTGAAAATTTACTGATGTTCAACAATGTAATTTTAACATGGTTCTTGCCACAAAATGTGTTACACTAATTTTTTTAGCATTTTTTAAATGTTCAATTAAATAAAACAAAAATTTCATTTTAAGCTGGTTATATTAGCACAAATTGCCAGTTTTTTATTACAGTACAATTATGGAAATACTTATGTTATTGATTTCTTATTACAAATAAAATAAAAAATAATATATGCTGTTAGAAAAGTCTTACAACAAACGTTTTACCTGCATTTGGTGTCCAAAGCAATTGTTCGAACTGTGTTCCTTCTACGGTTTGACAATGAGCCAATCTTGTGTAAAATGATTCGACAGAGTTTGCCTAACATTTTCTTCAGTTATCAAAGCAATCTCCTCTAGTAATCCTGTTTCTTAGGTCTTCCAAATTATGAGGCTTTCTTCTATAAACATTGGATTTTAAATGACCCCATAGGAAATAATCGATTGGTGACAAATCCGGAGATCTTGGAGGCCATTCGATTTTCTCCACTTCGGCCAATCCATTTATGAGGAAACCTTAAATCCAAATACTCTCTTACCTGTCCCTCCCATAATGGGGTGGAGCACCATCCTGCTGAAACCATACATTATCAAAGTATTCTCCTGATGCAATTTGAATAGCTGGGATTATTTCATTTTGGAGGCATATTGTAGTAAAGTTCGGCATTTAAATTTTCCATTGATGAAAAAGGGTCCAACAATTTTGTTACCTAAAATTCCACACCATACGTTCAGTTTTTGTGGTTTGCTGTGAATGGGACTCAGTAATCCAATGTGGGTTTTCACTAGCCCAGTAACGGCAATTGTGCCTGTTAACATTGCCATTTAGGAAAAAAGTTGCCTCATCAGAAAATAGTATGTTGGTCAGAAAATCTCTATTGTCATCACATTTGCGCATCACAAGTTCACAAAAACTCAACTCTTCTGTCGTAATAATCCTCACTTAACTGTTGGACTAAATGAACTTTAAATGGTTTGTATTTATTAATTTTCAAAATCTTACTCACAGACATAGGGTGCATATCATGTTGCTGTGCAGCTTTTCTGAGCGATGTATGTGGGTCTTCAATAAATGTTTGCAAAACATCTAGTGCATGTTCTTCATCTGTTGCAGATTGTATCCTACCCGACTTTGGCCGATTACGTACACTCCCTGTCATTTCAAAACGCTCAATAGTTTTTGATATTGTTGAAACACTTATGGGATTCCTTTCTGGGAAAGTGTCATTAAACAAATTACAAACTTCCCGATAAGATCTTTGACGATCGCCATATCCTCGCATCATCAACAGAGTAATTCGTTCTCTTTCAGAACAATTCCATTAAAATGCCAAATAAAAACTGAACTACTGTAATTAGATAACTTGTTGACAGCAATGCTTCAGAGACACTGATTAACTCGACAGGAATGATATGACCTTTGTCCATTTGTAATTCCCAAGCTTAGACCTGTCTAGTGAAAGCTCCATGCTCAACAAACTGAAACCTGTAGACCAGATGATTAATAACACAATAATGTTTCTCATAGGCTAGTGACCTTTGTCTCTTTAAACCTTCCTGCTGACTGGAAAACACCAAGTACAGATTCATAAGTAATCAGAGAAAGTGACTCATAAGTTTTATTCATTGTAAATAAAAACTGGTAAATTTGTACTAATGAAAACCAGCTTAAAAATAAATTGTTTATTTTATTTTAATTGAACATTTAAAAAAATGCTAAAAAATTAGTGTAACACATTTTGTGGAGCAAGAACCATGTTAAAATTACATTGTTGAACATCAGTAAATTTTTCAATACTAAAAATGCTCTATTTTTCTGATAGAATAATTCCTTTGAGATGCGGTTTGTGGCATTCAATTCAGTAAGCTATTACCTTTAAAAAATTATGTATCACAAGGTATAGGCTTCCATTAAGAATATTCACGATACCCTCGGCAGGACGTCCCGTTGGTGTGACATAACAAAACATTGTTCCAAAAAAGTAGATGCCCAATCTCTATCACGATTGTAAGAGGTTTCAAATTTATATTTTAAATTATTAAAGGATATATTTGGGTGTTTCCAGACATAATATACACCCTGTATATATATATATATATATATATATATATATTGTTCTATCTTCCATGGTTAAGCGAAAAAACGCTCGAATATTTGACATTCCAGAGGTTTTTCGCTAAAAATAATGTTTTGAGCCCGATAGCGGCCGAACCATTGGTCGTAGCTCAAATCTGATTGACCCATCAAATTAGTAAATTGCGCGATCTACAGAAATGGTTTCAGTGACTTTTTACCCTATCTCCATTGGTTTGGCTGAAAAACGTGATTATGTGCAATTTTTTGTAATTTTTTACGTGAAACTTTTGTTTTTGGGGTCGATAGCGGCTAAACCATTGGTCGGAGGTCAAAATAAAACAAAGATTGGATTTAGGAAATAATTTGATCTACAAAAAAGGTCAAGTAACTTTTTACTCTATCTCCATAAGTTTTACCGCAAAACGCGATTAGTGAAAATATTTGGAAATTTTCGCCTAAAAATTTACATTCCGGGCTTGATAGCGGCTAAACGGTAGGTCATAGCTCAAAACACGTCATTTAATAAGTTTTATTTAATGACGTGTTCTACAAACAAGTCTAGTAACTTTTTGCCCTATCCTATATGGTCTGGCCGAAAAACCTGTTTAAATGGAAATATTTATAATTTTTTACGTGAGAATTTTGTTTCTGGAGGAGGTAGGAGCCGAACCATTGCTTGTAACTTAAATCCTAAGTTTTAAATAACTAGACAATTTTGAGATCTAAAAAATATTATCTTGCTTTTTGTCGTAAGCCCTAAAATCTCTTTTAATGGCAAAATCTTGGTCGTAATTAGCAATTTCAGGAGTTGTAAATATAATGCGACTATAATTTGTGCAATCCGTTCTGGTTCCGAATTTAACTTGTGTTACTACGTTAACGAGTGACTAAAACCCCACATTGTCAATTGGCTGAGCGTTAGCGAAGCGTCAATAGTAAATAGGGACATAGTAGTGGTTAATTAATTTAATGAAATAGTGATTCATTGTCAACACTCTGGTATGGAATGGTAATTTCCTAAGTAATTTAAACCCTCTGATCAAATTTTTATTTTGATAAAAATTACTGTACACATATTCTCGTAGCACAGACACACATTTCCCACTAAAGTACCCCGCGTACTTATAAACCCCCGACACCATAAATCCCCCTTTCGGGAATTTCCTGGTAGATGAACTCCTGATTAAGTTAAACCCTCTGATCAACTTAATGATCTGTTAATACAAAATAATGCGATCTACAAAAAAGATCAAATGACTTTGTACCCTATCTCCATCGGTTTGGCTAATAAATGTTAATACTTTGTTATTTGTACGTGAACATTTTGTTATTGGAGTCGATAGGGGTTGACCCGATTGCGGTAGCTTAAATCTCAAAACATTTATAAATAGCTAGTGATACGATCTAAAAAAAAGGTTCATTAGCTTTTTGTTGTATTTCTTTCCGTAAACTTTTTTACGCTCTCAATGGCAAAATCTTTTTTGTGAATCTGCAATTTTTCGTATTTTTGATTTTTGCGACTAAAAATTGTGCAATTCATAACAGTTCCAGATTTAGTTTGTATTACTAAGTAAACGACCTACTAGTATACATCTACTAGAGCACGTCGCGAATTGACTGAGCGTTAGCTAAGGTCAACAGTAATTAGGGACTGAGTGAATTTTATTTATGCTCACAAACACAACACCCTCCAAAAGAGGCCCACGTGTGTCTTAACGCTCGGTAACTTCACTCCTCTGTAATTTCCTGGTATGACCAGATAATATCCTGAGTACATTTAACCCCTTGATGTCTTAATCCCTGGTAACATTAAATACCACCTCCCCCGGAATTTTCTTGCATGACTAAAATAAACCCCTGAGCAAATTAAACCCCTAAACAACTTAGAATACTGAGAGAGAAAATACTGACTTAGGGTGAGTTTTTATAATATTTACAATAAACAACTCACAAAAGCTGATCAGTAAAGACTTTTCTTGCAGGCTCAGTGCCGGCTAAAACCAAAGGTCCTACATCAAATCCAACGGCAGAATGGAAACACAAAATTACATTTCGACCAAATAGGCCCAGTCATGTCGTAACTTCTACGGTTAAGCCACAAAACGCCCTCAAACTCAAAAGTCTGGTCAAAATTAAACACTCTAATTACCAATGAACCTAATTTCGGACATTAGTTATCTCCCCAATTCTCTTGTTTCCTAAATTTTCTAACACGTAACTTAATTATTCGCCGAAATCCATTGTTTCTTTTTATATACCACACGCAATTTGGCTGAGCTTTAGAGAAGCATTATGACCCGTACGATTCTCGGAATCGGATAGAACAGGGAACGTGAAACCTCATGTCCGAATTTAACCATTCACCAAATCCATCTAATCCCCACATTTTTAAGCACTCACTTTGGGGGCCTGGGGCTAGCCGAAGGCGAGTATATATATATATATATATATATATATATATATATATATATATATGTGTATATATAAATATATATATATAATATATATATATATGTGTGTGTGTGTATATATATAAATTTTATATATATAAATATATAAGTTTTAAAGTGGAAATATTAAAATATTGAAGGTAAGTTTGCGGCACTATTATCTATAGTTATCTTTATATATTCAAACATTATATTTTTTATCTATCACTATCAAATTTGATCGAAAATATTACTTATCAGCAAAATATTAAGAGTTACATAAAAAAACATTATATTGGTAATGATAATATGCCTAAATTTTGAAGATTTTTTTAGTCAAATAACTTTTTCATTCGTTCTAATCTAATGTCAAACCTAATTTCAAAATTGAGACCGCATTGTCTGCTAATAAATGTAAAGCCTATTGTTTCTGAGCTTTATCTTTATTATATTATGTTTAATATTTCAAGTAAAAACAACTTTAAAGTACTAAAATATATTATAGTTAGGCATTAAAATTCTTGAAAATATAATTTCGAAACATGTATCGTCTTCTGGCTTGATTAAAGAGATATTTAGAAATCATGAAACACTCAATAAGCTATAAAACATAATATTTTAAATTAACAAAGTTACAAATTACTTATTATTTTATAATATACACCATACTCCAGGCATAGTCTGTATTACAGGGCAAAAGTCAGTGAGCTGTATTCAAATGTACCAGATGGAGCGTATTGGATATGGCATGTCTACATGTTCACCTTTGATGATTGAGAACAAAGGATCTTGCAGTCAAGTGATGTGGTTCTGCGATAACTTGATACACTACTACTCATAGTCTCGTACTAGTAATAGGAATGTAGGCATAGTAAGTTAGAACTGTTTGATTCCAACTGAACCTTGATTATTAAGAAAGTTTATTTCGTGTCAGGGAATTCCAAAATAGTTTCGTGTTTATAATGTTCTACAGAATATGTGTGTGATTACGGTCCAAATCAGAACAGAAAATGAGTTAGGATATCATTTTTTAAGAGACATTCTACATGTGTGTTAGAGAAATGTACTGAATAACTACTGTTGTGGAGAAAAATAAATAATCAAAAACACAATACATGAACCGCTTTTGAAATGTAATTAATAGACATGATTAATAATATCTTTTTGGCCTTTCTATCACATTTTAGTGAATTTTATTTTGAAGCTCTTGAAGAAGATATCCAGGACAGGTAAATTTACATATAGTTACCATATGATTGTTCTTATCTTCTGTACTTCATAACTATGAGAACTACTTGGGTACTACATCGAAAGATAATACACACACACACACACACACACACACACACACACACACACACACACACACACACACACACACATATATATATATATATATATATATATATATATATTGTTTGTTATATAGATTATACCTATCCTTTGTCCGTATGTAAGTATTCATGACAAGGGACGGAGCAGCGCAGGTACATGAGGCAGATGCGGGAGTACGTGGCGGGAATACGCTGCGGTTCTTTAACCTTTCATCCAACCAGCTGCTTTATATAGGCAGGCTCACCTTCAACCTGCAATAGCATATACATATATATATATATATATATATATATATATATATATATAATTCATACAAACAACTCACAAATACCTAATTAAAAAAACTCTAAATCACTAAATAATTGAAACAATAACAGTGTGATTCTCCTGGATAGAACCTCCTTCATAATTAGTTTTCATATGAAAGAATTTAAAAAATATAATAAATATCAAAAATTATTTTAAATCGTGGTTTTTATTTTTAAACTTTTATTTCTTGCCTGTAAAATATTATAGCCTGATGACCGACCGACAAATGAATAGATATGATTAAATAGATATAAGAGTAAACGTAGACTAATTTTATAGGAAGTCTTCAGTGAATTAGTATTACATATATCCGTAACCTACAAATATAACCAAAACTTGTTAAGAGCATATACTGTTCATGTTGTAAACTACTCTTAGATGCTATATGAAAACCTCAGACGTACCGAAATACGGTTTTGGAATAGCTTTCTAAAAGTGTGTTAAAACCTATTTAAAAACTTATTATTACAATCCAGGGGTAAAACCCTAAATCGAGATACTTTACAAAGTTTATTCATGTACTTCATTCTATTAAATTTTAAGAAGACACACTTTTCAAGTCTTTTTTAATTTGTATAACTGCATGCTATTTTATAACTTTAGTGTTACCACAGCATATTTTTAGTAAAACATACACTAGTATAAATTTCCGTTGTAAATTTAAAATAGTCTGAAGTATTTTAATAACCCTCTAATTAATAATTATACACTAATGTAAAATGTAATTAATTCAAACAAAAGGTTTTAAAGGAAGATGACGTATTTGAATATAAAAGCGAGAGAAGAAAGGTCGCTCTTGAATGTCCTCTCATTAGTCAGTGGAGACGGTTTCTGAAAAACATGTGATTAATGAATCATTAGTTTATAATATCAACTAAGCATTCATGTAAAATGGAACTTTCAGAACTTTGAATTTGTGTTTCAAATGTTATGTGTGGAAACATCATGTAATTAAAATGTGGAATTCTAGCTTTTAACTAAATAATAATTCTAGCAGTATTGTTAAATTATTACATTTCCTCATGACTTATTGATTCTCTCTACATTCCTTTAGATCCGCAAATACTCGAACATATTTATGTATGATTTATGTAAGTATTTTCAACTGTATAATGTGAAAAACATAGTAAGAATAACATATTATAAAATTCTATATAACTTAATAATATTTTAAAAACTTTTATGTTAATAAATTATATAAATGTTTTTTTTATGATATATCCTTAATTATATATCGGAATAAATCTTATGGATCTGGTAAGCCGAACTGTTTCCATTTAATGGCATGTTAATATGTGCAAATTTCTAAAAATCAGAGTGAAATGATGTACAGATTTGAAATTCTAAATGCAATCTCAGGGAAACCGGTTAGTCACATTTGGTGTTACCTGTACATAGTTCTATCGTGTAGTTATCCATAATACCGATTTGCTATCACTCATGGAGTGACATTTACTAAAATCTAACTCTATATTTACCATAAAGCATGATGCTTCATGATACATATTAAGTCTATATATGTGAGTCCAAGTTCTAAATATCATACGGAAATACAAAAGACAGAAATTAATTTTTTCCATAATCTCGATACCCTGAAAATGCCAACGCTCAGCCAAATGGTTCCTCAAATGTCTGTACCTACTGGGAATATCCATTCACTACCGTTCACTGTAGTCATGTCCGGGACTGTAGGTAACAATAGAGGGTTCCATAAATGGCGAGTTGCTCTATATAAAGACATCTGTTTGCTACTTAGTGATGTTATGTACTGGATAATGGATATCGCATTGTATTCTAAAGAGGTTTTCACAAAACAGAAAGTTTTAAATTTGATCTATAATGTGATGCAAATGTATGTCTTAAAGAATATTAACTTAAAAGCCATATACACTTTGGCCTGGAACGTTCCCTAACTATCTAAGCTAAGGAGGAGTACATCCTTACTATCCATCCTAATCCATCGAACAACTACCTTTAGTAAGTCGTTTACAGTTTCTGCCTGTCGATTGTGGAATGCTTTACCTGTAAACATTAAAACCATCGATAAGCGCGCTCGCTTTGGGGCGGAGGTCAAGGCCTTGATGCTGGGGGTTCAGGGAGTATAGCGGTTGTCGGCTTCGGAGTGTGGTACTTAATGCAATGGAGTGCAAGTGGAATGGATTCGAGTGTGTCTTGTAATAGTAATATAAATGTGTCTAAAGTTACATTAATTATTATTGATCCTTGTTTAGCCAAGCTACATTTAATACATAATTTAAATAAATGGATTTATCTTTAGTTATAAATGTAAATATATATATGTGTGTGTGTGTGTGTGTGTGTGTGTGTGTGTGTGTGTGTGTGTGTGTGTGTGTGTGTGTGTGTGTGTGTGTGTGTGTGTGTGTGTGTGTGTGTGTGTGTGAGTTTAATGTTTTATGAGGATAAGTGGTAGTAACTTCACCTCTAATAAAGAAACTTTTCTTTCCTTTTTTATTTCATATTCGTCTGACAACTTACCAATTCAATCAGCAATGTAACAATGTTGTCTTGATTATTGGAGTACAAATTTTGAATGTTTGATTTTTCGGTACAATTAACTCACCATAATTTTCTACCTCTTACCGAACCAAAACCAGAAATTCATGGACGTTGGAGAAGAATAATAGGAGGGGTACTTTTTCAAAAAATTACACAATAAAATTCACCCCACACCTATTGTACAGTAATCAGGAACTGTTTAAATATGAATTTCTCTACCTTAAATCATAAAAAGGAAGAAGTAATCCATATTTTACAATAATACTATTGCATGAAACAATATTAATGGATGTGACATTCGTTTTTATAACGTAAATTATTCCGTCCAATACAAACACAACAGTAGCTCTTGGGCTCTTTAGAAAAGTTATCAAGCGTGTCTTCACACCTTACTTGCTTCATTGTGCCTTTAGTCCGCGTATTTGTTTATAATTCGGTGTCAGCTGCATCGAAAATAATTATGAGTCAACGTTTTTTAAACTTATAATTTACTTCAATGTAATGAAAAAAACCTTAATAGCCTATATCTATTTTTGGACTATATATAATTATTTCTTAGTAATTATAACTCTCCAATACTATAAGCACCTGTTTCTTAAATATAGAGAAATTTTTGTAATTCAAAACTAAAACATTATCTACGTTTTGTTGGAGGTCCAGAAAGGAGAATATATGCGGTTTTTAAAACGGGTAAAAATAAAATATTTTATATTTTTTTATTCTTTAAACACTTAAAACCAAAAGTTAAGCGTTGAAAAGAAAATTTTATAATTAATAAAATGGAGCGCTAGTAATGGTACACCTCATTTCTGATTGGATGAACATTGATTCTGCATTAAAAATATCAATGCTGACAATGAATTCATATTGTAATGTATTATTTATGTTATTTACAGCAAAGTTGTTGTTTCTGAGTTTTTTGTTTATTTACAACGGTATATTTATTCATGGTTACATTAATTCATTTAAAACTGCGTTTATGATACTCACGGACTCACTTTCTAAGTTCTATTAATTTATTGACAAATTTTATCATATAATAGAAAGTAGATTATCAGGCTGAAAGCAAGACATCAGTTCTCGATCTTTATGAATGTGTCATTTCGTAAAGCCATATCCGTGTTAAGATTATACTGTATGAGACTATTTACACAGATTCAAATTAAATGAATATTGAATTAATACTATCTAATGTACATACGTGTGCACTCGCGCCCGCGTGTGTGTAAGTGGAATAAGTTAATCATTCATGACTTAGTTCTCAAAGTCTGCTAATCAACCAATGAGAAACTCTGAAGATTGTGTGCTTTACACAGAAGCACTGGGAGCATTCTTCACTTACACAGAGCAGTGTTCGTGTCCGCTATTACAGTTTAACAATAGCGGAGTGGTGACAAATGATGTCTTATATTCATATCTCCGCCTGCCAGTGAGTTATGTTTCATCCTAAATAAATAATGCTATATTGTATTCTACACGTGTTTTCATTCGAAAACTCTTAGGACAGTACATATATAATGATACTACAAAATTCTAATATAGTTAAAGGTTTTCTCCAGCCTAGTTGAAAAAAGTAGGTAGATTTTGTGATACCTGAAATATTATTAATTTATTCTCATGGATTTACACGTAATAACTAATTCCAACAGATTGATATACAACAAGATGTTTAGGAAATGCTATGAGCATTACCGAATAACTTTACTTTTTCCTCTAACTTTATTAATTACGAAATTTAAAACGGTCAGGACGTTGGAAAGAAACGAGGGTACCAACCTGTCCAACTGTCTGCGGGAGGATATTTAAAAGGCATTAAGTAGTAGGTTAGCAGTAGTTAATTTAAATAGCCCTGCTTATATTTCAATATAATTTAAGTAATATTAATAGTTTGAGAAGGTTTCAATTCAAAAGCATGTCTCAGGAAGTGAACGAAACGCAATGGGATGTTTCGAGAAACAGCTGAGTGTAGCAGAAGCAATCGGGGAACTGAAGTGAACCCGTACGCTTGATGGCACTTCAAAAGCGCCCCAGAGATAATGACATCTTTAACATTGCGCGAGCTTTTGTTTGAAAATGCTATCTGAGCAATCTCGTAGGCTTAATAATAATTTTAATTACAGTTTGATGTATGTTTTTACATAATTTCATATTTTTAGTTTCATACAATATAAAAGAAATACTGTAATAGGCGAACTACAAAGAGTGCGAGTTTTTAACCCAAATATGTATTCATAGTTTCAAACAGTGAAGAACCCATAACCCAAACTACAATGACCCTTTTTATCGCTTGCAAGTTGCACGTTTCTCCAATAACTATTAAGAGAAAAACTTTGTGTAAGGCTATTTTACTGTGTATAATTGTACAGACTAAAGTGTTTTAGTTCTATAGTGCATCCATTATGATTAGACTCTTATAGTTTGTTATTAGGATCCTTACAACGTATTTAATCTTTAAGCATATTTAATCTTTAAGCACATTAAACCACGTTAAAGTTTTTCAGCATGAATAGAATTGCTGGAGAATTAGATGTATCGAAAACTATGTGTCCAATTCATATTTTTTATGTGGCTAATTTATATATAAATTTATAAGTAAATGAATTTTTTTTTACATTTTTCAAAATAAATAACGGGTTTCCCCTTTTTCCAGTTTTCGCGCCCACTTTTATAGAGTTTTGAATTACGAAATAAATCTTTACAACAATGTTTTAAAAATTCAATACGGCTTTATATCACCAAAGTAGTCCAGCTCGTTATAGACCAGATTCACCTGTACATATAAATGTCATGTAAGATTTAATGGTAATAAATAATACTGAATTAAAAGCTATTAAAATTTAGCCCTTTTATGTAGTTCTTGAGCTGTTATTTCCTACATCTATTTTTGTACATAAAAATGTTCATAGTAAATAGTAGTGGTGGCCCTTCTGGATTGATAGATTACAGTGACTTAACTTTCACAGCTATCACACTTGAACTATTTTGTTATATTTGCGCATGAATATATAAAGGGGCTTCTCGGGTTCAGAAGTAGCTTACGTCTAGATGGACTGAGAGATGCTGGCTGCTTCCATCTCCCGTACTTCTCCGGGTCCTCTCCATGGTCGAGCATATAATGTTGAAATTATTGTACCAAATTAGACAATGGTAGACGAGGTGTATAAGTCGTAAACATCCAAAACGTGTATGGCACAATAACTTCAATATATATCAATCAAGTTACAATTCCTTAAACAATCTTCAGAAAAAAGATTTTGGAGAAACTGAATATCGCCTAATACAACAATTAAGTAGGATAATAGTTTAGTCAAATCCTCAACAGTTGTGTACGTGGTGTGATGCTTTGAATACATGTCAAACACAAGATAGGTTTTAGGTTTATAGGAGGGTAATACTGATGTTGGAGATGTTTGTCCATTTTAAAGTAGTACAGCGTCCCTAGCTACAGGGGAATACATCTACCACAAGGTTGGCATGCTTAATTTCGTGCGTTTGCACATATCTTTGTAAAATTAATCCACTGAATAAACGTTCAATTTATACCATTTAAATGTATATTCATATTAATTGACAATGCACGCTCATTTTAAATTTAGTATTGAGTTGTCTATTTCTTGAGTTGACCGCTATATTTGATTGCTTGATCTCCTAAACAAAGTAAAATATGAGGGTATGCAGCTGAATTCTTAAGTGTAAAACCTACCTCTAACAGTATAATGGGTATTAGTGGTTTTAAAAATATATAGATTTGATAATGAATTCCTGCTCTACATACTCATTTTAAAATAAACCAAAAATTTTATATAAATACATAATTTCAAAGTTTATTCAAGGAAAATAACTTAGTTAACCAGTTAAGTTCAGAAATATTTGTTTATATCTATTTAAAGTGTTTGAAACTCTGTATAAATATATTAATAGTACAGCATTATGGTTAATGAACATTTGTGAAGAAACTTATATTTATGGAACTGTAAACCACGGACTAACTACACTGTACTGTAGTTACTACCGTGTAACTAAATCACACAGTGGCACTAATGGAGTGTAAATTATGCTTGACGTACAAACCCACAGGCAGCGGCTTTACCTGTCTGAGTGGAGACTAACGGATTTATACTGCAGTGTTTGTACCACGAGTAACAATTCTCATTTTCTCGGTGAGGGGATTTAAATCGCTATTTAATTATAATGTTTTATCCTTTTATAGCCACACCTCAGTGAAAAGTAACTCTCGTAATTTACTTTGTTAACCCTTTAATATTGCAATGTTCTAACAAATTATTTTATATTATTACACTTTAATACATACATTACATGAATTTGCCACCTGTAATACTGTATACGCTTTGGAACTAATAAAATAATGAGAGATTTATTTGTTGTAATTTATTACTACTGCTAGTAGTAAGTACGAAATTTTATTTTTAGTAATAAATTGTTACGTATTTCTCAAATAATTAAAGACTGTTTAACACTTAATGGTATGTAGTATAATAAACATTTTATTATCTTAGAGTTTTGAAAACGTTTTAATAACCAACTTTATAAATCACGTTTTTAAGTCCAAATGGCAAAAAATCTTACATCAAGTCGATGATATTTTTGCAATATTTAATAAAAATGAAAACATACAAGATTTTATCATAACTTTAAATTCGTTTTATCCCACTAACATATGAAATTGAACAAAACAATAGTATCCCATTTTTAGACGTATTAGTAATTAAAAATAAAAACAAAATTTGAATTTGATATCTACAGGAAACCATCTCATACAGATAGGTTCATCGTCAACGAATCTAACCATCCATCTGCACAAAAAAGCAACATTTAATTCAATGATTTACAGACTGTTAAATACACCACATTCAACAGAAAACTACAAGAAAGAACTAAATTACGTCAAATCTATTGCTATGTTCAATGGTTACACTACACAACTCATTGACAATATACTAAAAAAAAGCATTAAAAAGAAGAAGTAGAAAAGACAACACAATATTAAGACCACCTCAAGACACAAAACATGAATTTATTTGCACAACATACAGCACTTTTTCGAACCAAACATGCAAAACTTTTAAAAAACATACAAATAAAACTGTCACTCGCAGAACAAGCAACAAACTATCCCAAATTTTAGGAAACCCTAAGGACAAAATTTAAAATGATAGTAAATCCAGAATTTATGAAATTGGATGCGATGACTGTGACAAAATTTATATTGGACAAACAAAAAGAACAATAAAAACACGATTTAAAGAGCATTTATCACACACAAAATATGGAAGAGTTGACAAATCTGCTGTAGCCAAGCACTGTATTGAATCAGGACACAGAACATCAATTAAAAATCTAAAATTAACAAAAGAAAAAAAACAAAACCAATGAACTTAAATGCTTGGGAAACACTATACGTAAACAGAAGTAAAGAAAAACTCTTGAACAATGTAAGAGGACCCGATTGAAAATTCCAATCTTCTTTCTTCTCAATTTATTCAAAAATTAAACTCTAGTCAAATTTAATTTTTCATACTGGCTGAAATATTTCCAAATTGTTTATATTTACATTTTACACCATATATTATTTTAATATTAATTGTATGAAACAATGTGTAAATATGTATTTGTGGAGTTACCTGAAGATGAAACCTTTGGTTTCCAAAGGCCTCGTCAATAAAATAAACAATTTGGAAAAAAGTAGTATTTTGATTAAAATTTAGTAATATCAAGTAGAAAATTAAACAAGATTTCAAAAGAAGCTTCTATTTATGAGTAGAAAAGAATTAAACTTTATTTATATCTATCTAAGATAAAATACATTACGTGTCGCCTAACAGGCTTCACTGAAGTTACAAGCAACATTTCAAGTTAAGTTTTTTTAATACCTTTCAAACGGACAGAAATAAAGTAAATAATGACAGGCCATTTATTGAAGGCTACCACTAAATTTTAGCTAATTAAAGCTTAATATTCATTATTTAACTTTCGTGAAAACTGCATTTCAACGTTTTGCTAATTTAGCAGAGAAATTTTGATTAAGAAACATTTCTTCACTGAAACGATCAATTATTACTGTTATAAATATTACGCAGGATTCAATATGCCTAGAAGTATAAGCCTATTGAGTAATTATTTATTTATTTTCTTGGATTTTTCGAATGCTCAACATGTTTACGAATGTAAAATTTGGCTGAACACGTTTAAATAATCATAATATAATCAATCACATTTTAATACGAAAAACCTTAATTTAAAATATTTGTCTCGTAAAAATTTTAAATTATAAAATGGATTTTTAAAATTAAAATCAGACATTAATTTTATTTATTTTCAATACACCAGTTGTGACTAACTGCTTTAAAATTTGGTGAAATAAAGCAATTGATGTTTAAAAATGTAGCATAGCAACTATCCGTTGTTACAATTACTCTAGTAACAAAGTTTGCATATTAGATTCATCCAACGCCTGTTAGGTTACAAACCACAGCGCCTTAAAAAACTGAAGAAAGTTTGAAATTAGATAACTTTACAAGTGTTGCTCGTCTTTGATTTCGATCTATTGCTTATTTATACAGCTTTGATTTCTGTACCCAAGAACTATCGTACAATGACATAGTTATATCCTTACTTTGTTGATATTAAAGACCTTACAATTTATATTTTTTTACTCGGAAATACCTAAATGCTAAACAACTGTATTTCCAGTTATTTTGCCCGAATATTTTAGAGTTGTTTGGCTCTTTTTAAAACTAACATATTAAAATGTAAAAAAAACTAATACATACAAAGTAATAAAAACATGTGGTATTGATTGATAAAACTTTAATTCACAGGTAATACTTTGTACATTTTATTATTATAGTCTCATTACATTTTTAATACGAGAGGGAAATAAGCATTGGTATATTGAAAGCCGTTCTGATTTACAGAAACTGCTCTTATAGATGAATTCATGTTAAGAAGAACTCACATTTGTAGAGAGAGCAAAGTCTCTTCATATTTTTTCCAAATATAATTAGTACAATCGAGTATTTATCAAGAGTGCCAAAAAGCTGTTATAAGTAATTGATAATGAGTGCTATGCCTTATAGCTAGTAAGAGCTCACATGATTATACATAATTTCAAAGTGTTTAGCTACGAAGATATATATGTTCATAAAACCTGAAATGTTACAATACGCAACATACAACATTCGTAACGGTCTATAAATTTAATAATGATAAAATAAATAATTACAGAAATATAATCCTTTCTCAAAACATAATGTGACCTTTGACTAGCTACATTTATAAAGGATAACAGTTCGAAACACAATACTGGAAGATTTCGGAAATAACAATTTTTGATAAAACTTAGCCTATGTGGTGACACTATTTATAAAAATATTTCATAGTATCATTCACTATTTTGTAAGGGAGTTCTTTCTACGTCAGTGGCATTATATTCTTTTGTTTTAAATGCTGATTATAGGAAAAAGAAAACAGAATGACTTTATTTCCCGACAAACTTGCAAATATCTATACCTATATGTTAACATTCCATATTTCTGGTCTAAGGAGATACGAAAAAATTCAAATTTCTGGATGTACTTTATTTTTCTGTATACCAAGGTTTTTGCTAACCATATATGCTGTATATAAAAGTATTATCGGTTATTTGGTGTAATTTAATGAAATTAAAAGAATTTATTTTGCTATGAGGCTGGAAATTGTAAACATTTTTATCTCGAGTTACCTTCAGTTCCAAATTCAAAATCTCGTTCGTATGGCCGACTATGAAAGTAAAGAATATATATCAAAATAAAAAACACAAGCTTAATGCACCTGTAAGTGATTTAAACACGTGACGTATTAGGACATTTAGGCTAACTATCCCAGCATATACGTAATATTGTATTGATTTTTGGTGCAGATTTTATTATTTAAACCTGCACCAAAAAAACCTGATGTGAAACTCAATCTAATAAACAAATGTAATATTGGACAAGATATGGCGAGAGAGTTTTTTTTTGTTGACTTACAACATGCAGGAGTTCCATGATGCGTAATTTATGGGTCAATATTTCCTATGTTTGTTCGTAGAACATTTCGAGAAGGGATTATCCTACTTATTTTACAATCTGCACGTGACCTAAGTGAGGCATGCTACGACACATGGTGTGGCATACTTTACCTTGTATAAAGTAAAACTCTGTTAATAAATAACTCATTATTTTATCACGTAATATAATATAACACAATAAGTATTATTTATTATTTTATCTACAAAAGTGCATTGATGATAAATTGTGACTAAATACTCTGAACGATCCCATTAAAAAAATGTTCGTTACTATAGTTAGTAGAATAAATGTGTGCCAAACGTCATTTAGACGTTATTGTTTAGTGTTTAAAAAGGCTTAAAATATGTAATTTTGAAAATATTTTAAAACATCAAAACTATTAAATGAAAAATTTAAAATAAATTAACTCACTTCGAAAAATCCCATAAATATATAAATTTAAAGTGTATAGCATTTTACATGTAAAAAATAAAATACACTATTGATAGAGTTAAAGTATAAGAAAACTATAGAGTAAAATTATATAATAAACTATGGAGTAATAGTGTGAGAAAATTTTGTTAAAATCATTGTACGTACATTGCTTTAACATACGTACTATACATAAATAATAAATAATTAAGTACCTTGAAACTAAATATGTTTTATCATATGGATATATAAACAGAAATTTATTAAAATCACTTATTTAGAATAATTTTAAAACAAAGATATTGTAAACAATTAATAAGTTACTTTCAACTCTTTTGAAACGAAGGCACAAACTTCAAACTATTATGGAGGACAAAGGAATGTTTACTGGTTACAATTAACCGATGAGTTAGGCTAACCTTCGTCAATATCCTTGGCAACGGTTCGATTTAATTAAAACTGGTCCATGTACTTGAGTGTTATTTGATTCGATTCAATACACCTTACTTTTGTTTGTTACAGTTGCTATTGGTAAGATAACTGAAATACAGTATTGTGGCTAAACGTCATTTAATTGTATTGTATCGTAGGTTTTATTAAATATTTATTCCTACAACGATTTTAATTTAAATTTTATAATGAAAACAGTTGAAATTACCTTAGTAAATTTTTAAGCTTGGATCATATTTTAAATGTATCAAAAATTGTTTTTATTTTAATGAAACAATACCATGATAAGGCACTTTGTAAACGTTTTATCTAAATGGCTGAAACCCTAACATTCAGTCTAATTTATGATCTAAGTTGTGTGGATTACACCTAATTATTAATAATACTATTAAATTAATTTTAAAAATATTTATGAATCAGAAATGCAGCTTTATTTCATTTATACATCACTTCTAAACCAGATTAATGTAATCTTTCTTTTGGTAACAAAAAAATTTAATAACCTTGACTCCTTTGACTTATTTTGTAATATTTGATGATACAAACTTTGTAAATTTATTCATTTTATACTACATTCGACAATATAATATGTTTTATCATTTAATAATGACAGTGAAATAATTATCAATGTCATTAATTAAATATAAACGTTCACAATTCCTAACTAGCATTATTTAATAATAATTCGTAAATCATAGGTTTGTAAAAATGTAATTGTAGAATTTAAATCACAAAATATCTAAAAATTTGCTTCCTTTTACGTAGAAGAATGAATCACTAAAATAATATTGTTATGATATGTTAATCATGCTATTTTTATTAATTTAAAAATGCATTGTTAAATTAGAGAAATAAAAAATCGTTGTGCATTAATCTTAAAATCTTTGTTACATAAAAACACCATTACGAGTGTGTTTAAAACCAAAATTAGTCACAAGGCGAGAACGAAAAACATTTTCCAGTAAGAGAGAATTATACTCACAATACAACATATTACATCTATAACCAATTGGTACTGTGGTTTCTTACTAAACAGTGAAATGTTCGCAAAAAATATTGAGGTTGTTATATAAACCATTCCTGCTCTCATGTCCACAGAGTCTCAGAAGATTCAGTCGCAATTTTAACACACCCATCCAAAGCTTCAGTGTGGCATGAAAATCTCAAACTCTGATATTCAGGTAATGGGTTTCTCGAGTGAAGTTCTAAAATACACAGTTTTTCTATATTTTCTAAAGCAAGTGGGGAGCTTAGCTTACGCGTATTAAGCATTTTAGTAGGGGTAAGAAATGTTCTGTCAGGATTTACAGTATTTCCTCAAATGGCATGAACGCAGGATGTTTTAATATTAATGTTTCATGTGGCAAGATATATCCAGTAAGATTTCTAGTGTACATGAAAATGTCTCTTCGTTCCTACGAAGAGAGTACTGCGTTTCATGATTGACTTATCAACCATGGACTTAAGCTTAGCGCCATTGAAGCCCATCACTTAGTGGCCTAAGAATATACCGCCTCTGGGCCACAATTATGGTCCTACTAAAGAACTTTAATATCTGAAATGATTGTTTGCTACTATTTATTTATTAGAAAAAGGAATACCTTAGCAAACTTTTACACTGATGTATAATCATTTGAAAATGTGAGCAAGTATTTACTTTATCTCATAATGCAATTTTATGTACATAGTATTTCCACAGTAGTATCCACAACTTATTGCATACCTCACTATCTGTGTGTAAATGTTATTAATGTTAGGAAACATTTAAGAGGATAATAAATTAGTTAGTCCAAGAATAATGAGTGTAAATTGGCCGTTCCTAGGATATTAATACAAACCTATGTAGTTTTTTAAGGGTTTTGCCAAAGATTACTATTTAGTCTTTTGTATTACACTGAAGTATACACAGTACTCCATGTTCACGTAACCCGTAATAAATTTGACTTCGTACTTGTACAGTTTTATGATAATTAATTTGTTTTTATTAGGTCCACTAAAAGTTATCTAAAAAAGGAATGATATTTATTAGTATATGAAAGATTTGATTTGATTTAATTCTGTCGAATTTAGTTGGGAAACCATCTAGGATTTAATTTACCACAAGTCAATAGTAAATAAAATTTAATTAAAAGTCTACATAGATGATATAGAGCTTTTGTTAGTACAGTTTCAATAATTATATATATAAATATATCGTATGGGGGACAAAGGCAGCTATCCATAAATAAATAAATTAAAAATTACAATTATTAAAAAGTACGTAAGAACAAAGTTCTTGAGTCATAATTAAAAATAATATTAAAATCTCCCGTCACAAAGCTAAATCCAAATTACTGAGCCAGTTTAGAGACCCATCCTCTAAACCACTCAGACCAGCCAGACCACCAGAAAACAATCGCAAAGGGCAGTCGTTTACAATGTGCTCAATTGTCTGAGAGTTTGCGCCACAATCACACGTCTGGTCGTCAGTAATACCCCACTTGAATTTCCAGTGATTGCTTCTCCCAACAGCAGTTCGAAAACGATTCAATAAAACCCATTCCTTTCGAGGAATTTCCAAGCCACCCGCTGCTTTCGTAGGATCGGATATCAAGAACTTGTTCCGTCCATCGAATGATTCCCAGGATGACGCCCAGTTAGCATTAGGCGTAAAGTTCTCCTCTATCAACTGGGATGCTGTTCGTAGTGATGGGGGGGTGAAGTTGTTCGCGTCCGTAGCTTGCTACACGTGCTCCCTGGGTAACGCTAAACGAACAGCAATTTTTGGTAGCTGGACCGTCACTCTTGTGATCTCCCAGCTATGGCAGCTATCGAAGTTTCAATAATTGATTTTGAAGCAATGAAAATGAATCTATATTTTGATTGGACACATTTAACCCCAAAGTAATTACTTTTAATACATGATTTACATTCTGTTCGTTTTATTTCTCGCTACTTCATCAACCTTCAGGTGAATGATCCCGTGCAGGATTCATGAAAACGTGAATATTTAAACTTACTTAATATTTTATATAGCTACTTGGGGGTAAAATAATTCTACTTCTTATACACAGCATTTGGTTTAAATACACATTACTATTAAATTAAGTAAATGTTATAATACAATTAAAAAAACGATGACAAGACCAATATATGCGAATCAATAGTTTTTGTTGAAATAAAGCTGTATTGCAAAAATACAGAATAAATATAATTATATCAACAACAAATTTATTTTACCAAAAAATACGAGAAGTAATTCCCACTGTATAAATGCTATTTTATGAGTGTATATTGATGTGTTCCGTTCATTAGTAATAAAGTAGCAACATAGAAGGTGAAAAAGAACAAATATTAAATATATAAATAACCTATTTATGAACGATAGAATGGAAAATAAATTAAAAAAAAAAACAAAGATCATCAATAATAAACATATATATTTAATAATATAATAGTAAAATGTTTACATAGATGCAAACGCAGATATCAATAAACATAGTAACATGTGTATTACAACTCCTATAGTACAAAATTATATTTAGGAAATGCATAACGGAAAACACTTAATTACATAATATTTAGGGAGATATATCTTGTTTTATTTTACGTTCTATCAACTCACGGCTGCTTGTAAAATGGAGTTATTAAATATTTTAATTTTTGCATTACTCAACTGTTTCATAGGCATTTGCTTGTCAAATATTTTATTTTTAATTGTGAATTTAGAAGCAAAACGTGTATTTCGGGAATAATCGTTAAACTACTAACTGTACCGATATTTATGATTATACAATAAGCAGCACAAGCATTTCGTTGATTGAAGGTAAATATATACGTTCTTTTAAATTATGATTAAAGTTTTAATATTTACGTATATGATAAATATTGCCAATTTAAACTGTACAATCATAATAATACATTTCATGGTAGTGATGTACGTACTACAGTAATGGATAATACCATATGTCATAGTACCCTCAAACAATGAATAATAAAGTTAACTAAGTTGTACTGGTCTGAACATATCCCTAATATCATACAAGGTATAATTTATCTTGCTTAGCTTTGTAACTAAAACCATTGCATATAAAGTTCCATTTTAAATTTATATATCAATTAATATGTCCAAGATACAGTTTTTCCTTGATTTTTAAACTTGTTCATTTACAATCTTATATACATTTTTTTATGATTGTGTCCAAATAGCAATTTATATGTTTTCTGTAGATGGGCACAAGTTTTATTTAAATTTAAAATACAGTTGGAAACGTTGAAATTTTCCAGTAATTTATGCTCTCTTAAACAATAGGATTTGTACTCCGTGTCACTAATCACAATTTTTATTACAATGAAATCTGTTACAGGAAGAAAAATCCTGACTAGAGTTTTCGAAATATGAAAATATTTTTGAATTTAAGATAGTTAATGTTCACTTTTTAAAAAGCTTTCAGTTACATTTGCAAACGCATCAGAGATATGGGCCTCTATGAGAACATTTCTCTGCTGTCAACACACTTAAAAATAGGAACTACATAGTCAATTTTTAATCGTTATAGAAAAACTCCTTGATCTATAGACTTGGAAAAAGTTTTATAAATAATCGTTACAAAAACCTGAAATTTATCTTTAGTGGCAACTATACTGATACTATCCATAACACCACTATTCTTAAACTTTGACATAATTATAATATTGTATAGGTCTTTTATTGGAACTTAAAAATATTCTAATATCGTCTCTCCTTCATTTTCACTAAACAAATCATAACCAAAAATTGCTCTTTTATTTACAAGAATAATTTACAAAATACGTGTAAATTTACTAATTACTGACCATTTAAAAATTTTTCTCTTCAACGACAGTGGTATAAAAACGAAAGTGTACTCCTACTTGAAAAATTGAAAGCTATAATGAAAGCTTGGGGAAAGTTTTTACGGGAAGTTTTCAACTGAAAGACGGGAAACGAACGAGATAGGTTTAAAAAGAGGTACATGAGTGAGTATTCTCAGAAAATAGGATGTCTATGACATAATTTGAAAAAACCATTTCATACGACTATTGCACCTTTTATATTTGTAAATGTTTTAAAGCTTTATAAGTCTTGTCCGTTTATTAATTATTAAGATTCTTTTTTATATATCCTGTATTGTACGTTCTTATATTAAACAGGTTTTATAATTTAACTGTATTCAAAGTTCTTGATCGTATTTTTTTTAACTGTGAGCATAACTTTACTGACTTTTACTTTATATAAATATTCGAATTTATGAGGAACTTTTAAATGCTATGCCATCACAAAATGCATAGTGTATATTATATGTATATATATATATATATATATATGGATTTTATGCAGTATTTATTGAATATAAACGATTTAGTTCATTGCTGTAAACCCCATCAGTTCTTAAATTATTTGTCAATAAAAATTTATTGGAATGTGTGTCTTTGTAGACGCCATAACGATATGTTCCATGTGTATACCAGTTTTAGTCTAGACAACAATGAGATTTCTGATATTGTTTACAGGAGTACCAGAGAGGACTACCTTATGAGGTAATTGACCTCAAAACCCCATTTCACTGACAAGAATACAATTTTCAGAGCAGACTGTCTTCATTACAATACATTTAATTTTTGCGGAAAATTATATGTCTCTTAAAATAACTTTATTGTATCTTATTTTATATTCAAAAATTTACCAAAAATAATATAGACTAATGCAAGTTTCTGATTTCGGCCCGATTTTCTTTTCTGAATAAAAAATATCACGTTTTTGAAACCTTGGACGTAAATGCTATAATCATTCCTATTATTTGTGACATTTACATCTTTTTCTTGTAGCCCTTTACTGACCCAGATTTTAATTTATCTGATATCTTCAAATATGGTAGGTAAAGTATATTTTTTATACATGAGAAACCACGCAACAATCTACAATAAAACCTCGTTCAAATTTCCTCAAAGCGGGAACATGGCGTTAAACATGAAACCTTGAAATATATGTGTCTTAAGATAGTTTTACATGTATTCTATAGGATGTGACGTTAGCACAGTTTTACTAATATTATTGTTAAGTTGTACAACTGCTGTATAGTTTTGTATCTATTTTAAACCTTTGTTATTATTAATGTCTAATCCGAGATTGTTAGCGAACAATAGGCGTGATACAAATAAGAGATGAAGGAATAAGAGAACTCAGATGTAACAAGAACTGTTTGAGTAAGTAATATAGTTGATAAGTCGAGATGGCGACCTTGCGGTTAAGAGATCAAATCTTAATTTCCTTTCCACACTCTCTCTCTTTATCAACTGCAATTAAGTTCTGTTTGACGTTAGTATAAAAACATTACAAGAACGAGAGCAAGTTTTTTAAAATACAGTTTAAGTAAATTATTCTTACTTCAAGTAAGGGGTAAATCTGTTTTCTAAGTACTTGAAATAGCTTAGCCTTGCAGTAAATCAGGACGTAAGGCTTCTCGTGACAGAACTCTTACATTTAGGGAATTTACTGAAATTTACTAACTTGCAACGTAATCTCTTTTATAAGTTACTACCTTCCAATTTCGACACGCTTCGTCTTCCCTAAAAACAAGTATTCTATCCATAAAAATAGAAAATAAAAATAAAAGTTTTCAACAAATTGACCTTAAGCAAATATCATTGGTTTTTTTAATTATACTATTCGTTATACAATTCATTCTAATTGTTTTGTATTATTTTGGTAAAAAAATATATTAATGATTATGTAGTAGAAAAATTTTTAGCCTTGCATTAAAATTTTATTTTAAAATTTTTTAATAAATACAATACTATAAAAATAAGACCATGTACATCAAAAATTTACACTTGGTAGCTAGTGATATATCATTGTTTTTAGTTATTGTAGTTTCATATTGTATTAGTGAATTATTACTGTAGGATATTGTCCTTACATTCAAATTTTACCTGCAAATTATCAATAACAAATTATGAAGTTTTCAAGTAGGCCTGATTAAAAAATTAATACGGCAATTCATAATAGATAATCATCGATGTAAATATATTACGACAACGTAAAATGTTTTGTATACACATAGAGTGAGGAGGAATGCTTATTAATCGCTCAGAGAAGCGTCTTTTCATTTTTGAAAGAATCTTGTACAGCAAGTACAGTATAATCTGTAAATGCGTCTCTAAGGAAATGCGTGTCACGCTGTTAATAATGTACGGTACCTGCAATATTACACATTGAAGTACGATGTATGTAACAGTTTAGGGATGCAGTATATTTTTGTTTCATATACTGCTAGTTTACATTTAATTTTTATTCATTCAATATTATACGTGTGTGTAATATTTCAATGCTAGACTAGCCCGCATGAAAACTGTCTCATGGTGGATGCTTTATCCCGAATATAAATCTCTAGAGTCCGTTTCCATCATTCTTAAAAATTTAAATTGTAAGTAATCTTCAGATCCGTCTCTAGATCTATTGCAATATACAAACTCTATCAGCTGTTAATTTTAACATGTATTTAATTCCGATATCGTTTGTGTGTTTTTCCAATGACATGTGACTGGCAGGCACGGTGTCTATTCAAAGCAATGTTTGTGTCGCAATAATTTAGTAGTACACATATTTTAAAATACCTCATAAATATAATTCTCCAGAATATTTAATATATTATACAGAAACAAATAACTAGCACATAAATAAATGCACAATATCACTGGCGTGTTTCATACAAAATTCAAAGAATGTGGAGTTCTCATGGAGTTGCGCGAAGCGCATCCTCAGCTTAAAATATGAGCAATATCAGCTGAAACCTCATAATTGTTACATTCGTATCATTTACTAAAATATTTGGCTTTAGTACGCTCTAATTAGGCGCGAAATTTATGGAAAAACCTGCCCTTCTAAAGGCAATCGCAGCGAATTAAAAAATAATATTTTATAAAATAATTCTTTCCATTTGTAATAAATAAATAACGCTACTTACAGTTTTCACATTGTTTATAATTAGTCTCAGGGATATTGAAAAAATAGGAAACTAAGATTTTGGTATACACTTAAACAAAATAAAAACAAATAAAAGCAAGCAGTTTGCAATATTTCTTTCCTGATAAAATATATGCAATGTAAAATAAATATTCGAGATTTAGCCTAAAACCGATTATACTGTCATAAGTTGATAGTTGGTTCCAGTAGTTACACGCACACATCCAGACAGAATACTCGATACAATACAACTAGAACTTTATATGAGAATGAAACTATGTGCAATCCGACACTATAATCTGAATCAAGCTCAAGACTCCCTGAAGAGGTTTCAGTGCATACACCAAACCATACCTGCTCACTTCAACAATGTCTGGGGAAATCGAGGTATGTTGCTCAGAAAGTACAAATTCTATCTGTACTTTTTTTGTCAATATAGTTTTAAGACAGCTCTCAATAGATTGAAAATATAATCTAGTTTTGAAGTTTAACATTCTAACTAATAAGATCCTAGTGTTAATATTTACAAACTTTTCTAATTGCATTGAGCCCATCCAGCGTAGTCGGGCGAAAATAGCAGATTATGTGATACCTCTGGTACAAATATTTATTTATTATGAAATAATATGAAATTATGTAACAAAAGCTTTTTGAGATGCAAAGAATATTTTATGAGAATATGTTTAGGAAATATTGTGTTCATGCCAGAGCACTTTTACTTTTCTATACGTTTATATATATATATATATATATATATATATATATATATATATATATTGCAAAGTAATTGCATACCTCGCTGGCCAATGAACTTCAGCCTGGTATTTATAAAATATATTGTTTTCCCATTTTAAAAATTACTTTTTCTCCCTATATACATAAAGTTGAAGCTATATTTGATCCACTTTGTGATTATCTCTGAGATGCACATGATACAAAATCCGAGTTTTAATTTAGTAAATATAAATATCACGGTGACGGTGTTTATTTTGCTTAATTTAATCATGATATTGGATCTCTAAATTATATTTAGAAAATGAGTCTAAGAAAATGACAAGTAAGACAGTAACAGGTTTAGGACGTTAAGGTTTTTATAAAAATAATGAAAAATATAAGCATCATCTTAACAATCTAGATCTTCTGTTAGAAACCATTGGTTTCAGACGATGAAAGGATGGTTGGGGTGGAATAAATAAATAAATATAGTGTTAATACTGTCCTTTTTTGTCCTGATAAACCAATTTTGTGATAGATGCACTTAAATTAGCAGTGTCAAGTGTTACTCCTGAAATTTCTATAATTATATTTATAGGTAAAAATTTATGCTAGAATTTTCCACAAATACTCTGTAGACGGGAGATTTTGCAAGTTTTTATAATAGTTAAAACCACGATGTCACTCACAGGAACTCAACACTCTTCATAATTATCGAATAGTGAGAAATACATTATCTACATTAAAAAATTTAACTGTGTAAATACATTTATAACCCACGACATTTCGGGCCAGAAAGAAGGAAAATATATATATTATATATATATATATAATATATATATATATATATAATATATATATATATTCTATTCTATATTAACACTAACTTTGTTCTCCGCAGTATATATTTTGTTTAGTTATTAGTAACGTTACAAATTATGGAATAGTTGCTCTTCGTTTGTCTGTCTGTGTATCTGCATACGTGAAAACAGCCCACTAAATATACCTAAAAATTAAATCACAATATTTACTTAAAACTTTGCGTATAGTGACAGTTATACACAGGAAAAATTTATTGTGATAAATATATCGTCCCAGAGTCTTTACTATGCGCAGAAAACCCAACAAGATTGATTTCAAGTATATTCTTTAAATTTTGCGTTTATATCGTGAGTCCTGGTCAATGACTGAGCATAATTAAAGTCTATCTGTCAGTAGGTTGGTAGAATTGTCTGCCACAGCGCTGTGGTCAGGAATGTCTTGTCCGTGTATGTACCTGTCCGTAGGACATATCTAAAATGATATAAGTAATATAGAAATAAGCGAAGTCTGTTGCTCAAGTGGTTTGTTATACTACTAATTTGTTCCCATCAAAACTTGTCTTAAAGATCAAAATTCAAAATGAGTGTAAAATTTGCACCTAATATGGTATTTACGGAGGACATATAAACCTTTATATAAATAACTATCTTAGAGCAATTTCAAAAATTAGCAGTGATATACTTTGTCTGAATAGCTTTTCATTCCTGAGATAACTTGTATTTGATATTATTCTGAAAGAATTTAGTAACAAAACATATAAATCTTAATATAGATCACAGGCTCGCAATTGCATAACCAGACATTTGTAAGCCTTTTGTGGGCTCTGAGCTGTTCAGATATACTTGAGGCCCTAAAAGGTACTTTCTGAACCATTTAAACTCTGGTTATGTATGTTTTGGGATTTATACAAAGGTTCTATTTGGTAAATAATATGGTTTTTAAATCCACACAAAAGCGTTTGTATTATTAAAATTTAACAATTAATAATGTCTACAAAATATAATAATATACTGTTTGGATTTAAATTATAATGACGTCATTAGTAAAGAAATAATGTTAAGGTAATCAGAAATTCGGAATAAATAGTTTTTATTTTGGTTGATAGAAACATTACAGTGATAAAATAGTGGAAACATTAATTTTATATTGAGATCATCACTATTTGCGCTAAAGCCTATAAGCCGCTTTGCTGACACGACGCAACATTTATACGAGTATTGTACAGATACAAACTATCTTACTGTTGTATTCATATTTTAACTCATTTATGGTTACTGTAATGTTATATGCTACTGTAATGTGTCAATATGTTATAATTATTGAGTACTGTTATACATAACATCATATTCTCTCAACATTACTACTGTCTTCCTGTACCATTCAATGTAAAAAATTACCATCGTTTGGTAAATATGTTGTGTAATTTTCTTATATCTTTTGAAACATTAATGTGATTATAATTATATCAAAACATTTCCTAAGTTTACAATGCATAAATATATTTAAGTTCAATAGACTTAAATTATTTAAGTAATTTCTTTATCAACATATACCTTAGAATGCTATGATTAATAGTTCAATAAATATTAGACAGAATGAAATTAAATCAGCTTATAAAAGAAGTAATACAAATGTATTTACCTATTGGCTGGATGTATGCAGACAGGATCACCGTTAGTCCGCAATGTGCTCTCCTGGCCAGGATACCACAATCACTCCATTGTTTTACACATTGCATACTCTAGCACCACTCCATTGTTCTGTGGCAGAAATAGCAGTATTGTTGTTGATTTGCTGTTGGTATAGGACTTTATGTATGTTTGATTTTACTTGTTCTCTGTCTAAAATGAATACGAAGTTACTAAGTCCGTATATATATACTGTATAGTCTCTTAGAGCAGTTTCAAAAGAAAACTACAATTTATTTCGTACAATATTTCGTTGTAATTAACAACTTTTTCAAGTATACTTTAAAAACATACACAGAATAAAATTATATATATATATATATATATATATATATATATATATATATATATAATTTATATAAACATTAATTTACAAAAAGTATTTGCTCCGCGCTTACTCGGACACACATACATACACATAAACACACACATAAATAAATGGTGTGTGTGTGGGCGTACTGGTATAATTCTTGTATTTTAAATACTAAGTAATTTATTGAATTATATAAAAAATTTAAGGATAAATAAATTATTTAGCATTGAGAACATCTGACGTATATAGGAGCGAGAGAGATGGAGAGCATCTGATGTATGGAGGAGCGAGAGAGATGGAGAGCAGTTTGTCACGTGTGCCAGGAGCAGAAATCCGTGTTCTTTTTCTTCTTCGTAATAAATGTGTTCTTCTGACCTGACCTGGTTAACAGAATCCTGAGCGAGAATCTTTACTAAGACAAGTTTTCTTATTTAGCGACGAGAGTTCATTGACATTTCCTGTAATATAGTTTAACACAGATTATTCATTTGTATTAGAATAAAGTAATACATACTAACAGTTGGGTGTTTATCGTAATCGTAATTTTTACTATACTACTATTAAGTATGTATATCCCTTTATTACATTAATGATTAAATTGTTTGAGTTGAACTGTTGTAATTTTAATGCAATGTGTAAAAGTTTAGTCTACTGCAAAAAAAATAGAAATAATGTACTTAGTGTACAATTCTTCTATTAAAAAAAAATAACTACTCCGTTAATCTATTTCTTTCTGCTCGTTCTCTACATATATGACAATATAATTTTATTGTAATAAAATGTCTCACCCACTGACACCACATCTATGTAGGTTATGATGTCGCTCTGTACAGATTTGTAAAGAAGGATCTTTTTGCCATTAATATCAAAACATTTTGTAAATAATTATAAGGTTAAACCATTATCATACGACATATTTACTAAATTTTATCTTAAATTTAAGAGCATTATATTCGGCTGATCCTTGACAAAGTCTACCCCTCAAGGTTTTGTGAAAATTTTATATCTACTTGTCTGTCCACCTGTATCTCAAAAACGAACTGATATATGGACTTGAGATTGTACATGAAGGATAATGTCTATCAAGGCAATACTAAATGAAAATTAATGAAAAACTGCCGTTTTAGGACAATATTCTAGGACATCACCCTTTTTTATATTACTTCGTAGGCCATCAAAGTTTTGTTATTCAAGAAGTAATAAAATCTAAATTAATTTTGAAAAATTTCATTATATTGTTTGGTTAATTATATCGAAACACAATGCAGACTTTATGTTTTCCATGAAAATTAGCTTCTAAATAGAAAAAGTTAAGTGTATGATGGTACATGTCCAACCAATGAATTATAGAGCGTCAGTAAACGCTTTAGCTTAGTAGGCTGGGAAAATTACTACTAATGTGATAGAAAAATATACAGATTTATTTTTTTACAGCAGGTCAATCCGAGTTATTCTATCCGCAGAAAAATTAAAAGGACAATAAACTTTGATACAACCCCCCAGAAACCTGCTACTATACACATAATAATGCAATAACTGATTCCTGAAACTAGTATAGCTCTCAGGACTTTATAAATTCCAGTAGAGACACAGCCACGCGATGTCTCTTTACAGTACCATAAGGTGTTTCTATCCTGTCCTATTAATTTTAACGACATCGTATGATGTGGCAACTCTTTTCAAACTTATTCTGAAACATGTATATATATTTGTGTGTGCGTAAAAAAACATTTCCTGGCTATTGTGAGTTCTACACAAACATATTATTCACCACATGAGAACTACGCACTTATTTATAGTCTAGGTTCAAATTACTTAATTCGGAATATTAATAGGTCTACACGGTCCTCAGCAGACTCCTGGAGGGGATGGGTCTTTTCAAAGTTTTAGTAAACATTTGAATAATCTTGTTTAGCTATAGATTCGATTTCTATTTAAATAATGATAACGTTATAAAAAGAAAAAAAGTGATTTTTTCGTAAAGCAAGGCTCTTGGGAATAGTTTTTCTTGCGATGAAGCTTTCATCTGAAATAATGTAAATACAGTACATCATAATGTATTTCCGAACCCAGGGTTATCTCGATAAATGTTATAGACCTGGTAGAACCCATTATTTACGGGGAATAAATCTTCTTTTTGAATTTTCAATTATTTTGCTGTTGAACGTGTAGGCCGTACGGACCAAGAGCGATTATTACACCTTTATAGTATATTATAGCTCAACCGCCAACGTGGCTTGCACAACCTCAACTCGATGATAATAATACTTTTTTCCGAGGAACCAACGGTCCTGTTATGTTGGGTATCCCTTAAACTCAATATTCTCATACTCGAAAATTCAATGTATTGAATTTTAAATTGAGAGGAATTGAGAAGGAATTGAAGGAAATTGAGAGGGATTCAAAATACCCGTCCAGTGATTTCATGTGAGGTGAATTGCTTACATCCAAATGTCTGTTATTTATTACGTGTCTGTGTGTCTGTGGGAGAGGATGCGGGTGAGTGTGAATCACTGCTTTTCCAAATTATTATCCTCATGTAGTCATAGAAGTACAAAATGTAGTGTTTCTATGATCCTTTCATCAAATTCGATGTATTGAATTTAATTGTATGAACGACGAGTATGTAGAGTCAATAGTGGACACAATTACAGTTACATCACAAAACCCGTATCGTATAATCAGTTATTTTATATTTTATGGTAAAATGTATTGTAGTATGTAAACAAAAGGATTAATACACAACTAACAATAAAGGATCAAACGAAGCTTGATTTCCCTATCGTAAAATGACGTGGATGTTAGAGTGGTTCATTGCACGGGTCCTTAATTTACTAAACAATACAGGATGTATAAATAATTTAATGGGAGTAAAATATTTTATAGTGAAATTGATACTAAGCATATGACAATTTAAATCAATTGCTTATAGTATCAAATAAGTATTTTTTGTTACATTGAAATTTTTATGTATGGATGACCGTAGACATAATACAACAGAGAATGATTAAAAGTCTCAATAGATATATACACTGACCCAGGAATACATTATTCTTTTTTAAGGGGATTCCCTGCAGAAACTGGTGATTTTCCTTGAAACCTTATTATATATATATATATATATATATATATATATATATATATATATATATATATATATATATTTTCTTCCGATGATATGTTAGTTTTTTTTATTTAAACGCATATGTAAAAGGTACGGCCAAATACAAAATAATTAAACCGTAATGTGCGGTGTAATGGTAGCACATTCACCCGGTAAATGAAAGATTCGGGTTCGAGTCCCGACAGAGTAAGTACATGTCAAGATTCAATGTTAATGAAATAATTAAATTCGGCTATTGCCACTTATACAAATGAAATTAATGTATATAATTATATCTAATGTCATTATATATATAGTTATTCTGGTAGTTCTGTCCTGGGATTCATCACATAAATGTGTAGTGTTGGTTTAGTGTTTTCTAAAAAAAAACATACTGACCTGTTCTAAAGTTTGTGTATTTAATAATCCTACGGTTTTCATAACGTGAGACCAAGATTGTTATTGAATAATGAGCGTACACAATTAGAAGTAAGCAGAGAGCTACAATATAGAAAGTACTAAATAAGCAAATTATTTAAGAAGACATCCTTGCTCTCATAAACTTCTAATCTGTCCTTTACGCCCTCTTCAGTTTCAGCTGTATATAATGTTGTGTTTACCGTTAGTAAACGTACAGACAACAGTCATTATATTAATTAAAGCAAGGTAATGAAAATAAGGTTTTAGTTTAATAATTTACTATACTTTTAATTTTAACACTTAGGGTAAGGCGTAAATCTGTTTTATTAGCACTTGGATGTAGCTTAGTCTTGCAGTAAATTAGGACGTAAGACTTTCTGGTGACACCGAACTCTTAAATTTTGGGGATTTACTACAATATCATGGAAAGTAACAATAAATTATTTTGAACAGTTGAATCGTAGAAACACAGCTCGAGGTTTGTTTCAATTGTAATTGATACTATTTTTTCCAAAAATATGTCTAAAATTTGATATTATGTAGTTAACATATCAACATCCATTCAAAATATTAGTAGTAAAAAACACTTTTAGGCTTGTACTTTTTGAATATTCATGAAAAGTCTGAAATAAATATTACTGTATAATTAATGAATTAGTATGATTTAAAATAAAATGTGATAGGATACATATAATGGTAAATGATGATTTATAATATTTTAGTGTCACTATTGTTCGAAAAGTTTGACTTAATTAATACTACACCCTAAAATATGTGAGTGCCATTCAGTAGTCTACCAATATAGAACAGTACTGTCGGCGTAGTTGGGAGAAGTGGATATATATTGTGACAGCTGAAGTTCAATTATGTATTTCTTTTGAGAGCTAAATTTTTTGGATATAGCTACACACTGTTTTGGTTTCATGCTATATACTTTTCTATTGGTCCAGAAATAATATTTGAATGGCATACTTGAGAAAAAAGGGTGACCCTAGCTGGGCATTGAGCGTGGTACACATTTTTGTTTTATGTTATTAAGTATGTAACAGCATCTCAAGCTATTTCTTGGTGATTGAGATATTGCAATGAGGTTTACATGCAATCTACTCGTATATCTCAATAACCGTTCAAGATACAACAAAGCTGTTTATTACAACAGTTAATAAAATTTTACAAGCACTTCGGTAAGCATTTTGTTCTTTATATGGTTATACATAATGGAGTTTTGGAATTTTACAACCACTATTTTATGAAGAAATTACTTACTGAGTTGGCCAACGAACTTAATTGAAGTAAAACCTCATTTTCTACCATGTTTTAACTTATTTAGGCTTAATTATAGTTGTATGAAAAGTTAACTTAATCCTCTTAATTTACGTATATAATTTATAAAAAGCCTGGCATTACTTAAAGTTAGTGTAGACAAAATATTACTTAACTTATGTTTATTTTGAATAATTCAGACTAAAATATTGGACATGTGGAAAAACATTTCATGAGACATGTATGACAGTGACAGGTTTATGGCAATGCAGTGTTTGAGACAATAAATAAAAAGATAGCTGCATTTATCTAAAACATCTGCAGATATCGACTTTGTGTCAGAAACCAAGTGTGTCAGAGTATGGTTGGGGTTGAACATGATGTCGAAACTGTCCTTCTTTTGTCCTTAGAAAACAATCCAGTTGGTAGATCAATTTAAATTTAATTACAACCGTTTGTGTTAGCCGCTGCATAAGATAACTAAGAGCAAATATTTGTTATATCAGTTTTTAGCATTATAACTACATTATCATTATAATTATGCTCTGCAATCTAGTCATTCTATTGTTAGTAATTTGCTGTTTTTACGAGATTATTACTCTCCCCAGTTACAGAGAGGAAACATAAACGGTCATAATATGTTTTATGATATTTAATTAGAGCATTTTATATATCCTGCTCGAACATTATTGTATTTAAAAGTATTTTAAAGTGTATAACCTAAATTTAAAAGTTGTATGTTTATTGCACTCTCTCATATCATAAATTTTGGTCATTCCCTAAAGAACCCAATAATTCATTAATTGAGCGACTAAAGTTTAGTTGAACCATACTCAGTGTAATGAAACGTTTAGAATACAATTTGACTCAACCCAAGCGCAATTAAAACACTAAATTATAAAAATGTTCTCGACCCCAAAATTGGGCCAATTTGAGGTATTTTCAAAGTTAAAATTTGTTATTGAGTTTCCTGGGGTTAAAGTAATAGTTATATAAAAGTAAATTGTTTTTAAACTGTAAATATATATTATCAGAATGATCAGTATACAAACTGCACTCGTGGTGAACCTCAAACTGTATTTATTTGACCTACTGAATATAAATTTTTAGATTAATAGAGATTTGGTATATCTATTTCAGACTCTTGAGCTATTAAAGATTTATTACGTCACTTTACCGATATGCCCCACTCTGCATGAACAAATCCTTAAGTACATTATTGCACGAACAAAAGTCTGCTTACTAAAGGTATCACGTGACATATCCTGATCATAACAAGCGTCGCCTCAACCCGCTCCCCCTTATCCACAGCAGCAGGGGCATTCCTTAACCTGTATCAGGGGGTGAAGGATCTCGATGACGTTGATCGTGTTGATTCAGTATTATGTCTTTAAATTCTCTAGACTTCGTCTTTCGCAATCCTTGATAGATATTTATTGACGTGTAATACGATATTTTACCTTTTGACGCCGAAATACTGAGTGCAAAATGTGCAGTACTTTACTTTATCTGTAAATGTGCGTATAGACAACTTATCAAAGACTGTGACAGTCCTGTAGGAGAATGAAACATTTCTGAGCCACACAATGGTGAAAATATAAGCTAACGACAACTTTTTGAGGGGCATTATTCTTATATTTAAACCATTTCTTAAACACCTTCTCTTTTTACCGATAAAATTATCTATAAAATGTATTAAATATTGGAAACTGCAGCATTATAATCCTTTGGTACCTATGGTTTACGTAGTGTTAACACTACGTATTAGTATTGAACTTTTGTCAGGTATACATTTACATTTTCATTGTTATGAGAATAAAAAACACTTTTATTTATCTGTATAAAAATAAACAAGTTATATATTTCATTAAATTTTTGTTCTTTTCAATAATTGTGATTTTTATAGTCAAGCTCAAGTATTGAATGTCCCATTTTATAAAACATACACATTTCTTATATGTTTCAGGTACTTTTTCAGCACAAATTAATAGATGCTTTTATTGTTACAGAATTTTACATTCATTGACACCGCAGCTTTAAAGCATGGCCTCTTGCTGTGTAAATATTTTTAAAGGAGGTTATTTTTGCTGCTATAAATCCAATAACGTTTATGACAGTAATTTTGTAAGTAACATTAAATGTTTTATAACAAATTTTAACTACATTTTTATATAACTATTAGCGCTATATTTGGCTAAACGTCAGCCAAGCGATTTACTGGAGAGCTTGCAGCAATTTCATTTATGTCTGTCTATGTGTCTGAATGATATTTTGAAAAGTGACGCATTGTCTTGAAATTTTACAAGGTTCATTTCTATAACATTTCTAAGTAATATAGAGTTTGATAATGGTGCAAGTCACTCAGCAATATATTTTTGAGACTAAGCGAATATTTTAGTTTGCCATTTGGGTAATTATAAAAGCAATATCTGAATAAATATATTCTTAAACAAATTTAAAACAAACATTTGTGATATTACCATGTTAATTCCAAGACTGGATTTCAGTGCACTATAGCAGAGTAGTAATCTTTCTAGCTTCGCTGAACGTTTTTTGGAGACTGCTTTGTAACCACTCTTAAGTAACACACTATTTAAAGACCATTTTAGCGACAAATCTAAAGATATATTCCATCTGTGGACTTAAAATCTTGCATGAATGTGTGTTATTACATAGGTAAGAATAAGTTGTATAATGGTAAAATTCATGTAATATTTGTGACCATCATTGATGCCTATCAATCTGTAGACAAAGTCATTTTCTCTTTTTTCTGCCAAGAGGGCATACCATTTCTTTTCTGCTTGACGTATTTTTGTTTATCTTTCCAATGGGGAATAAACAAGCAATGAATAAAACTTGTTTTATGCTACCTCTAACGAAGCCTTTTACACTTTTACCGTTGCATGATGTGGCTAACTCCTATCATTTAAATAGATAATATTGTCTCAGATATTATGGTATTAACAACTACTGATGTTACCTATAGATCTACAATGCTTGCTGCAAATCTGGATGTACGAGTTGGATTCTTGTAAGTTCTTATTAAAGAACAAACGTCTCCCCCCTTAAGGTATTCGGTCACCGATGTCTGAAAACTAAAAAAATGGCAGTTTTCAGAGATAATTATAGCTGTCATGACTCTACAATTGTTAATTGTTTTCTGTCAACACGCAGTCATATAAAGTGCTCTTACAACTAAGTCTTCATTACTGCCGGTTGTCTAAGTTTGATATCTCTTGACAAGAGAATCATGTAATGTAGTAATCCTTATCAAACTGTAAGTTTATACTTAAAAGTCTTGAGAAGAAACCAGCAAAACCTCACTAAAGTCACCAGATCCTAAAGAGAGTATTGAAGCCAATGATCTCTTAAGTAATATTTAATAATGCTTAATAAACAGATTTTTAACACCTAATATCATGCAATGAATCATTAGACTCAAAACTCTTTTCATGTAGCCTGTGGAGTAACGATTACAATTAGTAGTGTAGCAAACTGACATGCCCGGCTATCGGCTGCTTAACACACCGATATTATTTTTTAAGGTCATATTTTTTATGTCCTAATAATCAGGAACTATTAAATCCTTCATGTGTCACAAACTCAACCTGCTCGCGTACATTCTAGAATCACAAATCGCCCTTAATAATGCTGCTTAGGAATTGAAACTTCTTTTGAGTCGGATTTTCCTTACTTTAATATTGTCGTCCTTTAGAGCTCAATTTACATGTCTGTAAAATTTGAGAGGGATTCAATAAACCCTTCTAGTGCTCTAAGGATTCAATGTAAATTGACTTTTTGAATCATATTGCTGTTGCTTGTAACAGTTGATTCCACCTATTAACCAAGAATTGTAAGAGAGGTTGTGGGAAAGAATAGGTCACGGCTTGGCGGACGGTTGTAAATCAAAGAATTATCAAATATTTTATAGGAAATTTATGAACATTTCTACGTATTCTATTTATTAACTAAAGTGCATTAACTATTTGGAGTCAATAATAAGCAATAACAGTTTTTTCATCATTGCTTAAACTCATCACATAATCCGTTATACAAGCAGTGTGATATTTTATAGTAAAGAGTCGTCAGTCCAGGATGTAATAAAAAGAACTAATAAACTTTCATATAAGCAATAAAGGATAAAATGGTAGGTGATTTCCCTCTGGTAAAGTGATCCGGATGTTACAATGGTACATTATAGCCGTCACTAATCTACTAAACTGGACACTTGTTTTTGATACTTGGTATTATTTTAAATATGCAGTGTTATGAATTTATTTTATATTTGACTTATGTAAATATTTAATAATTAAACTAGCAATTACCCGTAGCATCGCATACAATTTCGTAGCTTTTTCACCTCTATATGCACTTCTGGTTTGAGTGAATTATATTTCCGACGCTAATGTTGAGTTTTCCTTCTTTCCACGACCTAGAAAATGTGTACAAAATGTATACAGGGTGAATTTAAGTTAGTGTCGAAAAATTTTTTGGGTGATACTACTCAGTATTATAGACCAGAATATGAAAGTAAAAAAATCCCTATCCCATCTATCTTTTAACTACGACCAATTTCGCTATTTTGTTAAAAAAAATCGTCTTTTGTTTTCAATAAAACTCAATTTCCTCCATTATTTTTAATGTTTTTTTAATTCTGAATCCATTTTTGAAATGTACACAAAATTTTACATGGGAATAATGGAGAAAAAACTGTCTTGAAAATAAGTTTGATACAAACAAATTGTTAATAAATCAAGTTCTTAATATTTCGGCAAAAACATTAAATATATATTAGCCTAGAGGAATTAAAGGAAGTTAATTCTGAAAAGAGGCCAATACCACAAAAAACTTACCTATTTTGTGGGCTTTAAAATGAGATAATGCAACGTTACTTTTATTTTCATCTTCTACTGGTTATTAAAGAATCAATATTGGAAAACAAGGTCTACTTAAAATATCACGGTGCCAAATAAACAGTCCAAATTATGCTTAATTCAATAATAAATCAAACAGAGGAAAAACACATAAAGAACAGTTACAAAAAAGAATAATTATGAAAGTAAGTAAGTAATCTACAAATTGTTTTCAAATTGCCTGCCTCCGTTTCTAATGCAGGCTCTCGCACGCTTCCTCATGGCCCTAACCGTCACGTTCAAAGATAACTTGTTACGCACTATTTGGGCAGCTAACTCAATCCGGTTTCTTAAGTGTTCCTCAGAGTTTACAGTGGTCGAGTAAACTTCCTGTTTCATATAGTCCCCCAAACAAAGAAGTCCATAGGAGATTAGGTCAGGAGATCTGGCCGGCCAAGCTACAGTTCCAGCGCGACCTATCCATGTCGGGTAAATTGTCCGTTAACCACTGATGCACTTCATTGCTGAAATGAGGAGGAGCACCGTACCTGTTGGAAAAATATGTTGTCCCTCTGATTGTGGTCCATATCAAGTCCATCCAGAAGTGTGGGCAAGGTATGCTGTAAAAAGTTTCACAGGCAGCGTAATCAGGTAGGTTTCTGTTCTTCGAGATGTTGGCTTAGATGAACGAGTTCTAGATTTAGTTCAAGAAAATCCTGAGGTCTGCAGCCGACAACTTGACAGAGAAGTTGGTGTTTCTCAGAGTAAAGTGTTAGGAATCTTACACGAAAATAACTTCCACCCTATCACTTTACAAAGGTTCAAGCATTAGAACCAAATGACTTTGGTCCAAGAGTAGAGTTCTGTCGCTGGCTGCTCAATAGTAATATTGAACAATATCATTTTTTAAGAAAAATTTTTGTACACCGATGAGTCTACCATCACTAGGACTGCCCCACACTTCTGGATGGACTTGATATGGACCACAATCAGAGGGACAACATAGTTTTCCAACAGGACGGTGCTCCTCCTCATTTCAGCAATGAAGTGCGTCAGTGGTTAACGGACAATTACCCGACATGGATAGGTTCGCGCTGGAACTGTAGCTTGGCCGGCGAGATCTCCTGACCTATCTCCTATGGACTTCTTTGTTTGGGGGACTATGAAACAGGAAGTTTACTCAACCACTGTAAAACTCTGAGGAACACTTAAGAAACCGGATTGAGTTAGCTGCCCAAATAGTGCGTAACAAGAGTTATCTTTGAACGTGACGGTTAGGGCCATGAGCAAGCGTGCGAGAGCGTTCATTAGAAACGGAGGCAGGCAATTTGAAAACAATTTGTAGATTACTTACTTTTATAATTATTCTTTTTTGTAACTGTTCTTTATGTGTTTATCCTATGTTTGATTTATTATTGAATTAAACACAATTTTGATTGGTTCTTTGGCACCGTGATATTTTAAGTAGACCTTGTTTTCCAATACTGATTCTTTAATAACCAGTAGAAGATGAAAATTAAAAGTAACGTTGCATTATGTCATTTTAAAGCCCACAAAATAGGGCAAGTTTTTTGTGGTATTGGCCTCTCTTCAGAATTAACTTCCTTTAATTCCTCGGGTCTAATATCTTTTTAATGTTTTTTGCCGAAAAACTTAAGAAATTTGACTTATTAGCAATTTGTTTGTATCAAAACTTATTTTCAAGACAGTTTTTTCTCCATTATTCCCATGTAAACTTTTGTGTACATTTCAAAAATGGATTCAGAATTAAAAAAACATTAAAAATAATGGAGGAAATTGAGTTTTATTGTAACAAAAGACGATTTTTTAACAAAATAGCGAAATTGGTCGTAGTTAAAAGATAGATGGGATAGGGATTTTTATTTTTCATATTCTGGTCTATAATACTGAGTAGTATCACCCAAAAAATTTTTCGACACTAACTTAAATTCACACTGTATTTATCATTATTATAATTTATTATATGTTATTATTTTTGTTCAGACACATCAATAAATAAATAAATAAATATACACACATATACACAGCTCTGTAAAAAACGACAATTGTCAAAAGACTAACTTAGGTTTGATAACAGTCTTTTAATGTTAAATAAGTCACCTATATCTGTACTGCTAGCAGTTACCCGCATATTTCTATGCAATTATATCTGTTTAAGTGAATTATATTTCCGACACTAATATTTTGTTTACAGTTCTGCCACAATCAAGAAACATTTATGAAGTTAGAAGTTTATGTATATAACTATTACAATTTACTTTATTAGATAGTAACTTTGTATTTTAGATCTAAAAGTTAATATTTTGTATTAGTTTACAGTTAAAAGTATTTTGACATCGGTACTCCGCGTTTATTGCCTTATAAACTGAAAAATATTGTTTATATTTTGAAATGCTTAGAGCTGTAATTATTACAGAAAGTCTAAAGTACAGTCGAGCAAACTTTTATCTAGCATAGTTTTTACCGACTTCTTTTACGTTGTCCAATTCTGTCCATATTATATTTTTGGGCATTTTGTAAGATATATGACCTAATCGCCGAAACATAAAACGTCGTTAACGTATTTGTACTCTGTATATTATATTTAAACGAAATATTCTAACTAAGAAATTATATATTTTTCATTTATACCTTGCAGCCAAACTTAAATTAAAGTTGAAATATAATAAAACATACTACATTAAATTTAAGTAAATAACAAGTGCAAAAATATGAAGCTTTTATTGTTTTGATAGATGTAAACACAGTTTAGAGTGGTAGAACGGTAATCTGCTCTCAGTGGAGTGGAACGACACAATGTTACTTAGGCTGCATGGACAAAAAGGGCAACACGTCATTTTACGTTCTCTCTTGTTGAGATTTTGATAGATGTAAACACAGTTTAGAGTGGTAGAGCGGTAATCTGCTCTCAGTGGAGTGGAACGACACAATGTCACTTAGGCTGCGTGGACAAAAAGAGTAACACGTCATTTTGGGTTTTCTCTTGTTGAGTTTTTGTTCAAGTTGAAGGTTCCGACCGTTATTTTCCTGCCTTCTCATTTTTTTACACTAAAATATATGTAACATAAATTTTGAGTAGTTTAATTCATAAAAGTGATAGCAAACGTTATTTTTTGCACTGCATTTACGAAACAGGGTATTAAAAAAAAATCTGTTATGTTCCTAAAAGTAGTATCTTACAAAGTCCTCGTGTTAATTTTGTAACTTAAAAATGAATTCGTCTAGTATTAATTATTACCCTTATTAAAAGATTTATAAAATTAAAAGCATTAATTAGCAATTAGCAGAATTTGGTAGCAGCATTTGGTTACGGAAAATCATTTTCACTAAAACGTTTCTTGTGCTTGTAAAAAACCTGTTTACTACCGACATCTTGAAACGTTACGAAATATAAAAGGTACTTAGGAGCAAGGTTTAGTAAGTTACTCTAATAAATTAAACTTTTATTGTGTTATTTTTACAGTTTTAATAACATCCACTTAGTTTTCTCTTCTTAACAGGATATTTCATTACCGTAATGATGAACCATGCATAAATTCCGTTTGAAATTGATTTATGTAATAAAATGCCAATTTATGCTTTGAAATAAACGAAATAAATACGACAAATGAATGTAATATTGTAGAATTTACTAAAGAATTGATCTATTGCATGATTAAATGAGATAAAGGATAACGCTGCGTATGTGACACTTGGCGGGATCCACATTTATCACGAAAAGTACTGTCGTATCGACGGTTCTAAACCTACTGACCTTAAGCCGGTCTCGTTACGAAGGCGAGGGATTAGGATACGCGGTAGTGTAACCCACAATTCGAAAAAAACATCATTCCGGCCTTTAGTTCTTTAATAAACTTACTTGCTATAAATGCCTTGTAAATCAATGGTTTCATTTGACTGCAATTGCTATGACTTGTAGCAGAAAGTAAATAGAAAGGTTAATAATATTATAGGTCTTATTTTCAGAGAAACATTTCAGCTTAGACCCCTCTGTAACACTTGCCAGTTGTGATGTAATAAATGGTGGGGCTTTATGAAACTATGGAATGGCAGTATTTTAGGTACATATTTTTAAAATGTCCATGGTTAAGAGCTTCACAATTTAAGTGAAATTGTGTCTTTTAATTTATGGATTTTGCTAGTTTATGATCAATTATGAGTTTAATGAACTATATTTTCGACGCCATGGTTCAGTTTTCCAATTTGACAATAAGGAACATGTACTAAAAAACCTAAGCCAGTAAAATACTGTATACATATTGCCATCATTATATATTTCCATCCAAGATAATTCTGGTGGCATAGTTGGGTGTGTTGTGTTGCCCCGACCAAAATATTTATACATACATAGAGGTAAAAAGTCTCATTTTTTTCTACAAAACTCAGGTTGGTTTCGTAACATTATTTAACTCTGTTGCAAAAGTAATATGCATATATTGTCTTTGAATCTCCATTACACTACTGATCAAGCATTGCATAGTTCGTTTTAGCTTACAGTCTCGTATATTACAGAGTACATTTACTAAAATGTGCAATTTAATTAGCTGGTTATACTCTGTACTGAACAGTAATTATAGAAAAGGTAGAACGAAGAATTGTATACTTTGTGTATAGTTTAATTAGCTGGTTATACTCTGTACTGAACAGTAATTATAGAAAAGGTAGAACGAAGAAGTGTATACTTTGTGTATAGTTTAATTAGCTGGTTATACTCTGTACTGAACAGTAATTATAGAAAAGTTAGAACGAAGAAGTGTATACTTTGTGTATAGTTTAATTAGCTGGTTATACTCTGTACTGAACAGTAATTATAGAAAAGGTAGAACGAAGAAGTGTATACTTTGTATATAGTTTACTCTAAAAATGTTTATTCTAGCTATAAATGTAAAGAAATAAAATGTGGTACTTTGAATCTATATTTCACACGATTAATATTTTTTGTAACATTTAAAATTTAATGTTAAGAACATTTACTGTGCTGCCAACAAAGCTGACAGAATAAAATGAAATGCAGCAGCCAGCACTGTTTGTTACAAGTGTTAAAAGTGTGTAAAAAGTTTTAAAATAATCCCGACTAGAGTCGTTCACGTTAAGTAGATCTCAAACAAAACGTACCCACGGTTTGTTACTGATATCCGAAGCAGAAAATATACAGGTTTTTTAATAAACTGTTGCTATGATTCCGCTATTTTTCTCCAGACTATAAACACATTTTCACGATAACCAAATGTACTAAAATTCCCCGTAATACGGTATAACTTTGTCTGGTATAAACTCTGTCAGGAATAAATTTATATAGATTATTCTATTATTAGTGTTTCTTTCATCCTAAACTATTGATTACGTTTATATAAAAGTAAGATCTATTGTTTTATCGTATTGCTTTGTACGAACTAATTATATACTTAAGCGTATAAACTTATCCAATAATCTAATACATATTTATTTTAATCTTAAAGTTTTCTTTCTCTAGACCTTCCATGGGTTTTCGAGATAAATATATGATAAATGGACTCTTTTAGTCAAAACATAATAATATAAATAGCATATTATACGAAAAAATATTGTGTCAAAATTAATCAAAGACACTGTTTCTATTCATTGTAAAGGTTTTAAGTTTCCTTTAAGGTGAATGAAATGTAAAAAGTAGGTTTTACACATTTTTTATAAATATTGTTTTAAATGAAAATATAGAAAAATCCTAAACCTTTTTGCAAGACATAAAAATTAGATTATATTTCTGTAGTGTAGAGATTTAATTCATAACAATCGGTAGCAATATTGAATTCATTCATGAAAATAAAATTTTGTCAATTCCGTTCGAGATAAAAACTTTTTGTACTAAATAACCGTACGTAACCACAGTTAAAATAATTGTGAAAGTACCAATTAGCCTCACAAGTTTGTCTGAATAGCGGAGCCAACACACCTACAAGCCTACAGCACCGAGTGCACTAAAGCCTTACATTTGTATGGTTTGTGCATTTGTGAGCCAGTATTCTGGATTTTGTGGTTTGCATTTAAAACTCTTTCGGGAAAATGTTTACTCCAGGTTACATATTCAGTTAACATTATGTATTCATACAAAGTATATAAGAAATTTTGTGTATAGGCTAGCCGAAAGTTTTTTATACACATTAACACGGGGTCAGGAACACCGCAAATACCTTATGAGATAATCATTGATTTTACATCTTTTCAAAATTAAATAAATTCCGTAGCATGTAATTTTATAAGACATGGGGTTACGATAAACCTCGTACTACGTTACAAGTGTTGCTGAGTTTCTGGGAAAAATTTCACTTTACAGCTGATTTTATTACTGGGAACTCCTGCTGATACACAGGCCTAGACATATAATCATACAGAAGATACGTTTTTCCGCCCCCGGCAGAAAAAAGTGAGTATTGTGTGAGTTACAATGACTTTCAGTCAAATCCAATACACTATTATAAAACTCTTTGCTGGCTAGGTAACAATTAAGTTTCATGCAATATGTTCCTCCGTCTACATAATAAGTCATGTGTCACCTGTGTCACACATTTAAATGCCATATGTTTGTGTTCAGCTTTTTACTAATTTATTTGACACGAATTGATATTATTGCCAACATGGCTATCCGTAGAAATAATGTATAAATGTTTGAAACAACTCACGGAAAATCTCATGGAGTAACATGCACAAGCACATATCAAGATAAATGGAATGTAGAAATAGAAATGAAGCTTCATGCTAAGGTTAAAAGTGTTCTGCGGGATAGGCAGAGAAAATATACAGATAGAACATAGTTTCAGTTCCTGATATAATCTTATCGAGTGGAATGTATTTATAGACTTTTTGCTACGATTTCCTATACAAAAATACGTAATTTGTAATGAAATTCAGGTTATAAAAAACTGACTGTTTTGATGAAAATTTCCAGGTATGATAACGTTGAGTGAACGATGCGACCGACTGCTTCTATGATTGCACTTTTGATGTATCTGTGCTGCAAAGTAACGCGTATTGGGATTTTAGTGTCCAATAACTTTGAACAATAAACAGTTTGAATGTGTTGTGCTGCGTAAAGATTTTGTAAACTAATTATGCCAGTTGCATATGATCATAAAAGTAAAAGGATAGGAATGTTTGTAGTGTTTATCACAGATTTACAAATGTAATAAAACATTCGTCTTCCTTCCAAACATTATCATTATATAAAAATATTTTTTTTAACTTGAAAGTGAGAATATTGAAGACACATTGAATAAATTTTGTTATTAACAATAGAAGGTTTGAAATTATAGTATAGTTTCGGACATTTAACAACGGTTAAACGTGAAAAAGGTAAAACATTACGTTTCAATGATTGAAATCCACTATCTTCTTTAGATTTACAAAAGACCCTAAGGCAATACAGCACGATTTAGTTTCATTCTTCCTTCGAGACACATTGTTTACTTTTATATAATAAAAATATCATTGTTTGGAAATTTTCCTTTATTACTGTTGATATTCATGCGTTTACTAATAAACGCGTTATGTCCTTTTTTATCTTTTTAAACTAGTCTTTAATTCTGTTTTAAATTAAATTTATATCATTATCTTAGTTTGTTGGAAAATTCGTATTTTATCAATATCTATATTATATCAAACATAACCAAAGTACAGCTGGCAATGTTAGGACTATTTTATTAGCCACCGACTAGCCTGTCTAAAACAGATATTAGTGTATTCAATAAATATTAGGATGGAGTGTTAAAATAAATCTACGTTTTAATAGTTTGTACGTACAGTATATGCGCAAACACAATTAAACCTTCAATTCTGTAATCCTATGGAAACTTAATTAAACCATCTATCTGTACCGACAGCAACTACTTTTGTTTGCCCCACTGGTGATTATAACGTATTTTTTCCAATATTTACTTTAATTTTGGTTCAAACCAAAGATCACTTCACATTCCAGAGAAAATCTACAAACGCATCCTGTAAGTTACTCCCAAATAAAAGTGTAAATACTGCATATATATTCTTGTACAATACATAATTTTATTGGTTCCCTTGTAATTAAAAATCTCATGTCTAAACTTAAATTCTAAAGAGTACCCTCTGCATTATAACCTCTGATGGCTTACACTTGATCATTTTAATCTTCCTTGCATGTATAAAAATAAATATGTTGTCAGTTTAGTTATACGAGTTTTTATTTATTATGTTTAACCTCACTTTTACATCCGATCATTTTTTACCATCCCACACTAATATTAATAATAACAGTTTTAATATAAAATGTAAAAAGATTTAGTGATTGTACGACTAGGTAAGAACACTATACTGTTGCCTTCTTAAAATATAAATAACTGCAATTTATCAGGGATACAGGAAACACTGAAACTTTAGAATTAAATAACTTTTCCTTCCCACTGCCAAAACTCGGAGTTTAAGTTTTAATTAAGAGCTCTTTTATCGATGCTCGATTCTAAAAAACTTTTCTGCATTTTTTCTCAGTATTGCTCTTGACTTTATTTTTTCCCGATTCCTTATAAGAACAGAAAAATTATTTTTGTAACTGTTTGCATTTATATTTAGAAAGTTTCCTCAGTTAGTATTTTTTTTATTTGGTGCAATGTGGGTAATAAAATTTTAAATATGTCTTACAGCCTTTGCAAGAAGAATTAGTCTAATAAAACTTTTGCGCGCCATTTCCCACTTATTTATACCATCGGTTTCGTATTTGAACAAGCAGTCATTTTTTGTATTAATAAAATAGCAATCCACAATTTATAAACTTTGATCACTATATTTACTCAATCTAAATATATTAAACACATACATAATAGTAATGAAATAACTAACTAACTAACTAATATTCTCCAGTCTACTCTATTTATGGGAGAGGGAGTGATCAATATTTTATGTTAGTAGCTACCACATATAATTAAGAAACACACATATATTGGGGAATTCACAAATTGATGTATTATTTAACTTTTTAGAGTATATAACTTGATATATAACAGTAAATGCGTGCCTGTTAATATACCAAGAACGAACTGACTTATAGACTTATGAATAACATAATTTTTCATAAGATTGTCCAGATATCAATAATTTGGGCATTTCATTATTCAAATAGTTCTTATAACCGGAAAGGAATCTGCCTTCCTGTGACTACGCAAATAAGCTTTTCGCAGTCAACGCTAAGGTAAAACCAGACAAACGTGAATGCATGACTTTAAATTATTAAAATATCGGATGGACGTGATAACTTCCGGAACATGTCTGGATGGAAGTACTGAGCCCTTAAGCCCTGAATGGACGAGATAAGCTCATGGAAAAAAGTCCGTGTTCTGTCAGCCATGTGTTCAATTGTGTGAAAACCTCTGGTAGACCTTGCTTGACCCGATGGGAGCAACAAATGTTGTGTTATGATTTCGGATCTATACTTTCTATGCATTTTTTATAACCAGAGATACTCAAGTTTGCAACTTAAAAAACCCTCGAATACGTATTAAGGACCGTCGCTTCACAGTTTCAACTAGACTGTAAATACTCTTGCATGCTTTCTGTTGAAAGTCTCTAGACGATCAATTGTGTTTTAACCTCCAAAATTTTTTAAAACATTGCAGATATATCTTCAGCCGTATGAATATTGTTTAGTATTTTCCTGCACTCAGACGAATGTGCTTTAGGAATCGATGTGTTACGATACAGCCCTATTGACCCCCAAGTAGAGCATCATATTGGATTAAGCAAATCAAATCAATCAACATTTATTCCTTAATCAAATGCACACTTTAGAAATACAAATTAAAATACAGGAATAATCCCCGCAAAGACTGTAGGTCTGTGGTCTGTGAGCGGGGAGAGTTCAACGGTAAAGTTGCACACATGAATCTAAAATAAAAAATAAAAAACTTCTTACACATGGTACTTAATTAAATATACATTGTAGGTTTATAATTTAAAAAAAGTTAACTAATATAAATATATTCTAAAGTATATAATAACTTTGTAATATTTAGAATAATTAGATTAACAAGTGTGGAGTATCCATCAGAATATGTGATGCTGACATGTTACTAGTAATTATACTAAAAGAAACTAAAATTGTGTTAAAAATAAGGAGAACGCCTCTCGGCAGCCTCCCAGCCAATGCGGTACAACCATCGACTCACCCTCTGTTTGTAGACAGCTACACTTTCACTCTCCATTTTTAATTCCTCTTGCAAGTTTCTAAAGATGATTTGAGCAAGATAAAAAGAGTTAATAAGTTCTGAACCATGATTTAATTTAGGGGTAATGAATCCGTAGTTAGTCCTGTGCCTCGTTGTATAGCCATGCTGTATTGGCTAGATTGATAAAATTTCAATCTTATTGATTTTGATGTATAATAATAAAAGCAGATAAAAATATGAAATTGTATTAACGTATTAATCTGTTGCAACAAAAAGGTCTACTCTTCTCCTGTTATATTCTAAGATCATTAATCGAAATAAAGGAATGATGTGTTATACACCGCTCCCAAAGAATTTTGGAAGGTGCAATCTATCGACCCCTACACTGCCATGTATATATCTAGGGGTGAGGCACGGGTCTATTGATCTGGTATTCTGGTAACCTGTGAGAAGGGCGTGTTCAATTCTCGACATCCCACATATGTAAGTTGTGTCAGCAAGACACGTGACGGTAATCAACCGCTCTCACTGGAAATCCAGAATCACCTTTTTCAGCCTACAGCATACTGGTGAGGACGCCTTTAGGGCACATTAGGATATTAGCGTCAAATCCCTGTTAACCTCCTTGCACGTAATAAGCAATACACCTAACTGCAAAGGTGTGCCTTATACAGATCAGATATGATAGATGAATTCCTAATGACATGGACATACTGGTTTGCAGCTCGAACACGTAACAGAGATTATTCCTGAGAGCAGATCAGATGAGCGACTTGACTCCTTAACAAACTACTATTCTGAGCTAACTGGTATGGTTGCCTATCCACTGCACAGTTACATGGTTTGTAATTCTTCTAACCACTATGAGCTCTTTGCTATAAGCTTGAGCTATTCTGCCACCGATTGGTATACTTTTGATAATAAATATATGTAAAAATATAATAATTAAATTTATAATTAATATAATGATTAATATAATAATCAAAAATATAAATAAATTTTATTTATAACCTTACGTATTTTTGTGTCCCAGAAAAGTAGAAAGCTTCCAATTTTTTAGAAATTTTGTGGGTATAATGATAGTGAATGTTACAATATTATAACATTACAAATTAACCATGTTCAAATGTTTCGATAAGGACAAATTGTTTGATCTAATAATACTAACGTTTATATTCAAACTACATTTTAGTCATCCATAGTTTAATCATCTAGATTTACATAAACAAACTTCTAGGAAAATCAATACGTTTTGCAAAGCTGTTGTTCCAAGAAAGACAAAATACATCTCGAAAAATATAATTCTAGCTTGGGACTCAGAAGTCCAGATTAAGTACAGACAAACACATTATTTATGGAGAAATAATACTTACTATAAATATTCTGTTTCTGGCACTGGTGACAAAATACTTATCTTATCATGCTAATACCTCCATAGTCTTGATACTTTGTTCCCTAGATATTTTACTCTTTCTTTATTATAAATGGAAATTAATTTTCATTTATAAGATTTTATTAAGGTTTATAATAAATCTATATTGTATATATATAATTATTTATTTTATAATTATTATTAACTTAATTCAAGCTTATGCATGTACACTTGTGTTTTTTATGTCAGGATTGGTAAAGAAATGTGATTTAGAAGTTATTTTACAATTATATATATTTACATTTTGTAGTATAACTACAGACCTTGCAATGTTTCTGGTATGATATTGTCTGAGCTAGCTGAATATCCAATCGTATAAAATGTTTGGAGTTTCTCCATATGAACAGTAAAGCTGATGTCTGTGCCAAGTATCGAGCCGACTACAAGGAGCCAGATCCCCGGCGCCCTCACTGTCTATGTCTTGTGTACTACTATTCCTCTATAAACACGTCGGGTAGCTTTTGATGATTTACAAAGCAATTTATAGACAAAAATAATAAAATTTTTACGTAATATTTTAAATGTTAATTTAATCTTTAATTAGAACATCATCAATCTAATGAATTACTAATGGATAATTAATAGAGATAAATAATAAAAACTCTACGCAAAACACACCATACTGATGTTGAGTGGTAGAGAGGGCTAAACAACTCACAATCCAGCTTTATAATTATAAAAAAAATACTAATCTTACAAAGGTTTTCATTATTCATAGAAAATTTAAAATATATTCTTGGTCGTAAATTTAAAGTTTTTACAGATATTACATTTAATAAATATATAAATCCGATAGTAGTAGGTACGATATCGCCCTTCCTGGCCCACAATAATTAATTAATTCCATTTTTTCTTACCTTTATTTGAACAATAAAATAGCATCCATAACAACCTACATATTATCTATAATTTTAAGAAACATTCTACCCATAATGCCTACATTGATTGACCCATTTAATGCACAGATCACAATAAAAAACAAAGTTTTAAAATGTGTTGATATAAATATTTGTAAAGTAAATAGTTTTTGTTTATGATTTTTTTCAATAAATTTAAACTAAAGATAAATGGAATGGAAACCCTTTTAAAACATAAAGTTTTAGCGCACTAATTATATGCACTACAATAAAAAATAAGAAACCATTTAACTAAGAGAAATACTTGAATAATCACACTAATCTTGACAGTGATAAATTGAAAATATTTAACTTAATTTTATTTAATTAAATACGAATATAAAACTAAACGTAAGTAGGTAACCTGGTATTAAACTATCGTATATAATTGTAGAGTGTTAACTACTACTTAACCTTTTATACTAGTTACAAGTACTATAAATCACGTGATATACATCAAACGAAAAACAAATTATTTGAAATTATATCTAGAGCTCCTTAAGATTACATTAGAATATGTAAGAAATCACCATATCAACTGTGCTTAGTAACTAGAAACGAAAGATTAATATATTATAGCCAAAAGAACGAACCAGCTTGTAAGACAAAGAGCATACCGTATCGCTTGAGAAAATGTTAAACAGAATCTTGCTGAATTGTCCGAGACATCAGACTTTGGCTCGGGTTCAGTTATAGAAGTAGCAGGAAACGTATCTGTATTATTTTCCACATTACACGATATTAACTCCCCCTTAAGTATCTGGAGGATAAATGATTTTCCGGACATTAGCCATCGTTCAGTGACACAAATAAACAGTAACACTACGTTTCGAAATTTGCAATCTGATATCTTCGTTAGGTAAATACGTAACCTAACGTATAATAACGAACTAGGTCAAAATAAATAAATCATTCTACAGGGTTATGACACGCATATTTCAGGAATCACAACCACGACGGTGTGTGTCACTAACTCTAAAACATGCACTTAATAAAAACACTAATTATTAAAACTGAACTACAAAATACTGGTCAAAATATGTCTGCAATTACCAAACAACCACCTACAACCTCAGTTAGTGGTCGTGAAAGTGACACACAACATGGTGGTTATGATTATTTTCTTATCCGTTTCACAGCGCTCTAGTATGTTTTATTTATTCTAACCTAATTTTTAATTATGTGTTAGATTTAGTTATTTACCTGAAGAAGAGATTAGACTGCAGATCTCAAAACGTAGTGTTACTGATTTCTTGTATCACTGAACGGTGGCAAATGTCTAGTAAAATCCGGTTTTCTTCTTCACAATTCCTCAATCGTCAGAAACAAACTTCAAACCCTTAAGTATTTTTAAGCCTTAGACTCATGTTAAGTTACAAATTGGGTTAAAAAAGAATGGAATCTTTCTATTAATAGTTACAAGGTTGAAAAATATTGCATGTTTTTTTTATTTTAACTCATTTAATATTAAAGTTAGATAATAACGCGTGTAAAAGTAATTTATGAAGTAATCAATCTAAAATGCTTCATAAGTAACATCCTCCATCAACGGTACTGCTATGCCTTATTGCTGTGAGCACTATAGAAGATTAACAGGCTGTCTCACACACCATCTCAGACGTCTTGTATTGTACTTTGTTATACAAGACGGCTGTTAAATGTCAAACAATGCAACTCAATGCCATCTCTGTTGTAATTTTTCTAAAACTATTAAACATTATTTGATTAAAACAGTATATTTAAAATTATATTTACTTCTTTTTACATAAATTTCATTATATCTCCCACAACTATAAAATATAAAACAGAAAACAAAAGTAGTGTTCTTTTTCATGCTATCAAGTGGTAAAAAAAATTTATAAATCTTAAAAAAATATATAATGTTAGGTGCCTAACACTAATTGGTAAAGTATATACAGGCAGATTTTATTACTTAGAATAGCCAAGCATGTTAATGAACAATAATAATAAAATGCGATCTAATTAAAATAAATCAGTGATTTCAACCCAAAACATAGCATACTACTACATTACTATACTAAATGTTAATATACAAAATTTTTTGTTTTTATTATGATGACCTTAAATATTCTCGAACTCATAAGATTTAAGTAGATACTGGTGGAAATTAAAACTGCACCTTTTTTAGAAATATTCAGGTTTATTAAATCAATCCAAATTTCAATTATTAACCTTGTATTCCACCAATGAAATGTTTTGCACAATAGTTTAAAATTACTACTTCCTTAGGCAAGGCACTTTCGATTTAACATGGACTCACTGTCCTCCAAATACGTGTGTATAAAATATAAAATAAAATAATAATCTTGAATAAATTTGTATGAAATAAAATAAATAGGCTTCTTCTCAAAACTAATAAAATAAAAATTATAAACTTCTTTAAAATAAAATTCTCAAACAAATCTAAACAGTTCTCAACAGGAATTTTTCACAAGTTCCTACAGGATATGGTGCAGCACCTGCAGCTCTTAATTTTAACTAGAATCCCTATAATTTCAATTAAATTTTTACGTTTGACTTTAAATAAATAACTCCTTTATAATTTTAGATATATATTAGTCCACCACTCAACAGAATTTGATCGTTAATTTCAAATTTCAATTCCAATTTCAAATTAATTCACTTCTTAAATTTCAAATTTCAAATTTAGAAAATTTTAATAATTCAGTCAAAAGTACTTAGCTCTTTGGTCGTGAAGGTCTTGGAGTTCACGGTATTTAAAATAATCTATACCAACGGATCCTCCGCCCGACACTACTTTTAAACTCGCACTAAAGACTTTTACTCTATCGCTTCTCAACTCGGAATGGAAGCAGAGCGTGGTTTCTTGGCCTGCACCGACTACGCTCCTGTTCCTGCAGGCCTGTTTGAATCTCTCTCAACGCAGGTTCGCCGCCTAACAAAAGATTGAGTCCACTGTAGACTATTGTTTTGGCAATCACTGCCATCAAGTCAGGTCTAGACCAGATTCCAAGCGCGTCGTGCCTGCCGCTGGATTACAATATAAATTTACTATTTTTTTATTCCCTATCCATTTACAATTCTAAAATAAAATTTTATTTATTAATTTTTTTTTATTTTTTATCTAAAGTATACCATGTAATTGGTATACACACCCCCCCTTAAAGCGCTTGGTATCTGCCAAGTTTAATACTTAAATCTAAGAAATTTATCTCACATCCTTTAGAAATTGTATTTCCACCTAGCCTTAACATGCATCATCAAATCTACAAAACCCTTTTTTTTATTTATACTATTTGTTTTAATTTATTTTTTGATAATAGTTGTAAGAAGTGGCAGCATACAAGTTGTCAAGTTATTTTAACCAAGCGTTAATTATTATAAATTCTTTTTAAAAGAGTCCATACATTATTAGATTGTTTTGAAAACTTAAACAATTAAGTTCCCCAATAGAAACCTTGACCTAAACTATGGCAAATATTAAGAGTCCAATTGCCACCTACCTTTTTACAATTCTAAGTCCTACCATAAAGATAGTCCATCCAGATAATCCTTCACAATGGGTCTAAACGAGGAAGACGGTGATTGTTGTTGTGGATGTTTATAGCAGGTCCGGTCTGTTATCAGTTGGGTCGTCCCTGGTACCTTTGCCCTGCACGGCTGTGTGTGTTGGCTCGCCCATTCACTGGTTGATGCAGCTTCATATAGAATTAAAACATATCCCCAGACGGGGGTGTCAGTTCTTATTTTATTATTTTTACCCTATACCATTCTTTATCATAGAAAATAACAGTCTTTTTTCTTCTGTTCCCCTCCTCCTTGGCATAAATTTTATCAAACTAACAAGTTTAAATTAATATTCCAACATTCGTGTTAATTATTAATTTACATACAAACATAAATAACACATGTTAATAAGATTAATTACGTGACCATGAGTTTCGGATTTGTGCATTATTCAGAAAAATAAATACTGAATTGGTTTAATACACTCCTCCTCTCCCAAACCATGTAGTTATCGCAACTGTGTACTTCACCTGTGCCCTTTTATCTAAATCATAAACTTTTTTATTCCTCTTGAGGTGTCTTCAAGTTTAAAATACATTTTTACAACATTACAATTCAAGTTAATATTTACAATTTAACAGGGCTGTAGAATTTCCTCAATTGTTCAATATATTTTAATTTAATCTTCCTTGTCACTGAAATTTCTCAAATCAAACATACATACATACAGCGTACATCCAATATAGTTTTTTCTTCATTCTTACAACTAATTTAATTCGTCATAATTTTTAATTAGTTCCTTTTTTAAAAATTTTTGTAATTCAATTATTTACCCGTCGGTAATTTATTTTGTTTTGTTATATTTAAATATACATTCTTCTTTCCCCAGTGGGTTTCACATCCTGCAAGTGTATTCTACGGAACTCATTCAATTCTTTTAAAATTTTGAACCACATATGAGTTGGAGCTAATAATTAAAATTAATTCTGAATGGTCCTTCATATTTCAGATCTAGCTTATATCGCTGATTTGTAATTCTACAATAGACTACATCATACATTTTTAATTGCCTGTGATTTCGGTTGTATCGGTTTTTTCTCGAATTCAGCTCATTTTGTCTTTTTAAATTTTGAATAGCTTCAACCATCTTTGCATTCATTATCTTTGCTCCATTTTTTCATCACAAATATCTTTAATTTGCCATTTTAGTGACAAACCATCATTTGCTTTGAAACTGAACATCAATTCAAATGCAGACGACTTTATGCTTTCATTGTGACAAGTATTTAGGGCCATTTGCACATGGTACAAATCCTTGTCCCAATTCTTTTTACAGTCATGATAAATAAGCTGTCAGAATTTGATTTAAATTTCGAATTTGCCTTTCACTTTTATTTCCTTGAGGAGTATAAGGTATTATGGTCCTTTGTTTTTATGCCCAAATTAAACAAATAATTTTTGAATTCCTCGCTGACAAAATATGTTTCCATTATCGTCACGAATTCTTCAGGCAAAGAAAAATTTTTGAAAATATTATTTTCTAATGCATTAATTACATTACCTGAGGTGCATTTCCTGAGTGGCATTATCCAATTATATTTGGTGAAGTCATCTAATGCTATCAGGATGTATTGCATTCGATTGGAAGATGCAGGTAATGGCCCATAAATATCCATATATATAACTTCTGCATTGGACGACTGCTCAGATTGCTGTTTAAAGGTCCTTGGTCCCTCCAGTTGCTACTTTTTGCTTTCAAACACACTTCACAACATTTTACATTATTTTTCACATAATCATTTAGTTTAGGGTGATAAAACCTTTCATTTATTTTCTGTTGTGTTTTTAAAATGCCGAAGTGACAGCCAGACAATGAGTTGTGATAATACTCGTATACAAACCTTGAATAAGTGCTCAGGTAAATAGATTTGTTTAGAATTGTTTTTATTGTTCACATAAAATAACCACCCCCTTTTTCCACACTGTAAACATCACTATTGGTATAGTTCAATACACCCTCCATAATTTTAGTTATATTTACATCCTGCTTCTGATGCGTTTTTTAAGTCCATAAAGCTAAAAGGCATCGTAACTTATACTATTTATAGACACTGTTTCCTCTCTTATTACTAAGTCCTTATTATTTACAGTTTCATTGTTCATTTTTATAGAGTTTATCATTCATCTTGTCCTTATTCACTAATTTTTCTAGTTCATGTAACACATTGTTGTCAACTTCACTATCTTGAAATAATCTAGATAAATAGTCCGCTACTGGGTTCTGATTACCTTTAACATGCGTAATTTTAAATGGTAGAGACAATATAACCTCCACCCAGCGCCCTAATTTTCCTAACTTACGAAAGTGGGACAATACCCAAGCCAATGCTGAGTTGTCGGTCACTATGTTGAATGGTCTCATTTCTAGGAAATTACGGAATTTATTTATTGAACAGGACAACTGCCAAGGCTTCCTTTTGATAGGTAGTAAGTTTCACCTCACTTTCATTAAATTTTCTCGAATAATAGGCCACCCGGTTTTAAATGTCCATTATCCGCTTCCTGTAATAAACAGGAAACCGAGGGCCTTATCACTTGCCTCGCATTGGACTGTGAACTCCTTGTTGAAGTCAGGGATGGCTAACACGGGGGGACGGGTAACCGCTCGTTTCAGTTTATCGAACGATTCCTGACATTTTTGGTCCCACACAAATTTGGACGACTTCTTCCTCATTTCATTGAGTGGATGAGCTATTTCCGCATAATTTGGAATAAATTTAGAGAAATAACTAATCATCCCTATGAACCTCGCAATACCTTTCTTGTCCCGGGGCCTCGGAGATTCTAATAACGTCCGTGTACGGTCAGGGTCCATTCTTATAGTGTCTTTGGAAACCAAATGTCCCAGAAATTTAATTTCATTATAACAAAATTTTACTTTTCTCCGGATTCACAGTAAGATTATTTTTCTTTTAAACACTCTAACACTTGTTTCAAATGCATATAATGTTCCTCCAATGTCATCGAATACACAATAATATCGTCCAAAAAGGCGAGAGTGCAAGTAAATCTCAATTCTCCTAAGATTTTTATTCATATATGACGACAATACCCCAACTTCCAATTAATAATCCAAAAGGAATTCGTTTTAAAGCTGTAACTTCCGAAAGGTACCGAGAAACGTAGTTAACTCCTGGCTTTCCTTCGCTAAACTTATTTGATAAAAACTTTTGGTAAGTCTATTACTGAGTAATAATTGTTTCCCTTCAAATGGTAATATAGTTCGAGCATGTCGCCTATAGGATAAACTCACTCCTTCCAACTTCTTGTTTAACTCCTTGTAATTAACTACTAATCTTTCCGATTTTCCATCTTCCCTTACCTACTAAAAAGGCTGGACTCGAGTACACTGACTCACACTTGGTTGAATAATGTCCTGTTCCAATAATTCTTCAATAATTTTTTTTATTTTTAATTGTTTAGGTGGATTCAATGGATATGGTCTAAGTTTTACGGGTTCATGATCTTTAACTTTTAATTTATACTCATAATCTAGAGTTTTTAACCAATTTTGTCGGTAAATACCGTTGAAATTCCTTTATAATTTTTATTATTTCATTTCATACTGGCCTCTTCGCATCCTATTTTATAAGTGTGATTGGTGTTCATACACGCTACTGTAATAATTTTGCACAAATTTTATACACTTTTCTATATTAAAGTCAAATCGACAACAATTATTTTTCAAGTCTATTAGCAAACCAGAATGTTTTATAAAGTTCGCTCCTAAAATTGCCTTTTTGAGCTAAGTCCTTCACTATAACAAATTCCACTTTCCAGGTGAACATATCTATTTTTATTTTTTATTTACACTGCCGATTACGGACATTTTTTTATTTTCAGCACTCATACATGTCAGGTTAGATAACTGGTAAACACTTTACAATCTTATTCTCTAATAATAGTTTATACAGTCTATCACTTATATTATATTTATACTACTACCAGTATCTAATAATACATTTAATGATATATTCTTGCCAAAATCTATTTCTAAGCTGGGCAAATGAACTGATATTTTTTCCGAATTTTTTTCTTTTGCCAAGTATGATTTAATTTAGCAGATAATTCATGTGAATTTTTGTTGGACACAATTTTAGGTAACCGGGAAAGTTCGCCCTTCCTTAACTCATTGTTCGAACTTTCCCTACTAACTAGTTTTTTGACTCCTGTACATTACGACCTACATTTTCGGAGGTTTATAGCTGGAGTGTGGTTTACAATAGGTCTCCGCTGGTTTACAACAGGTTTCCTGTTTACCTCCCGGCACTGATAAGCATAATGACCCAGGTCTATTACATTTATAACAAGTGATTGTTTCTTGCCTCGCCCTGATGCTGTTAACCGGTACATTATACTTCCTATTCACATTCAAATTATTTCCCTGTTTTCCTCACGTTGTCAGCAAAACCTACATTATTCGCCCTTATACACATCTCATCCAGTTCGGAATATGTGCTCGGATTTCCCATAAACACTAGTTTATTTCTGGTTTCAGGATTAATTCCCACCTTAATTAATTCCACAACATCCCTTTCATTTATATTACAACAAAGTACTTCTACTGATTCCTTAATGTCTATAATGTAGTTGGATAAGCTTTCATTATATCTTTGGGGACGGTGCACCTTTTCAAATTTCAAAAGTTCACGCTGATGATATGGCACGAAATAATTCAAATAATATTTCAAGCATTAATTTGACCGTGACATTGTCCTGTTTTATTTCTAATAGTTTCGACAAAAGAGCTCCCTGACTATGTGTGAAATCGCAATCTCCATAATATCCTCTTCCGTACATCTAGTTTCCTTTTTAAGTTTCAAGATTATTTTAAAGAATTCTAATAATTCTTGAACATTTAATCCATCGCAGATTTTTAAACTCTTTCAAATAACGCTCAATGGGGTTCGGTAGTTTATTATAACTTAAATGTGGCCGTCCCGAAACAAACACCTCATCTCTCATATTTAGACCAGACTTATCTTTCACTTCCGGTTTACTAGCCTCTTCCAGCTCACCTTCTATTTCCAGATTGGAATCAGGATAGCTTACGTACCAAGTTATCAGATGTTTCCTTGTCAATTTTTAGGTTTTTTTATTTTTAACAACACAATTCACTTAATATACTATTCCGGTTTTCAACATGTTTAGCTATATCCTTTTCTTCGATTTAAACAATTTACTTAAGTTAGTTAGTCGGCGCTGCCAATGATTTATTTTTGTTTCACACCTAACTATGTCCAATGTTAGTCCCTGTTCAATGGATTCCTCCAGTCTACTTCCTAATACTTGGGTTTCTAACTTAATTTTATCCCATTCCTCCTTGAAAGCGACCTTTCCACTCAGGTTCAAATAATTTCTATTTACATCAAGACTTATTAACTGCCGTAACTTTTTCCTTAAATCTATCACTTTAAGACTAGGAGACACTTCCACACCTCTTAACCTAATTTCATAGTCCAATTCCTCCTTGGTTAACAAGTCCACCTTAAGTGCCATTTTAAAAGTTTAATATTAAACACTTTATAAATTTCCAGTATCCAAGCCACTTATTAATGAACAACCACTAAGTTCAATTTTATTAAGGTTCACCAGAACAAAGCAGAGTGGCGCACTTATTTGTATACTAAATGTTAATATACAAAATTTTTTTGGTTTTTATTATGATGACCTTAAATATTCTCGAACTCATAAGATTTAAGTAGATACTGGTGGAAATTAAAACTGCACCTTTTTAGAAATATTCAGGTTTATTAAATCAATCCAAATTTCAATTATTAACCTTGTATTCCACCAATGAAATGTTTTGCACAATAGTTTAAAAATTACTACTTCCTTAGGCAAGGCACTTTCGATTTAACATGGACTCACTGTCCTCCAAATACGTGTGTATAAAATATAAAATAAAATAATAATCTTGAATAAATTTGTATGAAATAAAATAAATAGGCTTCTTCTCAAAACTAATAAAATAAAAATTATAAACTTCTTTAAAATAAAATTCTCAAACAAATCTAAACAGTTTCTCAACAGGAATTTTTTCACAAGTTCCTACAGGATATGGTGCAGCACCTGCAGCTCTTAATTTTAACTAGAATCCCTATAATTTTCAATAAAATTTTTACGTTTGACTTTAAATAAATAACTCCTTTATAATTTAGATATATATTAGTCCACACTCAACAGAATTTGATCGTTAATTTCAAATTTCAATTCCAATTTCAAATTAATTCACTTCTTAAATTTTCAAATTTCAAATTTAGAAAAATTTTAATAATTCAGTCAAAAGTACTTAGCTCTTTGGTCGTGAAGGTCTTGGAGTTCGGTATTAAAATAATCTATACCAACGGATCCTCCGCCCGACACTACTTTTAAAACTCGCACTAAAGACTTTACTCTATCGCTTCTCAACTCGGAATGGAAGCAGAGCGTGGTTTCTTGGCCTGCACCGACTACGCTCCTGCTCCTGCAGGCCTGTTTGAATCTCTCTCAACGCAGGTTCGCCGCCTAACAAAAGATTGAGTCCACTGTAGACTATTGTTTGGCAATCACTGCCATCAAGTCAGGTCTAGACCAGATTCCAAGCGCGTCGTGCCTGCCGCTGGATTACAATATAAATTTACTATTTTTTTATTCCCTATCCATTTACAATTCTAAAATAAAATTTTATTTATTAATTTTTTTTTATTTTTATCTAAAGTATACCATGTAATTGGTATAATTACATAAGTATAAACTATTACTATTTACTACTGTATACAATATACATTAAAGCACTATGTACATTATAGATTTTACAATAAAAGTAAGTAAGTTTTCTATCTTAATAAGATTTCATTCAGAGTAGTAAATCTCAGTAAACCCCTGAGCCTAAGTTTGTGTGTCCCGGGTAGCCTTATGTCCAGATTTACTGCTGGACTAAGTTACTTCTAAGGAGTTCTAAAGAAGATTTACGCCTCAAATGAAATACAGTATTTTACAAAGCGTTGTATGCGTTACATAGATTGCTTCAATGCGTTTTTAGTGACTTTAGTAGCATAATTCTGAATTGTGGAATTCCTACCCATAATTCTACGTTATATATGCAGATGTTATAGAGATTATAAAAAAAATTATATATCTCTTTAACATATATAACATCATGAACATACATTTATATAATCCAAAAACAAATATTTTAAAACTCCTTATAACTAAACAGCGAAATTTGAATCTTACCTATTGAAATGCGAAATAAGTATAACTATTAAATTATCTTAAGGTAACCCATACTTATTTGTAATTGTCATGAGGAACCTTTACGATACGATACCGTCTCCATAGACGATATATTCATACTTATGACACACCAATTTTATACTAGCATTTATCCACAGCTTCGAAATCAATTAAAACACGATTTGTGGTAGTATGAAACGTAATTTCTCGTTCACGAATAAATTATCCAAAAATTTCGCCAATATATATAAAACATGAAACATGAAATCTTATAACATGTTATTTATGTAAATTGATGTTAGAAAATTAGTATACTTTAAGACATTTTAATTTACTCATTTTATACAACTGTATTTTTGATGTTTTTTAAAAACTCCACGAAATCGTTGATTGACAGGTCATACCCACAAAATATGTTACTTCGTTGAAATAGTATATTTTTGAAATTAAAATACACATTAGTGATATAACAAAAATAGTTATCTCATTTGTAGTTTTTAGAAAAATAAAATAAGTTTACGAATACACAAAAAACGTCAAGAAAAGAAACTAAATTCTAAATTTCATTATGTGCGAATTACAGAGCGAATATTTAAAGGAGTCACTAAAGTGGAATACTTAGTTCATGTAGGAAACCGGGAAAGTGAAAAGTTTTATTTATTCGAATAAGTACATTTTTGAAAGCTCTTCATAACCATCAGAAATGGTGAATAGAGAGCTACATATAAATGTGTTAAAAAAAGAACATAAGAGCAGATGTAAGCACAATAACCAAATCAGAGGCACTCTTAAGCTAAAAGTGATGTAAATTGAATTTGTTAAATTATTATGAAACTTGGTAAAAAGTATAGTGGGGAATGGAGAAGAGATCATTATTAATTAAAAAAATACAATTTTCTTGTAAGGAATTTAATGACCGAAGCACATACATACATTTATGCAGAGCGTTAGCAATGCCTATCACTCGAGGGTGTGTTAAATAATCTGTTTGGTTTGTCTGTCCAACTGTCTCTCTGTCTTTACGCACGATATCTCGAAATCAAATTTAATTATATCGTTGAAGTTTTGAAAAAGCTGCATGTCTCTGGGGACCGATGAAGGTCGCAAGGTGCATGTTATTTCATGAGGATTTGCTGAGAAATATAAATATTTAGATAAGTATGAGAAAATAGCAGAATAAATACATTTGTAAACTAACACATAATAAAGATATTTTTTATTTGATATATTTACACATGTTTGTTATGACAAAGCACAATTTGATGGTAACTTGTTGTGTAATTCTTGCGTGACTTTTCTTACGTAACACTTATATTAAACCCAATGTGATAAAAAAATTGAATATCTCATATATCGAGACCTGCCGAGAACGGTTTTATAAGCTTATATAGAGTTGACATTAGGCAAGAAACTTCATTTATACTTATCCGAGATTTAGTTTCAAAGCGCACGTCAAATTATGGAATTTAGCAGAGCCTCGTTGAAGCCTATCATTTAAATGAATAACAATGTCTTGTGGCAATTTTGCTGAGGAATATAGCTGTATGATTAGTATGTAGACCCATATGTCTGTGAATAATTAAATGAGTAATAGACTTGAAGTTTTACATACGAACTTAGTGAAACCTGTTATATGACAGGTAATTGGACCTACTCCGACATTGTAATGTTTAAATATTTAATTCGAGAATTAGGAAAACTAAGATTTTGTTATCTATTTTAACTTTCTATAAATGATTTTAAAATCAAATAAAAAATAATTTTTAATAAGTGAACAATTTTACCCTATTTTGAAGAAAATATTATTGTAATCAACTAAAAACAATTAATTGAAAGTTTTAGAGTGCTCTTAACATTTTATTGCAATTAATTGTTTAGCAAACTTGTTAAATGAAAAAAATGAGAATAATTAAAAAGAATTGTTTTAACATATGAAAAATTTTTATTTCGTAAATTTTAGTCACAGCGATATAATAATTGTCATAAATTAAAACATATCTTGGATCAGATAAAAACTGTGAAGGAGCAATTAGGGGACAAGCGGGACTGTAAGTTATGTAATAACAAACTTTCTCCGTTCTAAAGTTATTGTGGTCTGTAACCAAACCGTCGTTGGATGATTCCAATATGCAAACTTGTTTAATAAATTAAAAATGTAAGAAATTTTCTCTGCTCCATTGGGTGAATTAGCTAAATTTAGGCAAAATGGTTTGATTACTATCTAATTAATTATTACTTATAATAATAAGTAAATAAGTATACAAATTAGTTTAGATTCATGCAAATTTATGGAGACACTACAGGTAAAAGTAAATATATTCTTATGAGTTTCGTAGTTTGTACTAAAGCAAACTATGCTTATAGTAAGACTTAACAAAGTTTTTAAATGTTAAAAGACGATATTTTTAGAATTTGGGATGGTACTGTGTAATACTTCAATAATTGAAGGTTGTAAATTATTTACAAGTCCATATATAATATAACGCAGGGTTATAAAAGTTACTACCTTTAAATTTTTTACGAATAAATTTTACAATTATGACTGTATATTAAATTATTAATAGGCAACAAAATGTAGTAAAATATCTATATAATGTTAATTGTGGGTAAGGCAATCAAAAAATTTAGAGTGATACAAACGCAATGCCAACACATGATTAAGCGAAAATGACACTGAAATTCTTCCTCAAAATGCACTTTATCGAAAGATTTATGATCTGAATGAAAGTAAATTGTACTTTGAAACATAGCACTCATTTAAGTTACAACACCATCATCTGTATTTATAATTTTAACCAATAATAATGTTCCACACGTGTTATAATGTTTGTAGAACTTCTTCGTTTTAGTCTATGAGTCGATTACACAGCTGGTACTCAGCCTTCTGCTAAGATCCAGTTCTACGTTCACATATGTACCAATGCCTTCTATTTACATTCCTTAAATCTGTATAAGTGGCAATACATTTTTAAGGATATAATGGTGAAACTAATTCTCGGATAAGTATAAATGAAGTTTCTTGCCTAATGTCAAGTCGACATATGAAACCGTTCTCAGCAGGTCCCGATATATGAGATATTCAATTTTATTTATCTCATTGGTTTTAATATAAGTGTTACGTAAGAAAAGCCTACGCAACACGTTAATGGATATAAAGGATATAATATAATGATAGCCTAATTTAATTTCAATAAACTTTGAATCGCAAAAAGTACATTTATACATTGAGTCCCGGCGAATAAAGTACTTTTTGCGATTCAATGTTTATTGAAATTGAATTAGGCTTTTGCCACTTATACAAATTTTAGGAATATAATATAATATCATTATATATATCATTAGATACATTTTTAATGCCCTTTGTTTACAATTTATATTGATTTGCATGTTTTAAATTTTAAATATATGGTTTTAACATTTTAAAAAACAAGTAAAACATTTGAAAGTTATAATATATTAAAATTATTATATTACCAGGATTATTATATAAAATGCAAAAAATTTCAGATTAAGTTAAAGCTTTGTATATTGAAAGAAAGATATGAACAGAGTTTAACGAGTAATGAAAGTGCAAGTATGGTACTTGGTACCATAATTTTATTTGAATAGAATAGTCAAGACATTTTCCATAGAGTCTTGAGCCCACAAAGAATATAACAGTAATCAGTGCTGCATTTGTGAGCAAGCTTTTGGGTTACAGTCTTTATTGTTTTGTTTAAAATGTCAAGTCTTCTAGCAATTTAAAGCTACTGGCATATATATCATGCTGCGTTTTAGATTTACTGACTAAATTCAAATTGAGATAACTGTACAATGGTACAACAGGACTCTGACGAGAATATGTAAGGAAGGTAAATGATGTTCTAGTTTTATTATTTACTACCGGCAATACAAAAAGTTGTGAAAATAAGGTACTTATAAAGCACAATGGTGTTAGAACTAAAGTGGAAGTGAGCTTACTTTTTTGGTTGAGATTTAGAGAAAAAGATAGCAATATTTAATTTTTGCATTCCTGTATGTCTATTTTTCTGTTTGTGCGAACAATATATCAGACACGAACTGAGAGAATTATAGAAAGCTTCCATGAAACTTCATTTATATACAGATAATAATAAGTTTTATGATTGTGCACGTCCATCCATGGGATGACTGAGAGTCATTTAAGCACATTACTCAGTAGGCTGGAGTAAATTATTACCTTTTGCTTTTCGAGATATAGAAATGTTTTTTCTCTGTGATTTTCTAACTATAAGTCTACAAGCAGGAGAACTCAAGAAGAAAACGAGCCATAGACGTAATATTTGGAATGCAACTTGTTCTCTTCTTTTGAAAATATTAAATATTCACAAAAATTCAATACTGTAACTGAGTTTGAAAATTCTAACATTAGTATGATATACATTTATGTTTTTGATGCTAAAATGCTTTTGATGCTTGTGCTTTAAGTTTATTTTTTGTCATGCTAAAATATATGAGCTGTGAAAAAATATCACTTTCGTAATTTAATCTTTTCTATCTTTCTATTTTAAGGCATCCCATGCAGAAAATGCCTGGATGGCGGTAAAATTCTGTCTTACAGGAGGTTTTATCACTAACCATCCCAACATATAAAAACATAAACCTTAGGTGACCTTTCGTGAACCCTAAATTAAAACGAAGTTTGCATAGTTTTATTATTTAGATTTTTTGAGAATGACGTCAGGTGTACACTTTCAATTTTGCTATCAATTTCAAGGAAGTCTGTTATTGTGGCGTACAAATCGCTCGTTCACTAAATAAACTAATTAAGTATACACCCGATAGGTTCAATATACTAGCAGGACTCGTTTGAATTTTCTCCCACACTTATATTTCTTTGAGGTGTATCTCCCTGTTAGTTAATTAATAAAGGCAAAGGTCATTTTATAACACATGTTTAATATTTTATGAAAACGTTTTCTGGAAGAGACTTTTGCGCTGACGAGAAAAGCTTTAAAATTCATGCTTAAGTTGCTTCAGGAAAACAATTTTTTAATAAACTTATCTCTATAATTAATATATATTACATATAAAGATTTTAGTGTTAATTGTAAGAAACTTAAACCTACTATTAAATAATTTATCAAAGTTGCTCAAATTTTAAATAGAGTTTTATATTAAAAATCTGTTCAAGATATTCTTCAGTTAAATATAAGAAAGAGAATTTTAGTAAGCATATTTTATATTAAATTTTCATTTTATGGTAGGATAAAGATTCCAGTACTTCCAATTGTATAGCTGTCCTGCAAAATACTGCAGATGCCGAGATTTCCCAGTTACAGAATTGTATTGCCGGGATAAGGCTGGAAGTAAGCCTAGCTGTTTTCTAACCCTGTATAACATTACTGAGACATAAATTTCTAATTTTTATTCCAATATTGCTGGCATATAACGATGAAAACTGTTTAGTTCTAGTATTATCTGTGAAGAAGAGGCAATGAATAATTGCTTCAGTAATATCTTAAGAAAAGATACAACCACCTATGTTATATAAACTAGAAAATGTGCTTATTATAATGTAATATATATTTTATACCGTATATTACGATATACCCAGCAGAATGTATAACTCAGTGGCAGACGAGGATATGAATACCTCACACCATTAGTCAGAGCTCAGCCATTATAACACTGACAGCCATACACTCGGTATGTCTCACACACGGTACTTATATGTACATCCCATAACATAGCTCTCTGCACAATAACAGCACATCTATTGAATACAGCGCAGAACTATTTACCCAGTAGAGTGCATAACTCAGTGGCAGACGGGGATATGAAAACCTTACAATATTACTCAGGGCTCAGCCATTGTCACACTGACAGCCTCTCACTCATACCGTCTCACACACGGTACTTATACATCCCATAACATAGCACTCTGCACAATAACATCTATTGAATAAAGCAAAGGATCATTTATCTAGCAAAGTGAATAACTCAGTGGCAGACGGGGATATGAATACCTCACACCATTAGTCAGGGCTCAGCCATTGTCACACTTACAGCCATACCCTCTTTCTGTCTCACACACTGCTGGTAATGGTCGTGCTTGTGTATGAAAGTTTTTGTGTATGTGTATTGAGCACTAACTCTGTTTATATTTAAGTAATAGTTAAAAACTCTAAAACACTTTCATTTTAGCTATCAATTTCAAGGAAGCCTATTATCGTGGCGTACAAATCGCTCGTTTAATAAATTGCGTCTCACAGATGGTAGTTATAGGTCCTTCACATAGCTCTCTGTCCACGAATACTACTGACATTCTTTATAAACGTGATATCATTTGATTGTTTTACATGATTTTTGTATTAAGGGACAAGTACTAATGGAATTCCGATGCTCAAATATGGGTTTTTCTACCTACATGAAGTATGATCACTCACTTAGGGTATAATTACGTGAACAAATATGTAAAATATGTTTCCTACATGAACATTTGTAAATGTTTAATTTTTGGTCATTAGTCTTCTAGTATAATAGCAGGATTACGTTGCTTTTGTTCTTCATTTGAGATGACCTAATAGTAATATAGTTTTAAATATGCTAACTATAAGCTACACATCAAAATATAAAAAAATGATTAAAAACAATTCGTACGAACCTTTATTATGTAATGTTTTCGTAAGTATATAAGAGCAATATAAAGGAAGGAAACATTACTTATTTCAGTAATGTAATGACGTTTATATGTTGTGAGTATTGTTTGTGTTGTGGATTTTAAATTAGTTGTAAGTATTAATTTAAATTTAAAAAGGCTTTCACATGACGTCATTATTATTAATTTGTATTTCCGCCAGTCAATTAATTTTTTGCGTCTAAATGAGAATTTATTGTCAAATATATGTTTTAAATTTAATACGTAACTTGCTTTATCAAAAAAAGTATATTAATGTGGTGTTATTTTGCCATTGTTAAACTAAATTCATTGCAATGAAACAACAAAAAACCTTTGAATTATGAGTTTAGCTCCAGTTCAACTTCCTTTTATGACAGCGTCACGTATCTGACGCTGTCTCAGACTTGACCCCTGGAATATCAGACGAAGTCATGTTCGTCTAAGATCCAAAGAAAGATTATTTTGCAACGTCAAACGTGATAAGTTCAAAGCTCAAGGATTTCCTCTCTTTCCTTTAAGCCAAAATGTTACGGATAAATATTAGTTTTTATTGTTATGAATTAATTTGGTTTATAAACATTAGTTTTAAATTATAATGTCGGTTTGGTGGTATCAAACCAAATTTATCAATAATAAATAATTCATTATATATTTACGAATAGAGACATTGTGCCGCATAACATTTGTCCGAGTAAATTATTGTTTGTTTTACATGGTTGCCAGAAGGGTTTTTAGTTGGCAGTGGCGAGATAAGTAGAATAGGTAATATCAAAATAAATCTGATTAAAGCTACCAATATTACGTGTAATATATTCTTATTATTCATTGCTTATTTAGTGAAGTCCGTTTGGTTTTTTAATTGTTTACGGAAATATTCTTGTTACATTATGTAATAAGTGTCAGGTTTTTATTAAATAACTAGAATTAATATGTTATAAATCTAGGATAAAATTATTCATTTTAGTTTTATTAAAAGATAGGAGTTAACCACACCATGTACCGTGTAACACTTCTATCAGGGTACATTTACGATAACGCCGGTAAATAGCCACTATTATTCATCTATGCGGATCTGAGAAGACCTCTTCACCTAGATTATAAATGATTTTCTTGACAGGTTTCTTCGCCATGAACTTTATCGGGTCTCTTGACACAAACGTAGACCTAGATTTCAGATGGCAAATCAAATTTCGATTAGTGTCTGAAATTGTTTTAGTAAAAAGTTTGGTAAGTTGAAAGATACTAATAAATAAAACTCTGATTATATCTGATATAAAATTACTCCGATTTCTGACGATCCACTAAGCGGAAGCGAAGTGGAGCTTGACTCAACATTCTTCATATAGCTTATACTGCAGTTGTCTCAAATTTGGAAACTTCCATAGCTAAGTAATTATCCATAGAAAACAATAGCTTAGTATATAACTTCTATGAGCCTAATGTTATAATTCAAATCTTATTAGTCACAGTCAAACATTTAATCAAAATAAAAAATTAAAGATTACGATATTTCAATATATTTGATATAGACTTCAATAATTATAATTCATTGTGTGTTAGAATAAGAATAAAAATACTAATTGATTTTATTAAATATTGCGTGATGTTCTAATGAAACATGTGATTCCACTCGTTTTTCTATTAATATTAATGTCCTAAAAGGTAAATCACTTTGTATTAAAAATAGCTATTTTTTATATTTTTTGCTATTTATCAGTATTTATGAACTTACGTATGCTTTTCATTGTGATGTATTTTAACATAATATTCTTCAAAAGAGAATATAGATTCTAATGATTACTGAAATTATATTGTGGAAAGTTTGGTAAGTCTAATCAATTTTAAATAAACATTATTTTTTATTTATAAATTAAAATCATTGTAATAAAATTAAAAATATTATCTTTTCCAAAAACTTTCAATGCTTATTCCCGTGTATTTTATAAAAATATAATAATTTATTCATTTTAGCAGTATTAGTAAACATTTTGTTCGCAGCTGTTGAAAACTATGCTACGGAAGCTGTTTTCTTTCTATGGAAAACTTCACAGTCAAGGCTTTCTCCAAGTAAATCATAATAGTTACTAAATTGCAGTAATACAATATGCCTTTTCCTATTACCCTAATTACATGAAACCTGCTTTATATGGTTTGAATACAACTTCCTGCACACACAGGTAACCCCAGAAATTTATTCAGTAAAACACAAACTACTGAGAACCAAGTGTTCAGAACACCTCTTAAGCATTCAATATGCCACTTTATAACATGACTATTCAAATCAAATTTATATTAAACCTGAACGTAAAAACATTTATAGTATATTAAGTATAATAATGTTGCAATTACATTATAAACAGGATGATAAATGTAGATTTCAGATAACTCTCGGTATTGTACGATAGAGTAAATACGAGTATTTGTCGAATTAAATTATTACTTGCTGATTTAGGACAAATAACAATCAGCTTTACTAAACAGTAGGCTCTCCATAACTATCTTTATGGGCTGATTTTTGGACATTGTTAGTCCAATGCATTACGATACTTTGCAATTAAATGATACGAAAATGACTATTAAAATAAAATAAATTACACCTTATGACGAACTATAACAACATCTAAAAATAGATATCTTAATTAATTGTTATTGCAATAAATAAAAAGAGTTGAACGTATTCCATCAGCCACATAACTTGATTACTAAAATATCCGTTGGTGAGTAATGAAGTTATGTAAACTAAATGCTTTTATTGAATAAAACAAACAGTTGTAACTGATTTCTTTCATTATCTTAAACATTTCATTAATTGAAAATATAACTTCTGGTTTTAAAAATATTTAAAATAAGATTGGCTTTCAGTTAAAATAATATGGTTTATTTAGTTTACTGCCAATTTTAAAATTGAGATTTTATAATGGTACTAAAATATTCTAATATACTGCTCAATAAAATTATTTTCTTACAGGTTATTCCATACCAGCGGGCTTTTTACTGTATATAACTATTCGTAAATTAATAATGCCATGAACATTAATTTAATACCCTTTATATAAATATTTTGTAATCTAAAAGAGCGTTCTGTAATATAATACAAACAGGATTTTGAAACAAAGTTGATTGAGTTTAAATTTATAGAACTTTAGATAATGAATTAGTACTTAGTCTCACATTACCAGTTGTATAATGTGTCAAGATTAACGTCAATCTATGTTGTTGCTGATTTTGTATCGATGCACCTGTCGCAATTAAACGTGTACCTTAATCCTTAATTGTCGAAAAATCTTAATACAGAAGTAGAGCATGCATTGTTTGTGGTATCCTTCAATGTTTATGTTACTCCTTAATAAGTGGTATGAATTGACTTTTTTCCTTGTACGAAGTAATTTTCAATTCTCAGAACATTCAGACTTGTCCTAAGCACATTGAATAATTTGTAAGAGATGAATCACTGAATTCAAACCTCCCAAATTGGTGAAAAACAGAAAACAACCAAAGTTTCTAGTGAGGGAGACCGTGGATTGAAAACTGAAATTTTTACATTGGCTACGCACCTATTAATCTTTTGGGTAAGAAATTATCAAAAGGTGTGGGAAATACCTCACGCAATCCATATGCATCCATACGTGACTCATGTCGGGAAGATTAGATTAAAAGCGAGTGTTGAGTTTGGTCCAGTTCAACTTCCTGTTTGTGTGTCGCCTGAAATCCGACCGTACTAGAGACTTAACGCGTATAATCTTGAGCTATGTTCCTCTAAAGGGATCCAATAGAATTCGGCTACGTAGAAGCTAAAAATAAATCATTTACATCATTCCAACAAAAGAGACACCCAGTCTAAAAAATGTAGAATTTAATAACTGTAAACGTCGTTATTTTTATCAGTGACTCTCCTTTCTATTATTTGCACCTTAACGGCCATATTTACCATATTAAAATATGCATCGAACTTATCAAGGTTCCATGACAGTGGACTAATATAAATATTTATTCGCAAAATCTAGATTAAATCGTTACACGTATGTAAATAAGTAATTTAAAAGTTAAGTGGTTATTGTCTCTTGTATACGTGTACTGTATTTAAACACCACACTACATGCTATTAAACATTAAATCTATTACTGCAATTAAAAAACTATTATAGTATAAAAATAACGATGTGAAATGGTCAGATTACGAGATTATCCATGAATCTTGCATTTATCACCTGTCAGCTAACACCGTTCAATAAAACCCTGTGACTTCATGACAGCCATTCAGTTTATACGTGAACGCATTTAAATTTGCAGTAATGTTATATGGGTGATAAATTTGATGGCTTAGGAGAGAATTATCTATACTAAGAACGTTTATTTTCAGTATTTTTCTACGCCATTTGTCGAAAAACTACTCAAGTATTAATTATTAGGATAAGTGTTTTTTGTTATTAATATGATACAAAATAAAATGATTGAGGTAATATATTATTACACATATTTGCCTGATGAATTGTTAAGACAGTAATTATTAATAGGTATTATAGTCTTGTTTATATATATATATATATATATATATATATATATATATATATACATACAGGGTGTATATTATGTCTGGAAAACACCCAAATATATCCTTTAATAATTCAAATATAACTTTGAAACCTCTTACAATCGTGATAGAGATTGGGCATCTACTTTTTGGAACAATGTTTTGTTATGTCACACCAACGGGGGACGTCCTGCCGAGGGTATCGTGAATATTCTTAATGGAAGCCTATACCTTGTGATACATAATTTTAAAGGTAATAGCTTACTGAATTGAATGCCACAAACCGCATCTCAAAGGAATTATTCTATCAGAAAATAGAGCATTTTTAGTATTGAAAATTTACTGATGTTCAACAATGTAATTTTAACATGGTTCTTGCCACAAAATGTGTTTACACTAATTTTTTAGCATTTTTTAAATGTTTAAATTAAAAGAAAATAAACAATTTATTTTTAAGCTGGTTTCATTAGTACAAATTTACCAGTTTTTATTACAATGAATAAAACTTATGAGTCACTTTCTCTGATTACTTATGAATCTGTACTTGGTGTTTTCCAGTCAGCAGGAAGGTTTAAAGAGACAAAGGTCACTAGCCTATGAGAAACATTATTGTGTTATTAATCATCTGGTCTACAGGTTTCAGTTTGTTGAGCATGGAGCTTTCACTAGACAGGTCTAAGCTTGGGAATTACAAATGGACAAAGGTCATATCATTCCTGTCGAGTTAATCAGTGTCTCTGAAGCATTGCTGTCAACAAGTTATCTAATTACAGTAGTTCAGTTTTTATTTGGCATTTTAATGGAATTGTCTGAAAGAGAACGAATTACTCTGTTGATGATGCGAGGATATGGCGATCGTCAAAGATCTTATCGGGAAGTTTGTAATTTGTTTAATGACACTTTCCCAGAAAGGAATCCCATAAGTGTTTCAACAATATCAAAAACTATTGAGCGTTTTGAAATGACAGGGAGTGTACGTAATCGGCCAAAGTCGGGTAGGATACAATCTGCAACAGATGAAGAACATGCACTAGATGTTTTGCAAACATTTATTGAAGACCCACATACATCGCTCAGAAAAGCTGCACAGCAACATGATATGCACCTTATGTCTGTGAGTAAGATTTTGAAAATTAATAAATACAAACCATTTAAAGTTCATTTAGTCCAACAGTTAAGTGAGGATGATTACGACAGAAGAGTTGAGTTTTGTGAACTTGTGATGCGCAAATGTGATGACAATAGAGATTTTCTGACCAACATACTATTTTCTGATGAGGCAACTTTTTTCCTAAATGGCAATGTTAACAGGCACAATTGCCGTTACTGGGCTAGTGAAAACCCACATTGGATTACTGAGTCCCATTCACAGCAACCACAAAAACTGAAACGTATGGTGTGGAATTTTAGGTAACAAAATTGTTGGACCCTTTTTCATCAATGGAAATTTAAATGCCGAACTTTACTACAATATGCTCCAAAATGAAATAATCCCAGCTATTCAAATTGCATCAGGAGAATACTTTGATAATGTATGGTTTCAGCAGGATGGTGCTCCACCCCATTATGGGAGACAGGTAAGAGAGTATTTGGATTTAAGGTTTCCTCATAAATGGATTGGCCGAAGAGGAGAAATCGAATGGCCTCCAAGATCTCCGGATTTGTCACCAATCGATTATTTCCTATGGGGTCATTTAAAATCCAATGTTTATAGAAGAAAGCCTCGTAATTTGGAAGACCTAAGAAACAAGATTATATAGGAGATTGCTTTGATAACTGAAGAAATGTTAGGCAACTCTGTCGAATCATTTTACACAAGATTGGCTGATTTTTCAAACCGTAGAAGGAACACAGTTCGAACAATTGCTTTGACACCAAATGCAGGTAAAACGTTTGTTGTAAGACTTTTCTAACAGCATACATTATTTTTTATTTGTAATAAGAAATCAATAACATAAGTATTTCCATAATTGTACTGTAATAAAAAACTGGCAAATTTGTGCTAATAGAACCAGCTTAAAATGAAATTTTTGTTTTATTTAATTGAACATTTAAAAAAATGCTAAAAAAATAGTGTAACACATTTTGTGGCAAGAACCATGTTTAAATTACATTGTTGAACATCAGTAAATTTTCAATACTAAAAATGCTCTATTTTCTGATAGAATAATTCCCTTGAGATGCGGTTTGTGGCATTCAATTCAGTAAGCTATTACCTTTAAAATTATGTATCACAAGGTATAGGCTTCCATTAAGAATATTCACGATACCCTCGGCAGGACGTCCCCCGTTGGTGTGACATAACAAAACATTGTTCCAAAAAGTAGATGCCCAATCTCTATCACGATTGTAAGAGGTTTCAAAGTTATATTTGAATTATTAAAGGATATATTTGGGTGTTTCCAGACATAATATACACCCTGTATGTATATATATATATATATATATATATATATATATATAATATATAATATATATATAAACAAGACTATAATACCTATTAATAATTACTGTCTTAACAATTCATCAGGCAAATATGTGTAATAATATATTACCTCAATCATTTTATTTTGTATCATATTAATAACAAAAAACACTTATCCTAATAATCAATACTTGAGTAGTTTTTCGACAAATGGCGTAGAAAAATACTGAAAATAAACGTTCTTAGTATAGATAATTCTCTCCTAAGCCATCAAATTTATCACCCATATAACATTACTGCAAATTTTAAATGCGTTCACGTATAAACTGAATGGCTGTCATGAAGTCACAGGGTTTTATTGAACGGTGTTAGCTGACAGGTGATAAATGCAAGATTCATGGATAATCTCGTAATCTGACCATTTCACATCGTTATTTTTATACTATAATAGTTTTTTAATTGCAGTAATAGATTTAATGTTTAATAGCATGTAGTGTGGTGTTTAAATACAGTACACGTATACAAGAGACAATAACCACTTAACTTTTAAATTACTTATTTACATACGTGTAACGATTTAATCTAGATTTTGCGAATAAATATTTATATTAGTCCACTGTCATGGAACCTTGATAAGTTCGATGCATATTGTAATATGGTAAATATGGCCGTTAAGGTGCAAATAATAGAAAGGAGAGTCACTGATAAAAATAACGACGTTTACAGTTTATTAAATTCTACATTTTTTAGACTGGGTGTCTCTTTTGTTGGAATGATGTAAATGATTTATTTTTAGCTTCTACGTAGCCGAATTCTATTGGATCCCTTTAGAGGAACATAGCTCAAGATTATACGCGTTAAGTCTCTAGTACGGTCGGATTTCAGGCGACACACAAACAGGAAGTTGAACTGGACCAAACTCAACACTCGCTTTTAATCTAATCTTCCCGACATGAGTCACGTATGGATGCATATGGATTGCGTGAGGTATTTCCCACACCTTTTGATAATTTCTTACCCAAAAGATTAATAGGTGCGTAGCCAATGTAAAAATTTCAGTTTTCAATCCACGGTCTCCCTCACTAGAAACTTTGGTTGTTTTCTGTTTTTCACCAATTTGGGAGGTTTGAATTCAGTGATGCATCTCTACAAATTATTCAATGTGCTTAGGACAAGTCTGAATGTTCGAGAATTGAAAAATTACTTCGTACAAGGAAAAAAGTCAATTCATACCACTTATTAAGGAGTAACATAAACATTGAAGGATACCACAAACAATGCATGCTCTACTTCTGTATTAAGATTTTTCAACCTGTTAATGTGAGACTAAGTACTAATTCATTATCTAAAGTTCTATAAATTTAAACTCAATCAACTTTGTTTCAAAATCCTGTTTGTATTATATTTCAGAACGCTCTTTTAGATTACAAAATATTTATATAAAGGGTATTAAATTAATGTTCATGGCATTATTAATTTACGAATAGTTATATACAGTAAAAAGCCCGCTGATGGAATAACCTGTAAGAAAATAATTTTATTGAGCAGTATATTAGAATATTTTAGTACCATTATAAAATCTCAATTTTAAAATTGGCAGTAAACTAAATAAACCATATTATTTTAACTGAAGCCAATCTTATTTTAAATATTTTAAAACCAGACGTTATATTTTTAATTAATGAAATGTTTAAGATAACAGTTACAACTGTTTGTTTTATTCAATAAAAGCATTTAGTTTACATAACTTCATTACTCACCAACGGATATTTTAGTAATCAAGTTATGTGGCTGATGGAATACGTTCAACTCTTTTTATTTATTGCAATAACAATTAATTAAGATATCTATTTTTAGATGTTGTTATAGTTCGTCATAAGGTGTAATTTATTTTATTTTAATAGTCATTTTCGTATCATTTAATTGCAAAGTATCGTAATGCATTGGACTAACAATGTCCAAAAATCAGCCCATAAAGATAGTTATGGAGAGCCTACTGTTTAGTAAAGCTGATTGTTATTTGTCCTAAATCAGCAAGTAATAATTTAATTCGACAAATACTCGTATTTACTCTATCGTACAATACCGAGAGTTATCTGAAATCTACATTTATCATCCTGTTTATAATGTAATTGCAACATTATTATACTTAATATACTATAAATGTTTTTACGTTCAGGTTTAATATAAATTTGATTTGAATAGTCATGTTATAAAGTGGCATATTGAATGCTTAAGAGGTGTTCTGAACACTTGGTTCTCAGTAGTTTGTGTTTTACTGAATAAATTTCTGGGGTTACCTGTGTGTGCAGGAAGTTGTATTCAAACCATATAAAGCAGGTTTCATGTAATTAGAGTAATAGGAAAAGGCATATTGTATTACTGCAATTTAGTAAACTATTTTGATTTACTTGGAGAAAGCCTTGACTGTGAAGTTTCCCATAGAAAGAATACAGCTTCCGTAGCATAGTTTTCAACAGCTGCGAACAAAATGTTTACTAATACTGCTAAAATGAATAAATTATTATATTTTTATAAAATACACGGGAATAGGCATTGAAAGTTTTTGGAAAAGATAATATTTTTAATTTTATTACAATGATTTTAATTTATAAATAAAAAATCATGTTTATTTAAAATTGATTAGACTTACCAAACTTTCCACAATATAATTTCAGTAATCATTAGAATCTATATTCTCTTTTGAAGAATATTATGTTAAAATACATCACAATGAAAAGCATACGTAAGTTCATAAATACTGATAAATAGCAAAAAATATAAAAAATAGCTATTTTTAATACAAAGTGATTTACCTTTTAGGACATTAATATTAATAGAAAAACGAGTGGAATCACATGTTTCATTAGAACATCACGCAATATTTAATAAAATCAATTAGTATTTTTATTCTTATTGTAACACACAATGAATTATAATTATTGAAGTCTATATCAAATATATTGAAATATCGTAATCTTTGATTTTTTATTTTGATTAAATGTTTGACTGTGACTAATAAGATTTGAATTATAACATTAGGCTCATAGAAGTTATATACTAAGCTATTGTTTTCTATGGATAATTACTTAGTTATGGAAGTTTCCAAATTTGAGACAACTGCAGTATAAGCAATATGAAGAATGTTGAGTCAAGCTCCACTTCGCTTCCGCTTAGTGGATCGTCAGAAATCGGAGTAATTTTATATCAGATATAATCAGAGTTTTATTTATTAGTATCTTTCAACTTACCAAACTTTTTACTAAACAATTTCAGACACTAATCGAAATTTGATTTGCCATCTGAAATCTAGGTCTACGTTTGTGTCAAGAGACCCGATAAAGTTCATGGCGAAGAAACCTGTCAAGAAAATCATTTATAATCTAGGTGAAGAGGTCTTCTCAGATCCGCATAGATGAATAATAGTGGCTATTTACCGGCGTTATCGTAAATGTACCCTGATAGAAGTGTTACACGGTACATGGTGTGGTTAACTCCTATCTTTTAATAAAACTAAAATGAATAATTTTATCCTAGATTTATAACATATTAATTCTAGTTATTTAATAAAAACCTGACACTTCATAATGTAACAAGAATATTTCCGTAAACAGTTAAAAAAATCAAACGGACTTCACTAAAAAAACAATGAATAATAAGAATATATTACACGTAATATTAGTAGCTTTAATCAGATTTATTTTGATATTACCTAATCTACTTATCTCGCCACTGCCAACTAAAAACCCTTCTGGCAACCATGTAAAACAAACAATAATTTACTCGGACAAATGTTATGCGGCACAATGTCTCTATTCGTAAATATATAATGAATTATTTGTTATTGATAAATTTGGTTTGATACCACCAAACCGACATTATAATTTAAAACTAATGTTTATAAACCAAACTAATTCATAACAATAAAAACTAATATTTATCCGTAACATTTTGGCTTAAAGGAAAGAGAGGAAATCCTTGAGCTTTGAACTTATCACGTTTGACGTTGCAAAATAATCTTTCTTTAGATCTTAGATGAACATGACTTCGTCTGATATTCCAGGGGTCAAGTCTGAGACAGCGTCAGATACGTGACGCTGTCATAAAAGGAAGTTGAACTGGAGCTAAACTCATAATTCAAAGATTTTTGTTGTTTCATTGCAATGAATTTAGTTTAACAATGCCAAATAACACCACATTAATATACTTTTTTGATAAAGCAATTTACGTATTAAATTTAAAACATATATTTGACAATAAATTCTCATTTAGACGCAAAAAATTAATTGACTGGCGGAAATACAAATTAATAATAATGACGTCATGTGAAAGCCTTTTTAAATTTAAATTAATACTTACAACTAATTTAAAATCCACAACACAAACAATACTCACAACATATAAACGTCATTACATTACTGAAATAAGTAATGTTTCCTTCCTTTATATTGCTCTTATATACTTACGAAAACATTACATAATAAAGGTTCGTACGAATTGTTTTTAATCATGTTTTTATATTTTGATGTGTAGCTTATAGTTAGCATATTTAAAACTATATTACTATTAGGTCATCTCAAATGAAGAACAAAAGCAACGTAATCCTGCTATTATACTAGAAGACTAATGACCAAAAATTAAACATTTACAAATGTTCATGTAGGAAACATATTTTACATATTTGTTCACGTAATTATACCCTAAGTGAGTGATCATACTTCATGTAGGTAGAAAAACCCATATTTGAGCATCGGAATTCCATTAGTACTTGTCCCTTAATACAAAAATCATGTAAAACAATCAAATGATATCACGTTTATAAAGAATGTCAGTAGTATTCGTGGACAGAGAGCTATGTAAAGGACCTATAACTACCATCTGTGAGACGCAATTTATTAAACGAGCGATTTGTACGCCACGATAATAGGCTTCCTTGAAATTGATAGCTAAAATGAAAGTGTTTTAGAGTTTTTAACTATTACGTAAATATAAACAGAGTTAGTGCTCAATACACATACACAAAAAACTTTCATACACAAGCACGACCATTACCAGCAGTGTGTGAGACAGAAAGAGGGTATGGCTGTAAGTGTGACAATGGCTGAGCCCTGACTAATGGTGTGAGGTATTCATATCCCCGTCTGCCACTGAGTTATTCACTTTGCTAGATAAATGATCCTTTGCTTTATTCAATAGATGTTATTGTGCAGAGTGCTATGTTATGGGATGTATAAGTACCGTGTGTGAGACGGTATGAGTGAGAGGCTGTCAGTGTGACAATGGCTGAGCCCTGAGTAATATTGTAAGGTTTTCATATCCCCGTCTGCCACTGAGTTATGCACTCTACTGGGTAAATAGTTCTGCGCTGTATTCAATAGATGTGCTGTTATTGTGCAGAGAGCTATGCTATGGGATGTACATATACGTACCGTGTGTGAGACATACCGAGTGTATGGCTGTCAGTGTTATAATGGCTGAGCTCTGACTAATGGTGTGAGGTATTCATATCCTCGTCTGCCACTGAGTTATACATTCTGCTGGGTATATCGTAATATACGGTATAAAATATATATTACATTATAATAAGCACATTTTCTAGTTTATATAACATAGGTGGTTGTATCTTTTCTTAAGATATTACTGAAGCAATTATTCATTGCCTCTTCTTCACAGATAATACTAGAACTAAACAGTTTCATCGTCATATGCCAGCAATATTGGAATAAAAATTAGAAATTTATGTCTCAGTAATGTTTATACAGGGTTAGAAAACAGCTAGGCTTACTTCCAGCCTTATCCCGGCAATACAATTCTGTAACTGGGAAATCTCGGCATCTGCAGTATTTTGCAGGACAGCTATACAATTGGAAGTACTGGAATCTTTATCCTACCATAAAATGAAAATTTAATATAAAATATGCTTACTAAAATTCTCTTTCTTATATTTAACTGAAGAATATCTGGAACAGATTTTTAATATAAAACTCTATTTAAAATTTGTGCAACTTTGATAAACTATTTAATAGTAGGTTTAAGTTTCTTACAATTAACACTAAAATCTTTATATGTAATATATATTTATAGACATAAGTTTATTAAAAAAATTGTTTTCCTGAAGCAACTTAAGCATGAATTTTAAAGCTTTTCTCGTCAGCGCAAAAGTCTCTTCCAGAAAACGTTTTCATAAAATATTAAACATGTGTTATAAAATGACCTTTGCCTTTATTAATTAACTAACAGGGAGATACACCTCAAAGAAATATAAGTGTGGGAGAAAATTCAAACAAGTCCTGCTAGTATATTGAACCTATCGGGTGTATACTTAATTAGTTTATTTAGTGAACGAGCGATTTTTACGCCACAATAACAGACTTCCTTGAAATTAATAGCAAAATTGAAAGTGTACACCTGACGTCATTCTCAAAAAATCTAAATAATAAAACTATGCAAAACTTCGTTTTAATTTAGGGTTCACGAAAGGTCACCTAAGGTTTACGTTTTATATGTTGGGATGGTTAGTGATAAAATCTCCTGTAAGACAGAATTTTACCGCCATCCAGGCATTTTCTGCATGGGATGCCTTAAAATAGAAAGATAGAAAAGATTAAATTACGAAAGTGATATTATTTCATAGCTCATATATTTTAGCATGACAAAAAATAAACTTAAAGCACAAGCATCAAAAGCATTTTAGCATCAAAAACATAAATGTATATCATACTAATGTTCGAATTTTTCAAACTCAGTTACAGTATTGAATTTTTGTGAATATTTAATATTTTCAAGAGAAGAGAACAAGTTGCATTCCAAATATTACGTCTATGGCTCGTTTTCTTCTTGAGTTCTCCTGATTGTAGACTTATAGTTAGAAAATCACAGAGAAAAAACATTTCTATATCTCGAAAAGCAAAAGGTAATAATTTACTCCAGCCTACTGAGTAATGTGTTTAAATGACTCTCAGTCATCCCATGGATGGACGTGCACAATCATAAAACTAATTATTATCTGTATATAAATGAAGTTTCATGGAAGCTTTCTATAATTCTCTCAGTTCGTGTCTGATATATGGTTCGCACAAACAGAAAAATAGACATACAGGAAAGCAAAAATTAAATTTTGCTATCTTTTTCTCTAAATCTCAACCAAAAAAGTAAGCTCACTTCCACTTTAGTTCTAACACCATTGTGCTTTATAAGTACCTTATTTTCACAACTTTTTGTATTGCCGGCAGTAAATAATAAAACTAGAAACATCATTTACCTTCCTTACATATTCTCGTCAGAGTCCTGTTGTATCATTGTACAGTTATCTCAATTTGAATTTAGTCAGTAAATCTAAAACGCAGCATGATATATATGCCAGTAGCTTTAAATTGCTAGAAGACTTGACATTTTAAACAAAACAATAAAGACTGTAACCCAAAAGCTTGCTCACAAATGCAGCACTGATTACTGTTATATTCTTTGTGGGCTCAAGACTCTATGGAAAATGTCTTGACTATTCTATTCAAATAAAATTATGGTACCAAGTACCATACTTGCACTTTCATTACTCGTTAAACTCTGTTCATATCTTTCTTTCAATATACAAAGCTTTAACTTAATCTGAAATTTTTTGCATTTTATATAATAATCCTGGTAATATAATAATTTTAATATATTATAACTTTCAAATGTTTTACTTGTTTTTTAAAATGTTAAAACCATATATTTAAAATTTAAAACATGCAAATCAATATAAATTATAAACAGAGGGTATTAAAAATGTATCTAATGATATATATAATGACATTATATTATATTCCTAAAATTTGTATAAGTGGCAAAAGCCTAATTCAATTTCAATAAACATTGAATCGCAAAAAGTACTTTATTCGCCGGGACTCAATGTATAAATGTACTTTTTGCGATTCAAAGTTTATTGAAATTAAATTAGGCTATCATTATATTATATCCTTTATATCCATTAACGTGTTGCGTAGGCATTTCTTACGTAAACACTTATATTAAAACAAATGAGATAAATAAAATTGAATATCTCATATATCGAGACCTGCCGAGAACGGTTTCATATGTCGACTTGACATTAGGCAAGAAACTTCATTTATACTTATCCGAGAATTAGTTTCACCATTATATCCTTAAAAATGTATTGCCACTTATACAGATTTAAGGAATGTAAATAGAAGGCATTGGTACATATGTGAACGTAGAACTGGATCTTAGCAGAAGGCTGAGTACCAGCTGTGTAATCGACTCATAAACTAAAACGAAGAAGTTCTACAAACATTATAACACGTGTGGAACATTATTAATGGTTAAAATTATAAATACAGATGATGGTGTTGTAACTTAAATGAGTGCTATGTTTCAAAGTACAAATCAAATGTCTATAAGTCTCTGAAATTGTTTATTAAAAAGTTTGGTAAGTTGAAAGATACTAATAAATAAAACTCTGATTATATCTGATATAATATTACTCCGATTTCTGGCGTTGCACTAAGCGGAAGCGAACTGGAGCTTGACTCAACATTCTTCATATAGCTTATACTGCAGTGTATCAAATTTGGAAACTTCCATAGCTAAGTAATTATCCATAGAAAACAATAGCTTACGCTTACAATATAACTTTTACGACCCTCATGTTATATTTCAAATCTTATTGGTCACAGTCAAACATTTAATCAAAACAAGAAATTAAAGATTACGATATTTCAATATATTTGATGTGGACTACAATAATTATAATTCATTGTGTGTTAGAATAAGAATAAAAATACTAATTAATTGTATTAAATATTATGTGATGTTCTAATGAAACATGTGGTTCCACTCGTTTTTCTATTAATATTAATGTCTTAAAAGGTAAATCACTTTGTATTAAAAATAGCTATTTTTTGTATTTTTGATATTTAACAGTATCTATGAACTTATGTATGCTTTTCATTGTGATGTATTTTAACATAATATTCTTCAAAAGAGAATATAATTTCTAATTTTTACTGAAATTATATTGTGGAAAGTTTGGTAAGTCTAATCAATTTTAAATAAAAATTATTTTTTATTTATAAATTAAAATAATGGTAATAAATTAAAAATATTATCTTTTCAAAAAGCTTTTAACGCTTATTCTCGTGTATTTTATAAAAATATAATAATTTAATCATTTTAGCAGTATTAGTAAACATTTTGTTCGCAGCTGTTGAAAACTATGCTACGGAAGCTGTTTTCTTTCTATGGAAAAACTTCACAGTCAAGGCTTTCCCAAGTAAATCATAATAGCTACTAAATTGCAGTAATACAATATGCCTTTTCCTATTACCCTAATTATGAAACCTGCTTTATATGGTTTGAATACAACTTCCTGCACATCCAGGTAACCCCAGAAATTTATTCAGTAAAACACAAACTACTGAGAACCAAGTCTTCAGAACACCTCTTAAGCATTCAATATGCCACTTTATAACATGACTATTCAAATCAAATTTATATTAAACCTGAACGTGAAAACATTTATAGTATATTAAGTATAATAATGTTGCAATTACATTATAAACAGGATGATAAATGTAGATTTCAGATAACTCTCGGTATTGTATGATAGAGTAGATACGAGTATTTGTCGAATTAAATTATTACTTGCAGATTTAGGACAAATAACAATCAGCTTTACTAAACAGTAGGCTCTCCATAACTATCTTTATGGGCTGATTTTTGGGACATTGTTAGTCCAATGCATTACGATACTTTGCAATTAAATGGTACGAAAATGACTATTAAAATAAAATAAATTACACCATATGACGAACTATAACAACATTTATAAAATAGATATCTTAATTAATTGTTATTGCAATAAATAAAAAGAGTTGAACGTATTCCATCAGCCACATAACTTGATTATTAAAATATCCGTTGGTGAGTAATGAAGTTATGTAAACTAAATGCTTTTATTGAATAAAACAAACAGTTGTAACTGTTATCTTAAACATTTCATTAATTAAAAATATAACGTCTGGTTTTTAAAATATTTAAAATAAGATTGGCTTTCAGTTAAAATAATATGGTTTATTTAGTTTACTGCCAATTTTAAAATTGAGATTTTATAATGGTACTAAAATATTCTAATATACTGCTCAATAAAATTATTTTCTTACAGGTTATTCCATCAGCGGGCTTTTTACTGTATATAACTATTCGTAAATTAATAATGCCATGAACATTAATGTAATACCCTTTATATAAATATTTTGTAATCTAAAAGAGCGTTCTGAAATATAATACAAACAGGATTTTGAAACAAAGTTGATTGATTTTAAATTTATAGAACTTTAGATAATGAATTAGTACTTAGTCTCACATTAACAGGTTGAAAAATCTTAATACAGAAGTAGAGCATGCATTGTTTGTGGTATCCTTCAATGTTTATGTTACTCCTTAATAAGTGGTATGAATTGACTTTTTTCCTTGTACGAAGTAATTTTCCATTCTCGAACATTCAGACTTGTCCTAAGCACATTGAATAATTTGTAAGAGATGCATCACTGAATTCAAACCTCCCAAATTGGTGAAAAACAGAAAACAACCAAAGTTTCTAGTGAGGGAGACCGTGGATTAAAAAACTGAAATTTTTACATTGGCTACGCACCTATTAATCTTTTGGGTAAGAAATTATCAAAAGGTGTGGGAAATACCTCACGCAATCCATATGCATCCATACGTGACTCATGTCGGGAAGATTAGATTAAAAGTGAGTGTTGGTCCAGTTCAACTTCCTGTTTGTGTGTCGCCTGAAATCCGACCCTACTATAGACTTAACGCGTATAATCTTGAGCTATGTTCCTCTAAAGGGATCCAATAGAATTCGGCTACGTAGAAGCTAAAAATAAATCATTTACATCATTCCAACAAAAGAGACACCCAGTCTAAAAAATGTAGAATTTAATAACTGTAAAACGTCGTTATTTTTATCAGTGACTCTCCTTTCTATTATTTGCACCTTAACGGCCATATTTACCATATTACAATATGCATCGAACTTATCAAGGTTCCATGACAGTGGACTAATATAAATATTTATTCGCAAAATCTAGATTAAATCGTTACACGTATGTAAATAAGTAATTTAAAAGTTAAGTGGTTATTGTCTCTTGTATACGTGTACTGTATTTAAACACCACACTACATGCTATTAAACATTAAATCTATTACTGCAATTAAAAAAACTATTATAGTATAAAAATAACGATGTGAAATGGTCAGATTACGAGATTATCCATGAATCTTGCATTTATCACCTGTCAGCTAACACCGTTCAATAAAACCCTGTGACTTCATGACAGCCATTCAGTTTATACGTGAACGCATTTAAATTTGCAGTAATGCTATATGGGTGATAAATTTAATGGCTTAGGAGAGAATTATCTATACTAAGAACGTTTATTTTCAGTATTTTTCTACGCCATTTGTCGAAAAACTACTCAAGTATTGATTATTAGGATAAGTGTTTTTTGTTATTAATATGATACAAAATAAAATGATTGAGGTAATATATTATTACACATATTTGCCTGATGAATTGTTTACACAGTAATTATTAATAGGTAATATAGTCTTGTTTATATATAAAATATATTTAAAAAATATATATATATATATATATACGAGTATATTTATTTGTATATATAAAATATACATATGAAAGTTATATTTAAAAGTTTATATTTAAAATAGTTTTTTTATAGTCAGATGCAATGAAACCTATAATTATATTGTAATGAATATATGAGAAATTTCTAAAGCATGATTTTAATTGTAAAGATTATTGCCTCCAAATCATTTAAAATTATATACTTTGTTGGTTTTTGCAATACTGTTTGGTCTGGTGAAAGAAATATTTCCAAAAATGTATAATACTTATCGCAAAACTCTTTACAGAGACATTAGTTGCAATTATCTTGAATGGATGTATCATTAGCTAGGCTCGATCAATAAATTTTCGTTATTATAGACATTTGAATTGCATAGTTTATAACAGCGTAGGTCTTATATTTGAAAATGCATTATAACATATTTTCAAAAATCATTATTAAATTTTTAACCACTTTTGAAGTAATATCTCGTTTGGTTTCTAGTTGGTAGCTGTATTTTTAAAAATAATAAAGGTTGCTTTCTGTATTCCATGCACACAAAGGAAAATGAGGGATTTAAAATTTAAGAGCAATTATAAAAATTTGATTTCTTGTGCATTTATATTTAAAGGTTGAAATGTGGTAAACACACATAGTTTATAAAAATACAGAGTAACACTGCGGAAATAATAGAAATAATAAAGATTTTATTTGTATCTGACGGAATAAAACTGAGCTATTTGCAGCAATAGAAATTGAAACAAGTTCGGGTAAGGTTTTTATCCTTCGCACCCAATTAAAAGGTTCAAGAAGGCTATAGGAATTACAAATGCTTATCTGGGGTACAGCAAAAATCTCTTTCATTAAATATACATCACATACTTTCAAGCAACCTTAATAGGGTAGTTTAAAGTATGAAAAAGGAATGTCTATATCTCAGTTGTCTATAAGAGTTCGAAATGATAAGATTACTTAAGCAATTATTTTGCATATCGATACGTTTCGATACATCGGTTGTTAATAAGAATTAAAAGTATATGTTAAAATCGCATATTTACTTTATTCGATAACACTTCCAACAGAACACGTTTTTAGTTTCACTATATAGGATGTATTTTATATATACATTTTATACAATGTGTATCATACAAAATATTAAATAAAGGACTTTCTAAATTGTGTTTAAGTGTTGGAAACACTTATATGAAACATGTAACATCTTAGGGAAATCACATTATTAATTTGCAAATTTAACCACATAAAATTATATTAAATCTAAACTATTATATTACGGCTAATTTCGGTCACAGCCAAATTATATATTTCATCCGAATGAGTCAGAAGGGATATTTTACGTTTGATTGACTAATGATTTGTTTAGAACAGTTTTCTAAATTGCATAAAAACTGTATTCACGAAACAGTTCAGGTTGTAGATTTATACTATAGGCCTTTGCTTTCATTTAGTTTTTACAAAAGCATAGAAAGTAAGTTTTTGCACGATAAATTTATCTAAAAGGTATTGTAAAACAGTATATTACACTATTATACATATTAATTAACAATTAGGGTCAGTTTGCTATAAGTGTCCAAATTTATATTATAGTAGGAACTTTAATAGTACATAGTATTTATTTCATTTTTGTAAAAAAATATGTAAACCCAAAACTAATTGTATAATATTGAGACTATTTGATCGTTTCAGGCTGTTTATCAGATCATGGGAGTATGTCAGATTATTCTGGACCAGTTATTGAAGTGATATTCAGGAAGTAATTAGGTTAATAAAAAGAGATTATTTATTTAAATTGCAAACATTCGTGTCAATATCGTGATTATAAAAGTTCAGAATTCTTCTTCAGAGAGCTTGAAATACAAACTCGGAGATCGGTTATAAAACACCTCAAGACTGAGCTTTATTAGATTCCAGGTGGATCACACTCCAGTAAGCGACTTGCCCTGATCCCTTCCTGGCTGTAAAATGTGAGCTTGAGGTACAAACTCGGAGATCGGTTACAAAAAACCTCGGGATTAAGCTTTATTAGATTCCAGGCGGATCACACTCCAGTAAGAGACTTGCCCTGATCCCTTCCTGGCTGTAAAATGTGAGCTTGAGGTACAAACTCGGAGATCGGTTACAAAAAACCTCGGGATTAAGCTTTATTAGATTCCAGGCGAATCACACTCCAGTAAGAGACTTGCCCTGATCCCTTCCTGGCTGTAAAATGTGAGCTTGAGGTACAAACTCGGAGATCGGTTACAAAACACCTCGGGATTAAGCTTTATTAGATTCCAGGCGGATCACACTCCAGTAAGGGACTTGCCCTGATCCCTTCCTGGCTGTAAAATGTGAGCTTGAGGTACAAACTCGGAGATCGTTTACAAAAAACCTCGGGATTAAGCTTTATTAGATTCCAGGCGGATCACACTCCAGTAAGAGACTTGCCCTGATCCCTTCCTGGCTGTATAACGTGAGCTAGAGGTACAAACTCAAAGATAGGTTTTCAAACACCTCGGGACTATGTTTTATTAGATTCCAGGCGGATCACACTCCAGTAAGCGTCTTTTTCTGATCATCTCCTGGCTTTAGAACGTGAGCTTGAGGTACACATACGCAAAAACTTTCATACACAAGCACGACCATTACTAGCAGTGTGTGAGAGGGGAACGAGGGTGTGGCTGGCAGTGTGACAATAGCTGAGCCCTGACTAATGGTATGAGGTATTCATATCCACGTCTTCCACTGAGTTATGCGCTCTGCTAGATAAATGGTCCTGTGCGCTATTCAATGGATGTTCTGTTATTGTGCAGAGAGCTATGTTATGAGATGTGTATGTACCATGTGTGAGACAAAGCGAGTGTATGGCTGTCAGTGTGACAATAGCTGGGCCATGACTAATTGTGTGAGGTATTCATATCCCCGTCTGCCACTGAGTTATGCACTCTGCTAGATAAATAGTCCTGAGCGCTATTCAATAGATGTTCTGTTATTGTGCAGAGAGCTATGTTATGGGTTATATAACTACCATGTGTGAGATGGTACGAATGAGAGGGTGTCAGTGTGACAATGGCTGAGCCATGACTAATGGTGTGAGGTATTCATATCCCCGTCTGCCACTGAGTTATGCACTCTGATAGATAAATAGTCCTGTGCGCTATTCAATAGATGTTGTGTTATTGTGCAGAGAGCTATGTTATGGGTTGTATAAGCACCATGTGTGAGACGGTACGACAATAATAACATTCAGTGTGACAATGGCTGAGCCCTGACTAATGGTGTGAGGTATGTTAATATCATCATCTTACCGAGTTATGCATTCACCTAGATGTATGATCTTGTGCTTTATTCAATAGATGCTTTGTTATCGTGCAAATAACTATGATATGCTATACAACCCATGTCATAGATTTTATCACAATAACAAACAATTAATACATATCGGGACCATTTACCCTGTAAATTTAATAACTTAGCGTCTGACGGAAATATAATTACCTAACACCTTTACCTAAGCCATTTTCACCCCGAGAGCCTTACACATGTATCGTCAAACATGTGGCTCTTTAAACAATAACAGTATGTTTAAGAGGTCATTAAATATCTTAAAGGACCATTTATCTAGTAGAGTATATAACTTAATGGCAGACGGAGATATGAATACCTCATTGCAATATTTAGGGCTGAGCTATTTTCACAATGATAGCTATATAAACGTAACGTCATACACATGGTACTTATACATCCCATAACACAGCTCTCTGCACAATAACAGCACATTTATTGACGCAGGGTCATACATCCAGCAGATTGTATAACTAAGTGGTTGACAGGGATATGAATAACTCACTCCATTAGTTATGGCTCAGCTTATTTTGCCACGACTGCCTTACAAACATACACATATCACATTAGGTACTTTTTTTAGGAGTATATTGCAGTAATCCATAATTTCTTTGAACTAGGTAATATATTGATAATGTTTATGAAATATCATAGATACAATTATGCATAGACTTATTATGACTGTTGGATTTTCCGGCAAGCTGGAGCATTTTTTTTGTTTGTCCATTGGGTCGCTGTGATTCTATGATAATCAATATTTAGGGTAGTTTTCAAACTACTGTTTATAGCACAGTCGTTTCAATGCCGCTTAATATAAAAAATGACCTTAAAAATTAAATTTCATAAAATATTAATGAAATAATATCGCTCACAAAAGAAAATAAGTCAATACTTCTTCTTCTTAAGGCCAATTAACATAGAAATAGAGATTTTGATTCCTGAATACTCCTTACATCATTATATGCATTAGACCTCTTTATGTCCTTTGTATATTTATTTATATCTGGTCCATCGATCAGTGCCATTTACAACTATGTATAATATAAAAGATAACAAAATAATATATGAAAAAACAATATATTTAATATATTGTAATACAAGACTTCCTTTCCAGCAACTATCTGTACATCGATTCTATGAATTTTATATTACTAATAATTACATATGTCTTACATTCCCCTGGCCTGATGACGATTCTACCTACGAATCGTACTTATTGTCTAATTAAGGTTATCCATTGGGTAGTCACGTTCATGTACTGTAGGCTTCAGAAATTTTATTTTGATGTTTTTAATGTGGATGAAGCAGAGGGCTATAAAAAGAAGTAGTGCTATTATAGAAGTCCAGGCTAATAAAATGTACAAAATGAGTTCCGTGTTGTTTACTATGTTTTTGTCGTCGTGATTTAGCTGGAAGTGGTGTTGTCTTTGTAGATTGTGAACGAAGTAGGTGGATGTCGCTAAGGTCCAGTTTTCGTATAATATTTCATGCAGGTGTTGGAATTCTTGTCTTGTTTCTGATTCAAAGGGTTAATATAGTTATAGAGTGAAATTTTGACCAAGAAATGGGCAGAAGATGTGTTATTTGATAGTTGTCAGGGTTTTTGGAACCACATTGTATTATTGTGTTTATAAGTGTTAATTCTTCTTGGTGTAAGGTTTTTAATAAACTTCTTTCATGATACACTAATACTTATAAATATAATACATAGAGTAAACAAAAATAACTTTATATAAATGAATCTATAAAGAGTAACAGTGCAGTTGTGAAACTGTACAAACCTACTTGAGTTAGAATTGACTTGTTCCTAACAACTGATAGCTGAATTCTCTACATGAAATATGATGTATTCCTGATTCAAAACGGAAAATAATAATCAAGGCTGTTAGAAGTCTGCAAGATACGATTGCTCGGAAACTGATGTATTTTCCGATACCATGTGACTACTATAATATTCTGCCTAGCACATCAATACTAAGCCTAGCACATCACGTGTGATGTTGAAACCTGGTTTACTAAGTTGTCTACAAATTTAATGAGAGAATTTGGTACAGAAGACGCCGAAGAAAATTATGCTACTAAAACTCTGGAAAATAGTAGTTTTGTGGCAATGATACTTTATAACTAATTTTCCTATTAGAAGTAATTGCTTTACTCATAAATAATAAAAAAATTAAAAACACACTTTTATAGCTAATCAAACTAAAAAATTAAAAGTAATTTTTAATTCCATGAGTTTATATTATGGTAGTAGAAGGCAAAACAATCATTCACAGTCAATCTCCTCAAAATAAAATTTAAGTAAAATTTAATTTATTAACAGAATAAATTAATACAGAGAAAAAAATCATGGGTACATTTTACTACATTTCATATATTGTCTCCTCTCAAAGATAATTACCGATAGAACGATTGTAGTATTTAATATATCAAGCACACCAAGCTTTTTACTCTGAATTAATTTATTCTGTTAATAACTTATATTTTATTATAATTTTATTTTGAGGTGATTGACTATGAATGATTGTTTTTCCTTCTATTACCATAGTATAAACTCTTTGTAATTAAAATAATATTTTCTATTTTTTAGTTTGGTTAGCTATAAAAGCGTGTTTTATAGTTTTTTTAAACTATAATTTATTTTTCATTTTTTAGTTCGATGTATCAATTAGATTATTGTGGAAATGTGGTATTTCTTACCAACCATTCCGCAATATCATCATTTCACTAAGTGCTACATAGGCTTGTCCAGCAGCAAACAATCGCGAGCCTAGATCAAGGATGTCGGGTCAGACAGGCCCGCTTGGTGCGTTTCTGTCATCGGTGCCCCATTAAAGGTTTGTCCTGTTAATAGCTACCAACGGGGAAATAGCAGCCTGCATCGCCTCAATATGACTCCTCGAGCTTGCACTTAAGATGTCGGCTCTGATCCCTGGAGACTCGGAGCTTCGCAGTTCCCTTTAGATTAATTATTGTCGTAAAATCGAAGGCTGTCATCTAAGCTACCAAGGAACTGTGGCTGTTTGAAACAACTTTGCCGGACTTGAGGGATAGGTATGTGAAGTATTTAATAAACGTAATGTTGGTTAGTGTATATCATTTATCATTCTCACTGAGCTGTATTAAAGCTAATACTTATTTAAGATATACTATTATAAAATGTAACACCCTTAACTAAGTTGAATTTTTCGTATCGTAAATCATTTTATATTTTTATCATATAATTGCTATATTCTGAAATGTATATCAAACAAACACATACATAATAAAACTAATGGTTATTGTTGTTCAGACTTGAATATACCCATATTTTGGTACTTTTATTATTTAATTTATTAGCTATACATCTTCGGTAATGTGTAAAATAACTAAACTGTATTTGTTCAACTTTATTTTATAGTAAATAAAATTTAAAATGCAAGAAAAATTTGGAATATTGTTGGAATGGAATTAGTTAAAAACACTAAAGGCTTTGTCTTATAAAAATACTATGTATGTTTCTGTAAAGCAACAACTCAAATTAGTATTATGTAATGTATACTAAACAAACAACATGCATGGGTCGTCTACTTAGAGATCTGGCTGTCAAGGAAACCACTGGAAATGGCAGAGACTGGATGACTACTATAATATTACTTTATTAAGAGAGTCAAGCACATCCGAGAGTACCGAGATGAATGGAGACTTGAACGCTGGTTTAGCGCAGATCGCGCGCTAGCTTTATCTTTTTTACTCCACATAAAAGAATTTATTAATCCTGGCGAACCTTATAAGGATAATGGAAAACTATGATCAAATTATTGGATTGTCATCGGTCCTTGATACGTATGCAAAGTTTCACATTAATCAGACTTCTGGAAATTGGTAAAAATTATGTTCAAAGATTCCGTTACATACATAGATATAACCGAAGCTTATAAAAGCGTGTTAAAAAGGGAAAGAATGAGTTATAAAAGAAATTTGAATTTATTGTTTTGCATACACAATAATCTAGTAAGTTCTATGAATATAATTTTGTAGATAAATGGTACCACTTTACAATATTATACGAGTACAAATGAAAACTACTCGTACATTAGACTTTCAATTCTTTTTAGTAATACAGTAGTCGATCGCAGTAATAAAAATTTATGCATATAAATTTGAAGATACAACAAGAATCTTTTATTGACACTTTAATTAATGTAATACTTTTAATAAATTGATTAAATTAACTAAGTCGGCAACAAATATTGAATCATTTCTAAAATAGATTAAACTTTCTCATTAACTATTTGGTTTTTAGTAAGTTTACTTTGTTTAGAATATTATCTATAAAAAATGTGTTAGTAGTAAACTAACATTGAACGTTTATCGGCAAGTAGTTTTCATCAACTTCTAAATTTAAAAGAGAATTTTCCTTCTCAGTAAAATGGGATTTAAATAATATTAACTAGGATTCAGGATAACGAAAGAAGCAGAAAGGTAAGATTTGATATTATCTCACTTGTTCCCTTATTCCATCCTACCACTATCACGGAGCTGCACCTGGATTTAGACAGAAAGTCGATTTTTCTTTATTTCGCCGCGATCCTATCTTTCGGATGTCCGAATCTTCTGTACACTTTTCTGCAGCTATATTTTGAAATTTTACTTAATATACAAGTTATAATTAATTGTTAAAATGTATTAAAAAAAATAGAATAATGATTTTTTAAATGGGCAATTAAATGTTTGAAACAAATTTGATTAAAAATATAGAAAGTAAAACTTGAGTTTATCAATATTTTTTTATTTGGTAAAACCATATAATCTAATTATCACAGTCCAAGTAGCCTAACCTAGAAGCAATTTTATAGCACAATTCATTCTAACTGCATGATTTATTTCAACGGAGAGAAGAGACTATCATGATACAACTCAAAATCTAGCATAACTCAGTTTGTATGACTGTCCTACAAGTAAAATAAAAAAGTCATTTTTCTAAGGAACCTACAATTTAAGTATGTTAAAACTAGATTAGAACAAATTTATTTTCAGTAATCTTTATATTTAATACATATTACTACGTGAGCAATTATGGATATATTCCCACATGGGTCATAACCGATGTGTGCATGCGGATGACTCGAAGCTTGATGCCAATTTCAGTAATGAAATTAAAATTCTTTGTATTAAAGAATAAATATTTAATATAAAATACAAACAATTATTTTTTCAGATAATATAACAAATGCATAAATGATATATTTCCATACCTTTACTTAATAAAAGTTTCTAAAACATACACTTACCTCAATTTCAGCTTTGCAGTAAATATTATAAGGCAGTAGGAACCAGTACAGAAATAATAATATAATAAATAAATTAAATATATTGAGACAAGTTTTGTACATGTGTCTTCATAAAAATTTAAAATTGGTAAACATATTTGGAGTAATATTTCAAAAGTTCTCAGTCATAGTTTTGAATAAGTAACAATGTTTGTATCTTACAATGGTGTTCTAGGTGGAAGTATACCGTAACTATTCACATTATAGTGACCTGTCGGGTTGTCGTTGTCATGTGTCGTGACGTTTCTGTACAACATTGTTCAATATTGTGTGATATCTACTAAACAGATTTCCTTACACTAGGTGGAAGTATACCGTAACTATTCACATTGGGGTGACCTGTCGGGTTGTCGTTGTCATGTGTCGTGACGTTTCTGTACAACCTTGCTAAATATTGTGTGAAATCTACTAAACAGATTTCCTTACACTAGGTGGAAGTATACTGTAACTATTCACATTGGGGTGACCTGTCGGGTTGTCGTTGTCATGTGTCGTGACGTTTCTGTACAACATTGTTCAATATTGTGTGATATCTACTAAACAGATTTCCTTACACTAGGTGGAAGTATACCGTAACTATTCACATTGGGGTGACCTGTCGGGTTGTCGTTGTCATGTGTGGTGACGTTTCTGTACAACATTGTTCAATATTGTGTGATATCTACTAAACAGATTTCCTTACACTAGGTGGAAGTATACCGTAACTATTCACATTGGGGTGACCTGTCGGGTTGTCGTTGTCATGTGTCGTGACGTTTCTGTACAACATTGTTCAATATTGTGTGATATCTACTAAACAGATTTCCTTACACTAGGTGGAAGTATACCGTAACTATTCACATTGGGGTGACCTGTCGGGTTGTCGTTGTCATGTGTCGTGACGTTTCTGTACAACATTGTTAAATATTGTGTGATATCTACTAAATTGATTTCCTTACAACAATATAGCTCTTATGTATACTGCTTATATTCCGAAAGCTGTGTTCCTAATCTGTAAACGTCTCTGTAAGCATTGGAACACTGTCTGAAAATCTCTCTCTCTCTCGGTTGTAGTTTTCATGTAATGACAATTTTATAACTACGTTTCAAACTTTGAAGTATTTTCGATTCTGTACATTCGTCTTTTGGTGAAGAGCAATTTCGAGACAAACATTGACTAAATCATGTGTTCAATTTGATCAGTTACAACGTTAGCCATTTTAACGATAACTTATAATGTGGGTAACCTATAATATAGGTAAACTTTAAATTCTAATGTAATCAAAATATATTGAATACAACAAGTATTTGAAAACAAACATGTATTTCATAAATTTGTTATAAAATTCTCTTTTTTTTACTTGATAGTTTCATTTAATTACATATTAATTGACATTTAGAGTCTATATTAATGTTTATGAAATCTAAACCGATTTGCCTAACGATTCTTGATGATTATGTGGAATATAAATAAACATTATTGACTCATTTATTAAATCTATCCAAAGGAGCACAGAAACTTTCTTACATTTTTAATTTAATAAACGAGTTTGCATATTGGAATCATTCGACGGTGGTTTGGTAACAGACCACAGCAACCTTAGAACGGAGAAAGAAAGTTTGTTATTACATAACTTACAGTCGCGCTTGTCCTCTAATTGATACTTTAAACTTTTTATTTCACAGCTAAGATATTTTTGTACAATATTAGATTAATTTTTACGGATTATAAATGACAAAATGTCGTAACATATTATTAACGTATTAAACAAATATTTTATAAAGTTTTATCTTAGTATAGGTTGATTGCTGTGAACCCGGAACTAATAAATATGTAGTTTCTTATACAACCTAGCTAAGTTAATGAAAGGTTTCCTTTTAAATTTCTTAATATTCCAACTTGTATTTTTCTTTTCTTTGAAGAAATTATTTTTAAAAATTTATTAAGATCTATTCTTTATCCATATCAGATAGTTTTTATGATGGTCCTGATTGTTAGCGAGAGAATTTAAACTAGATTTGATGTAAAAGTGATTTAGACTATTCATCGAAAACTTTAAAACTAATTACGAAAATTAAAGATTGGGCCAGTGCATACGATCAGGTACTATTTAGTACAGTATCATAAAATTAGCCAACTACAATACAAATCAGCCGAACTTAATACCTGTATGAGTCTGACTTCATGAGAAATACGTACTTGGTCATCAGTATACAAATTTTATTATATTAAATTATAAACTATATAAATTCAACATTAGTCGTTCCAATATTACAAGAATCATCTATAAAAACTACATTAAAAACTCCCTACTAGTGGGAATATCAGGCAATTTATCCTAATAACATCCTGAAAAGATTTTTTTGTCGTATTATTGCATTATTTTGTGTAGTTAAATAATTTATTCATGTTGTAAATATGTTCAGACAGTGGACTTTATCTTATATAGTAAGATATTAACTTATATAATTTGTAGCGTTCTTGCCAATCAGTTATTAAATTAATATAATACACGTGTATATAAATTTTTCATTATATAAAAACAATTATGAGATTCATAAAGTAAATAATTAAATATGTAATTTAAATATTAATAGCCTTGAAAACAATTATATTTTTATTAAAAAATTGGTATTTCATTTGATGAGTTTTTCATAGTATACACTTTTTGTGTATTATATTAGCATGTTCATTATATCCTTTTTTAATTGAATTATTACTTTCTATATTATATACCAATGAGAACTCCGATTTAGATGTGAAGCCTACCTACCAATCTGACGTTGTACACTAGTGCACTCTGACCTATCTTGATTTATTTACGTTGCTATATTCTCTGCGTTATGAAATTTCAATTCTATGGAAGAATAATTATGTTATTTATACTACAGCCACTTCCATTAACCATCCAACGTAGAAAATAGATCAATATAGATTAGACCAATCTTATATATACTGCAAGTCTGTTTAAACAGTTTTTTCGTAACCATAGTACGCCTTGTAGTTATCATTTGTATTTGCAAGGAATTAGTCTGGAATATAAAACAAAAGTAACTTTGAAAATTATTGCAATGTGAGCTTACAAGCACATGTGCAAAGGTTAAAGAGGCAATAAATATTTTGAGTGTTTTTTTAGGTTTACAACGGTTTATGGGAACTTCTCTTAAAGGGCACACAAGTTAATATGAACTGACAGGTGCAGTAGTGAGGTGGCAGAGCCTAATTAGTAATATACAAGACTCAAGAGGAAGACAAGAGGACGTAAGGTCTAGGGATATTTCAATTTGTGTCTGAGTTAAGTATTGCGCACGTTCAATTCCTACCTTTGACAAATACATATTTTATCAGTAATGTGTATTTAGTACTTTATCATCACTTTCCTTTACTATGTTTGATAATATTCTCACAACCGGTTACTAGAAAACCAGTAATCACTGAAAAATGGGTAAACTAAGACTGAAAAAAGAACACTGTATACTTTAAATAACCCATAAGGATTTATTTGTGTTATTATTTTCTATAAATACTCGAGCATTCCTTCTGTAAGGAAGCTAATCGATTGCTTTTACAAAAAGATTAGTGTAAATTTTCTGGAGAAGGAGTTCCAAATTTGAATTGTCCTTGTATTGAATGTTTAAAGACGATTTTCCTAGAAATTCGATAAGCTTATAGATAAGCATACTTCAATGCAATAATAGGCAATTATTGATTTGAGTGATTTTCTTATAAATTATAAATGTATACATCAATAAAATGAATGGTATTCTCCATTGCGATTATGTTAAATTACAAGTTCAGTTTTTCAAATTCAAAATCTGGTAGCAATGTCGTTATTTTAATGGAGTCTTCAAGACACAAATGTTAAACTTCATCTACTTTTGCAACACCTTAATTTTTACAATATACATCTAAATCTATATTTTAATTATAGCTTTAAAATAATACGTTTTCCATTATATGATAAAAAAGAGAGCGTAAAAGTGCGTGGTGTTTATTATATTCCTGTTGGTAATAATTCAAGGTCTTTTCATTATTGACGGCTCTTACAAGAGTTAAATGCGATACTCAGTAAATTTTGTTAACAATTTCTAGTATTCTGATATCAACATACGTAAGTTGTGACAGATCGTTGTTTATTTTATAAGAGAGAAATCTTATTTTTTTGTAATATTCATTAAAATAAGAATGAATTTTGTAATCTAATATATTAAAAACCATAACAGTAGTTCATAGCTGTATATTTAGTGATCAATTATTTAGTGATAAATAAACTAAAATATAAACTCATTTATGAAAGTCTTAATATACTTGGTATAATGTTATGATCATTATTTGGTATAACTCAGAGGACAAATTATACGAATCTGTATAAAAAATCCGTTTCTATATTGTGTATTCAATAAAACAATGAAATGGTAAATCTAGAACAAATAACTAGACAATGTGCAATAATAAAGACGCTGTATTAGAACAATGGAATAACGACGGAGTATGCGAAGTGTAAACAATGCTACATTTGTAGTTCCTAGCCGTGATAGCGTGGTGCGGTCTGTTGGCTATTCTGTCTGTGTACACCAGCGATTAGTCGGCTATTATCCTATTCACGATTCAAATATTCGCTCTCGTTGTATTCGGATGTATGATCTACATTTGTTTTTGTTATGATATTCATTCGTATATAAACAGTATTTATAATGGATCATAATAAATTTGTTCATTTTGTACAGTATTATTACTACTCGTAGGCTTACACTCCTAGGAAGGGATTTATTAAATTATAGTTTATTTTCATTAATCAAGTTTTTTAAATTGTATTATATCATTAATAAAAATAACGACGATCAATATTTCCTTAAGGTTTAAGCCGATTATGCTAATCCGTGTGTAGATAATTATTTGCAATTATCTTATTAATATCAGAAACAAAATTTAAAACATTGTTCCTAAAAGTATAAAGGCCAAAGACTGTATAATAAATATAAGTTCGTAAGCTGGATGAGGTTGTAATTTCTTACAAAATAAGGTAGCATTTAGTTTCCGAAAATGTTGATTACTTTTTATTAAATGGAAAAAAGTACTAGGATAGTATTTAAGGTATTAACTATTTGTTGACATTATATGCAGTAATAATTCTACTTGTGTTATAGGTACTAATTTAGTAATTCATACTACATTAAATATGTTGTTTAATTAGAAGAAAATTGTATTCTAAGCTGAAAGTAGGATTTTAAAGCCAGCCATTTTAATTAATTGGTTGAAAAGAGTACTTTGTTTCAATAAAAAATGTCATTCAATTATTTTATTACTTGCTTAAACAGATGATAATGATATTTGATTAACTGAAAATGGTATTATCTCAAAACCCAAGTATTTTTCAGCCTAATAGACTACTAACCTGATTTAAAAAATTACCATGGTAAACTTACCGTTTCTAATTTTGAATGTTGTAAAATCACAAAACATTTTATTAAAATATATTACGTTATACAGTCGCAGTTATGAATTTCATTGTGTTTATAAGTAACAATATTTTTTGCGATACATTAAATTATATACACTCTTGAAGCTCATTTAAAATGTATTAATGCAAATGATTTTGACTATTAGGTTTTGCTTCGTTAGCTCAGATTCGCTCAGAATTGAAATTAAATCCTATCTATGAAGATGTTCTTAAATAAAACAATTATATTAGGTAGTAAAAGAAGTAAAACTGTCTTGCGTTAATCATATGTGTAACATTCTTTTGTACATGGCGGGAGTACGACAAACCATGTGTCACGTAACAGGGTTCAACGAAGTTTCTTGAAAAAGATTATAGATAAATTTATTCTTGAAATATTCTGAGGACAAACACATAGCAGTAATCAAATATTCAAGAGAATTTGACATCACTAAAGCCACAAAAAAGACAAATTGTGCCTTCCAACTGAGTGATGTCTATGAATGGACATGAAACACAATGGAACATTATATATTTATTCCATTTACATTTACTGAAAAAATCAAACTTTTACTATTAAGAATTGAGAATGAGTTTAAGATTAGGAAATATATTTAAATTTTCTCTTCAAAAGAAAAAACGTTTCCATAATAAGAGAACTTTCATTATTCATCTGAGAAATTACACAATTTCCAAGAACAACGTTCTCCGGACAACAATATTTATATTTATCAAAGGACAAAGGGAATAATTAAGTAGTCCTTCTGACTGTCGGGAGAAGGTAGATATTGTTCCAAACGCGAACATATTATTAATTTTTTATTATAAGATCTACTACATTTATTTTCTAAAACCGTTTTAGGTACAACAAATTATTCATAGTCAAAAGCTTGGATAGTTAATTATACATTATTACATATTTTTATTTTATCTAAGTCCATAATAAACGAGGGATGACGTTTTACTTGAGTAGCATCAATAAGAAAACTAAATGGCTATTAATCTGGCCAACATATAGGAACTTTATCAATCATGAACTTTTTTTACTACTCGTATTAATTTTTTGCCCAGATCTTCTTGAAGAATTCTTATAGCATATTAAGTGCAGTCGTAATTTTGAAATCGTTTGCTTTACAACTAGGTTGTCTGTTACTAAATGTATAGGAAATTTTATAAGCTTTTCAAGTCTCTTTTTCATAGTTTTAAAAATGTTTTATAATTATATAGTTTTCAAATTAAATGGCATACAAAGCTGTCTACTGAATTTCCTCAAGATATTTGTAAGATAACTTTAAACCTGGCGCTTAAATACTTCTTAATCAACATGTGCAGTAAGACTTTGTATCCCTATTTTTTACCCTCTCAGAGAGAAGGGTATTAAGAAGTGTCCATAGTACAATACAATATATTATAATATAATATTATAATATTAATCATATAATATTATTAATCATATAATATTATAAATATAAATTATTATTATTATTTTAATATTATAATCATATAATATTAAAATGCTATAAAAATTAACACAACACACACACAAGAAATAAAATATATGATATCAAACTAATTACCATCTACTTTCTCACTCGTTTGATTTTCTAGGATATCGTATTAAACATTCTAGCAATTTAGTGATAGACCTGATGTCTGTACATTGTTGAATAGTGATTTATTACATATCTTATCCTCAATCACTAAATATTGTTCGATCAAGTTTGTATAAGACGGAAGGAAGTTTAAGGACCATTAAAAACAGTGGAAGAACTAAATCTTAAACGAACAATAATTAGTCTAAAGATGTACTGAACAATTTTCTGTAGTATTTCAAAATATCAGAGCTGCCGATATGAGCCGTTGCTCAGTATTAAAAAACTGCTATCACCCGCGTATGATGTAAAATTGGTTCAGGATAATGTTATAGGAATATAATTAAACAGAGTGATTATACTTTATGAGTTTTTATCAAGTACGTGTGTAGAGGAACCAGATTTATTTTCTAATGAAGCTTTATTTACATTTTTAGAAATTATGTGGACACAATATTTTGCTATTTGCGTGACAACAATCAATATGTTAAATTGTTCGCTGGTATGTTGGAACTGAGTTAATTTGATATTTTGTTATTGATGGTAATTTACATAAAGAAAACTAATTTTGAGAAATACCACTAAGTACCAGTAGTGCATTTCTGTTAGAAGATATTTTTTGCGCTGTGCCCTTTCTGCACGATAGTGAACAATCTCATTATACTGCGCAAGTAAAAACACTGTTTGAAATAGTTTCGCAGTATTTAGATAGATATTAGGGAAACAATAAAAAAGACCATCTAATTCAACTCATTACAAACTTAGATTTTTGTCTTAATGGTGTATTAAGAATAAGTTTCAATATGTATGTTTTGCCCATACGATAACGTAAGAAATTCATCTTTGTTTTACTTTTTACTTATATTTTAAACTCTTGCGTAACATTTAATTAACAATGAATCGTTTTACAATATGACATATATGCGTGTCACTTTTATGTTTCTTTATGTTCAAAATATTTCTTTCCAGTCTGTCTTAGGAAAATTACATCACCGATGGAATTAAGACTCAAATATTTACATGTATATTAAAATTATACAATAATATTCAAAATTATAATTTAATAAAACCCTACAGTTGTTTTACGGTTTTCTCGAAATTATCTTAAGTAAACTGTGCCAGGAATAGCATTTGGGGAATATATCTCAATCTGGAACTTAATTAGGGCTTTTAACATTCTTAAAATAAGGCTTAGTTCATTTAAGAATTATATATATATATATAGGTTCTATGTACAGAACTACCAGGTAGGACTAAACCACACCACGTCTCACGTAACAGACTTTGTGGAGGCTGTATGCAAAAATGCATGTCTATAGGCCTTTCATTACACCACAGGTTTTATTATCAAGCGTAGTTTATATCAATCCTTAATTTAGCCACTATGCAATTAGATACATCATCCGGACTGTGTCTATGGTCTACTACTCACTATGTGCTTACTCAAGTAAAGTGCCTAAATAATATATAGTTGTCCCCAGTTAGTTTACATTTGTACTTATTCTGCTATTTTCACGTTTTCATCACAATTACCGATGTAACAATTAAACGATGTAAAACTTTCATCAACCGTCAGCCAAATCCCACGGAGTACGAATCCCGCCGAGCTCGATGATTCTCATATAAATTTCGAGTCTTCAATACAGTATTTCTCGAGGTATTGGGAGTACAGGGAACCGAATGAATAAATAATGCGATTTAAAGTATTTATAGTAATAGACTTTGTCAACGCTCAGTGATAGCAACAAGTTCGCAAAAATGTTTTTGCTCTACAATTTTAATCTTAATTATTTTAGAAATTAAGTGAACATTTTATAGTCAGTAATATTCTAGTTTCTAAACAAATTTGTTTTGGGGCTAATAGAAAAGTGAATATTTCAAGAAAGTTTGATATTTAACGTCACTGACTATTATAGATCTCTTCAGGCGGATGTTAGTTCCAGATTCCAGGAGTCAAGTTTGTCTTAGCGTTAGTCTTCAGACACTACACTAAGTGGTATGGAACCTCACATTTTTATTCAAGCAACCTTTGCTCTTTATTAAACGATTCATTGTTGGTATTTGCTTAAAATGTAAAACTGTCAGGACTCCTGTAGAGATTTGTTAAATTATTCTAGGGATGTCGTAAAGTGAGTAGACAGGTCCTAAATGTTGCCGGGGATTTACTGGTGTCGTCTTACATATCAAAGTGGTGGAGCTAGATTCGTATATGTGTAAGAGGTCGGAGGTAGGAGGTCCCGCTTGGAATACATAACAATGTAGCCGCAGCATAAATATTTCATGTAGTTGCTTCCAGTAAATTTTAAATTACTGTAACGATATTTATTTTAATATTTCTCAAACCCTACTTAATTTATACTAATATAAACTATAAGAGTTATTAGATATAAATAATAGGAAAATCTTAGGAAATTATATTACTGTTTGTAAAACAGATTTTGAAAACATAACGTTTTTTCGATATAGTTGCAATATATAAGAATTTCGATAAGCTTTTGCTATAGTTTATAAATTGCTAATATACGAAGTTTGTGCATGTGAATGTACAGCAACACTCTACTAGTGACAAAGCCGCCATTGTTACTATTACAGTGAAGGTTACGTTATATTAGTAAATGGGGGTATTTGCAATACTTGCAGGGATTTTAAAAACTATTTGGCTTATCGTTAACCAATTATATTATTCAAACGACCAAAAGAATGTTTTTTTTTAAACACATTTGGAGAACAAACTGACCTGTGACTTGAAATATTGCATAAAGTATCATCTCTACAGAGATTATCGAGTTCAATGATAGTTGATGTCACTTCTGGTGGTTGGGATGAATATTGGCAAAGATTTAAAATAAGTCTAATTTTAACCTAAAACAATCTTACATTGGCCTTAAAAGTTAGAATATGGTACACTATGTATCACTTAACAGGCTTTCACGAGGATGGACGCAAAACTTAATATATTATTTACTTGTGATTATTAGGTTACGTATCACATATTAAAATACAAAATGATTGTACTGTTTTTAGAAGGGCAAAGGTACATGCATTGCTCCATTTAGTGTTAATAAATAAGAAATATTTTAACTACCAACTCTGTTTTAAAAACATAGATGTTTATAAAAAAATAGTTTAATTTTTAATAATTAGCTTCGTACATTGTAATGAAATATAATGTTATGTTTTTCAACGCATCAAGTTAAACATACTTCCTTGTTTACAATCAAGACCAAATAATCATGAATAGGTACTTTAAGAATTATTGTGTTTCTACATGTAAGAATATAGGTTTCATAATAAAGAAAATATATCAGATAAATTTAAAAATACTAATGGGTTTATTGTTTTGGTAAAATCTAAAATGCTAATTTTATTATAATTTCAGGGCCCAAAAGTTAACCATTTCAATTAAAAGTCAGAAAGGCCCTATTATGTATAAATGTTCCGTTCACATTATAAGACAGTGGTTCATTAATCACAGCTGTGTTATAAATGAAAGTCGTGTTTCTCAGAATCTGTCTCCACAGACTAATGAGGGGACATCCAGGAGCGACGTTTCTTCTCTTACTTTCAATGGAACTGGGTCATCTTCCGTTAAGAGCTTTTGTTTCCATTAATTACAATCTGCTGTATACATAAGCGCTCATTAGGTTATAATACATTTCTCAGTTTATCCACTATATACTCGTATAATGAACACTTATAATAGTATATGGTTTTTATAAATTTGATTTCTTATGTTCCATTTTAAGTAATGGTCAATACAATATATTATTGAAATGACAGTTGGACTAGTGGCTATATGTGGAGATTTAACTGTGGCACCTCTGTCTACAGCGGCGGGAGTCGACATGTGGTAATACTTGCTTGAAAACTTCCTTCAAATATTTTTATGGTACACTGGTGTTTTTGGAAAAAGTCCGATTGCTAATGGGGCCACTATAACTTTTATTTATTGTCTATAATGACTCGTCTTAGTGTAAGCAAACTGAATAAATTGAGTACATGTATCTTTATATGCGGAAATAATAGCTATAAATGTTTTTCAGTAAACATAATACTGACAGCAATTTTTTAAAATAATAACGAAAATTAGGTAAAATAATCTTCTTCCATACAATATCGCAGTAATGAATGTTCATTTCAGCTCCAATTCCCCTTCCTTATACTGCAACTTTCAAAATATGACGCTGCCACAGGCTTAACTCCTAGAATCTGCAGTCATATTCGTCTGAAGGGATGCAAAATACACACGATAACGGAGAAACCAAATGAACTCTTTGAACCGTTTGGACATCAAAGACACCCAGACTACCAATTAATTACAAAGTAATCTAGGAACTACGAGGTATTCTCACTGTCTCATCTGGTGCACAATTGATTGCACACGATCTCTAATTACGGTGGTAAGGTGGAACGATCGAGTTTTCTACACATATCGTAGCTACGATGGGAATGGTTAAATCAAACACTCTATATATTTTTTACTCTGAATGTCTATGATGACGAAATGATTTGAAGAGTTCATTTTGGGCTTCTTTGTTGCTGAATTTTTTATATCTTCAGTCAAACATGAGTCTAGTTTCCTGGAATTAAGTCTGTGGCTGCGGCATATTGCACGCTGCACCAAGACAAGGTGAACTTTAGCTAAGCTTACTATTCATATTGATTCAACCTTTCCCATTATAGATACGTAATATAAATATCGTAACAGTCCTAGGAAGCACGTCAAGAAATGAAATATCCAAAATAAATACATATATTTTTATAATTAAAATAATATTACTGAAGACAGCTAAAATTTTAAGGTTGAATTTGAAGTTCGTTTAATCGTCAGGGTTAATTGAATTTTCTACTCGGATCAACTTCATCTCTCAGACATTGTCGTAATTAAAAAGACCATGGCACGTCATATCGTCAAGATCTCAGACCAACTCATGTTTTTCGTGACTTTAGTCACGTATTTTACTTGAAAGAGGACAAAGTTAGGATCATTAATTAATCACTTTATTTCAATATATAACTTTGGTTAAAATATTTTGACTTTCTTATTTAAAATTTGCCATGAAATCTATGTATTCTTTTTTAATTTCATACGTGTTAAAAAAAAATTAAAAAGAAGTTTTCCCCTAAGTGAATCTTAATATTGAAATATATTCATAGGCCAATAACTCTCCAGTAAATAATATAAGATTCACTATAGTAGCTTTATTTATAGTATATTGACAAGTTTTGTGAATCGAAAGAAGTAAACCCTACAAAATTGGAATTCACAACCAAAATATTAACTGAAAAAAGTGACTAGTATATACACTAATTTCTCAGTTTCTTTACTGAAGGCTATAGTTGTTAAAGAATCGTCCTTATACTATAAATTAAAGAAAATTTACAATTTGCAGTGTTTTTTTAACTGGGTTGGACTGGTTCCAAATATCTTTTGCCGAGGAAGTTGCCAATCCGCCTGAGATGGAAGGACGGCAGAGTATTTTCGCCACTTTAAGGCTTTCAAAGGATCAGTTGGAGTCATTGATTTAACCACTTTTAGCCAGTTACCTTCGCAAGGGACTTTGTGCTCAAGCCACGGAATTTATTCTGAATTTAGACATCCTTTACTTTCATATACTTACAGTTCTCAGGTTATTGAAACATATTTTAACGATTTCATATTGAATTCTTGCATTATACATAATGCCTGCTTACTAAATGTTATTTTAGGCTTTTTAACTCTAGCTATAGGCAAAATTACTTTATACGCCCTAAAAATATTGTCGAATCCAGCTATGGGTTGATCTGTTGTCGACCATCTTATCTGCACCACGTAGGTAGGTTGGGAATCGAGATGGATTTTTGTCAGTGACCTCGTAATAAGAAAATAAATATACTTTAACAATATGTGTTTGTATGCATTAGTTTATTTTACCCAGAAAAAATATGCAAGGATCTAATAATATAATGAATTAAAATGCAGTAATTGGTTTGGTAGAGTATACCAATCTCGTAGGAGCTCTCTCACTATATATAGGATGTTGCAAACTTACCTTTATTATAAATGTGTTCATGTTTTTTGCAAAATGAAAATGATATTTGTTACGGTTTTTTATAAATAATTTTAGAAGTAATTGAGTTATTTTTTACATATAAACAAAAAAATACACACATTTATGATCAAGGTACTTTTTTAATATCAATCATTAAGTTCAGAAAATAGCGGAAAAATTAGTTGCAAAGCTTTTTTTATTACAAAATCTCCTTTACTCGGTAAGGTTCCAGGAGGCGTATTGGTTCACTTAAGTCCTCCCATTGTGATTTTATCTTCAGCCGTTTTCCCCACGAGATGGTAAGGGCTTTTCTTTAATCCAGGTATATAGTAAGTTACACAAGCAGACTTCATCGTTCGGTCAAAATTTGATGGTTGATTGAGCGTTTGTGAGCTGAAACATTCTCAGGGGTACAACTCGCACAAACTCTCATTTACCTTATTCTTAAAACTGACTCAGATTATAAACCTTGGTTTAGTCTTAAAATAGTTTAATGTTATGTTCTAATAACAAATCAGCAATATGGTATGATTGGGGAGTATATAAACTGTAGTATGTAACTTGTAAGGATATAATATCTTGTATGTTTGTTTAATACGTGTATGATTGTAATCAACTTAGGAGTTGATAGAAAGTATATTTTTAAAAGTTAAGAAGAAATATATACAAGTTGGTTGATGAGCTTTTTAAATAATTTATGATTTTAGTTTAACTATAGGTGATAATTTTTATTTTGAATTTGAACTCAAGTTTCAGGATTCTATGTATTACATGATGAAGATTTAAGTTCATTACGTATCCTCCTAATTTTTTAGTTCGATTGGTTTTACGTACTTATATGATATTTACTATTTTCTTTTAATTAAATCTCGCCTTTGATATAATTGTCCATACCTTGGTTTAAGTAAGATATTGATCTACGATGTAAGTGAGGTGCCTTACAGATTGCTAAATTGTAATATCCGTGATAGATGCCAGTGTTGAAATTTCTACATGCATATGTAAATCGATACGCGGTTTAGCTTGTGTGGTGAAGGGCGTACTACAGGGATACGTATTTGGACCAGATTTTATTTATACTCTATGCTAATTACCTTCATTGCCATTGTGCGATCTTTTGTTTAAATTGTAAGTTTAAAAAAGCTACATAAAGGATGTGATACTACATTACATAGCTATTTATTCAATGTTAAATATTGCATTTACATACTAAATTATCATTTATATTGCAATATTGCAAATTGTAAAAGTCTTAGTTTTCAGTAATTTGTGTTATTCTGGAAAACGTTATAAATTTTTTCAAAAATATAAGAAATATGAATAAAAATTTAGTTAAAAGCAGTTCATAAACAGCCATATGAGCATTACTATAGGATACATTATCACTTATCCAGCTCAAACCATTACTCTGTAGTAGACAGTGATATGAACATACAGCAACATTCCATTTTTCACACTTCCTCATTGTCACACAGAGTACTGTATGATACATTATCACTTATCCAGCACACACAGCTAATCCAGCACAAACCATTACTCTGTAGTAGACAGTAATATGAATATACAGCAATATACCATTTGTCACACTTCCTCATTGTCACACAGAATACTGTATGATACATTATCACTTATCCAGCACACACAGCTACTGTGTAGTAGACAGTGATATGAATATACAGCAACATACCATTTGTCTCACTTCCCATTGTCTCACAGAGTACCGGACACAATCACTGCTTGGTGTTAGTGGATGAATGTTCTCGGTGATTGTACAGCCTCAACAAACTAAATGTTACTTGGCTACAATCTCAGACTCTACAGGATATCATGCTATTACGTTAATAGTTTTATAACTTGCCTAGCTTCTTTAGCTATAGTACCTTATATTTTCAATAGTTACAATAACACGGTGCCTTAAAAGTAAAAAAAAAATATTGTATTTAATAATCTTAGCTTAGTAAAAAATTATAACATTGGCATAATGCTAAAGAAGTAATACCTGACGTAGCTTTAATATAACAAGTTCAATTCTGTAAATGTAAAACAATGGTAACATAATAAATTTGTCAACTAAAATGAGGTAAAAAAACTTACAAGATAAGACTATAATTTCATTGGCAGAACATCATCTAAATTAAAATATTATTATTTATAATAACTACTTGGATGGTAGATGTAATATTTAGACATCCAAAACGATATAAAATATTTTTTGATTAGTAAGCTCCGAGTGAATGTTCAGTAAAGTATTTAATAGATTTTTAAAGTATTAAATATTATCTGGTTTGTCTTAAATAAAAATCACAGTTCTAAATTAAAATAATGAATTTATTTTAAACTGGCAAATTAAAAAGTTCAATGTTTCAGAATTTTCAACACTCTATTTCCACAAAGAATTGACAAACCGTTTAGTAAATTTAAAAGGTCCTTTGGCAAGAAATACAAATATTAATCAAATATATCAAACTAAAAATCAGAGCTCTCTTCTAAAATAAAATAATAAAATTTTAAAACAAAAATCAAATACCACTTGGAAATAACTAAAATAAAAATGTTCACTTATAAGTTCACTCACAATTCAAAAATAAAAATTTATACTTCTCTTTCCACTAGTTGAACTTTAACTTTCAAGTCTCTGCAATTCAGATTACAACTCTCTCAAACAATTATTAAAGTTCAATTAATTACCAATTCACAATAAAAACAGTTCCATATAAGTATAAATAACTTACTAAATTCCTAAATTCCAATTAAAGTTATAGCCAAAGTTCAATTTTAATACACTTTTCTTGCAAGTTTGAACCAAATGTAACTTGTATGATTCTATTATGCTCGATAGTTCATCGAGAATTAATAATGCAGATTGCTCTGTAGTTTCTATCAATTAAATTTTTTTCTATAAAAAAGACCAAAAAATTAATGTAATATCAGATCATGAAGACTATTTCAATATAACGCAAATAAATTTGGTGCTTACCTCAAAATCCCTCGCGGAAAAAAAATCTAAAAACACGGCGCACTGTAATCAACTTAGTCACGAAAATTACCAAAAGAAGGCCGAAAATTATGAGCGGGCGCTTATATACTCCCCTTCCAAGCAATTCTGATGGACATACGCGGTGTTCTCTCATAGGCCCAGCTGTATCAAACTAGGAGAACAATTATAGCCGTAACAAGACAAGTTCTGATCAATTAAAGTCAGTGAACCGCCTTCCTAACAATTTAAAACTACCAGTACTAACTTGCCAAAGGATCACATATTCGTTTTTACTTCTCACAATCTAATTTAAAATCAAACTCCAATATTTAGTTCCCAAAATTTGCATTTAATTTAAGTTTTAAGTAAAAAAAACCAATGTAGCTTTAAAAACGCTACACTTATGAATGAAAAATAATGTGGTTATAGTTATTTGTCATGAAGTACCTATAACAGAGGACACAGTACATAAATAATAAATATATTTGTATTAGTCTAACAATATTACACTATATATTACTTTAATTATTTGGGAAAAAATTTTGAACTTGTATTTTCATATTATTGTGAATAATATGAAGTGTGAATAATATAATTTACAAACTTCAAGTAAAATTGTGCGTAGAATCGTTCGGTGTTCTTTATTTTCATATTTATCGGCTATTTAATTTTACCATTGCAATGCTTCCAACCTACATTTTTTGACTGTTTAATAATACACTATAAATTTAAGTGACATGTATTGAAATTTCTACGACTTGAGCAAAAATTTTCAAGTTTACCCGTTTTACTTTTTATCCTCTTAACTAAGTTGCCTGATGGTATACAAATGATAAACATATTCATAAGGGGATTTGCAAGCTTTGTCATTATTCAAAAAGTAAAGAGGGGAATAATGAATTTTTTCAGATTATAAATTATAGCAATAAATATATAATAATATTGTGTTTATTATTGGGGGAGTCGGTCGCCGGCAGGTCTGAGCTGTCGGAGCTGTCGGACTGGCGGTCTGAGCTGTCGGACTGGCGTTCTGAGCTGTCGGACTGGCGGTCTGAGCTGTCGGACTGGCGGTCTGAGCTGTCGGACTGGCGGTCTGAGCTGTCGGACTGGCGGTCTGAGCTGTCGGACTGGCGGTCTGAGCTGTCGGACTGGCGGTCTGAGCTGTCGGACTGGCGATCTGAGCTAGAGGTAGCGCAGTTACATATTTTGCATGTGACCTCTGCACTTTTTTCAGTACTGACTTTGTACTGTACCCATATCCCGCTTGATAAGATCCACGCAAAGGCCAAAGGCCCAAGGTGGGCAAAACATGGATCTGCCTCTACTCAAAAAAGATTTTATGTATGAAAATACCTTTGAGCTTGACAAACTAAAAATCTTTTTGTACCACTTGTTCGACATTACTGTTTGTATTAGTTCAGGTTACTTTTTGGATGGTCAACTGTAAAATAGTTTTTACAACTATTTTTTCTAATTATTTAATACAATACCTGCATTAAAACTAATATGAAAAACTGCGTACTGTGATAAAAAAATTATTCAAGGCTGTATGTAGTGTTAATTGTGCTACAAAGAAAACCTACTCAATATTTTATGTATTGTTAGTAAACAAATCTAGTTGTTTTAAAAGTTCTGAAAATTATCAATTCAGTATACTTCAACTTAACCAGAAATTCCATAACCAAGAGACCTTACCAGACAAATATGTCACCAATTTAACTACTTTTAAATCGAAGACTTAATAATTTATTTATTTATTTCCTTTCAACGGTCAAAAAACCAATTTAAAATTTATTAACTTATGATAGATGATTAAATCATACTTAAAGAAAAGGGCCAAACCAAACATGCAACTGGACTCTAAATCAGATCTAGGCATAATTAACGTATAATTAAAGAAAGTATAAATTATATTAAAAATTAGTGATAGTATATAATAAATTAGTGATAGTATTAACTTAAATACACTACTGTAAAAGATGTGATACCATATGGAGAAACAAACAGATAAATAATAACAGTGCAAATAAACTATAAAATTATTAACAACAATGAAGATAAACTTTAAATGAATAACAAGAGTAAAAAATATTAACATTAATGACTGATAGTGGTAAATAAAAACTGAAAAAAATAAATAAATATTTAACTTAAATGCATGCAAATTACTGTCTAAGACGTGACATATGAATAAATAAATAGATAAATAATAACAGTGCAAATAAACTATATAAAGTAAACAACAATGGGGAAAATACTATAACTGAATAACAAGAGTAAAATATAAATAGGTACCAACAGAGAGAAAAAAAACCTATAAAAACATAATGCAAGCAATGAATGTAACTATATAACCAAGAGACACAGTCGTAATTATAAATGTGTAACAAAAGACAAGCAGAAACAATAACAAAGCAACAACAACAGTTAACAACACAACAAGAATAATGGGGGAAAAGTTATCAGACGATATGTAAAGAAGTCCAGATGTCTGGGGAGGTTGTTTGCCAGGCGTTGAAGACGTGGAAAAGCACTGTGAAACATGTACTGTGTGCTGTAGTGCCGCCTTGCAAACAGCTGGGGGTGACGAAGATGACGTGATGCCCGGAAGTCCAGCAATTCGAGCAGATCAGGTGCATCAATGACAGAGCAGATCAACTTCTTCAAGAAAAGCAGATCATGAACTATACGTCTTGAATGGAGAGGTTCCAAGTTAAACTGAACTCGAAGGTCATCAGTCGGCACATTACGGTACTCAAAGCCCAGCCGCAGCCCAATCAAACGAATGAAGCGGTTCTGTATGTTCTCAAGCCTATCAATGTGACCAACAAGGTAAGGGTTCCAGACAGTAGAAGGATATTCAAGTATGGGTCGAACAAGGTGGACGTAGAGGATAATCAAAGCTCGGACAGAAAAAAATATCACGACTGGTCCTAATAACAAAATAGAGTGCTGCATTAGCCTTTTTAGAAATGTGATTGATATGCTCATGAGAACCTAGGTCGGAAGCAAGTATGACACCCAGATCCTTTATTTTAGAACAACGTGCCAGGGGTTGATTATTAAGGTTATAATGATAAAGAATAGGAGTATCTGACCTAGAGAATGTCACAATAGAGCACTTGGAAATGTTCAGAAGCATATCATTAACGTCGCACCATTCTGCAAGCAAATCAATACTCTCCTGTAGGGACACACAATCCTCCATAATTGCTTTGGAAATAGCTTAGAATTACTTTAAAATTGCATTAAAATGGTAAATTGTTATTTATCTTGTGAAGTACTCCAGAAAGAACTTAGCCCGAATATGCATGACTGCCATCTTCAAATACTTTATAGGTAAGGAACGGCTAACTCCCTACTCATCCAAACTATACAAAATCCTCTCCACTACAAATCGCCAAACCAAACTCATTACGATTCCTTGCACCGTTCAACATTTTCAGAGATACATTCACACTTTTGCCACACTTGTACAGTGCAATATAATAAACACTATCATAAGGGTATAAAAGGAAGGTGACCCATTTCTGTAGAAAAGCACGTAAGTGTATCTCATTAGTCTGCGGACATAGATTCTGAGAGATATGGCTTTCATTCATAAACTTGATGTCATTAATGAACTGCTGTTTATATAATATGGATAAAGCTTTTAAAACAGTAAAGTCTTTCAGAGATTTAACTTGAGTATATTATCGAGCATTTTGAAAGGTAATTAGGCAATCCCATTAATTTAACAATTATGTCATTTAAATCATAACCACCGTACAAACCCTAAGGGGAGTGTTTTAAATGTACAATTTTAGTGTATTGATAAACTTCTACCTTAGCATGAAAATAAGTTTTACTTACAAAATATGTTTTTAAAATAATATACGTAAAATGTACAAGAGTTAAATAAAAATAAATGCTACGTAACAGAAGATTTTTGGATTTATTTCAGCCATTATTTCTTGTCTTAATTCTAAATTTTTTCAGGATCGTCTATTAATGTTTTATGAATTTGTTAAATTTTTAGTAAAATTCAGTTCGTTCCTTTACATACAATACACATTTTACAAAAATACTTTTGTTATTTATTTAGTAATCCAACAATATATTTATTTGCATTTAAAATAGTCTCTATATCACTATGTTTTTGTTACGGACGATAATAAGATTTCACATTGCAGTAACCATTCTCGGACTACTAGGGTTTACTATATACCAAGAGTGACCAGTTATATAGATATGGATGGCATATAATCTATTGTTTTGTACCGTTATTACAGCACATATTTTGTAATTTATATGGAGCTAATACTTTATAAATTAAACAACTTTTCGGAAATACTTGGTTTATTTCCGAAATTCAAGTTCACCCAAAAGTTTACAAAGTTTACAAACTTTTTGATTCAATTTTATTCAAAAAATCACTCAATCAATCAAATCTAATTAAGAGTCTGATCAAAAGGTACTGAAATTAAAATTAAACTAAAAATGTATACTTCTCCAAAAATGGTTTAAATTAACAAAACAAAATAAAAGTTCTCTTCTCAAAATACTCAAAATTAATATAACACAAAACTTGATATTTACTTTATCACCAAAATTTAATTCACAAAACTTCAAAAATTTGAATTAAAATTTTCAGACTCTGAAAGATGGGAAACTTTAGAAATTTTTAATACAGTATTATAAAATAAAAGATATTAACTATACGCTGGTACGGGACTTACTACTTTGAAGATTACGGAGGCAGATCGGATCTTAAAACGCACTAAAAATTTTAAATACTTCAAATTGACTTTACCCACGAAAAATAAATTACTCTAAATCCCAACTATTGGGTTAGAGAAAGAACTTCAGCTACTAACTCGACCGCTACACGTACTCCTCAATCGCCAAGACTAGACTGACCGCTCCTCCAGCGAGCCGGGAGGAACGCATCACCCGATACGTCACTGACCGATCAGCTGATTGCCGGTCCAACTGAAACAAACAATGTCCCCGCACCGCGTCTAGTTAATAAGAGCCTACTTCCTACCGCGATTCAGCATAAATGAATTTGAACTATGGTACAGTTTAATATGCTACACGTCACGTGATACCTGTTCATTGGCAGCCATTTTCTGGGTGTTGTAAATTGATGCGGCAATGAAATCTGTATAATTCTTCCACATTTATGCTTGTGGATTCATAAATACTCTATATTTATTAATCCAACTTTAGAATTGAATTCATATTGGTTTATTAATACATTTTTAGTATGTTCCTTAACTTATATACTAATTTTTAACAATACTTTGTCACATATATATACTTTCTTTTTATATTTCTTAATTATTTATTGTTTTGTCTGATTATTCACTTGGAAGACTATTTGTTACATAATTATATAAGTAAAAATTATTATTGATATTAACCGTTAATACTCATTTAACCCTTTTTAATTTTACTACTAGTGAAATTCTGCGGGAAGAATAAATAAATAAATTACACCTCAGGCCAGTCTGTAAATAATAAACCACCCAGATTAGTTGCGATATGACCCTCTTCATTTACAACCTAAATTGAAATCCTATCATCACAAGCTCGGCCAGCTCTATTGTTTTTTATTCCATGGCAATGGATTTTTTAATAACTGCTGGCAATATATACTGACATGTGTTATAATCGGTTCAAAAGTGCTTTAAATGAAATTTTTAAACCTTTATTGTACCTCCAAACGGTATTAAAATCTCATTTGTTTTTACGTTATTGTATATACAGCATTGGATTATTCACATTATTAAAATGTGGTATGACAATATAATATAATTTTTTTTAACCTTTATATTATACTGCTAGAAAAGTCCTTTTATCATCTTTATTGGTTTCTGAAATAAAACAGAATCTAAATACCGTATACAGACAGAAAATAAAGTAAGAATATTGACTTGTGTTTTTGTTACATTATTTTTTCGCCTTACTCAATGACCAAATCCCCAAGTATGATTGGTGATCGTAAACATTATATGTATATACAAACAATAATCAAAGTTCAAAATTTAGTCCTATAAATTCATAATTCTAGAAACTGAGATTAAAGTAACTACTGATTTATATTTTTATTATTATCCTCTACCTATAGACACGTAAAAATAATTTAATTCACATGGACAAATTTGAAATCCACCATTAGATGAGGAGACTTTTGTGTGTGTTTTTTTAGTTACTGTCCATTAAACTTATATAATTGGATTATATTTCACCACCATTTGTGGAGATATGAGTCGTATTTTTTGTGTTACGTAAGCATAATATCACACCGTTAATATTCAGAAAGTACAAAACATATAATTTAAATAAGTAAGTGAACAATGAGATATTGCAGATTATAAAACATTAGACTCTACTTAATTATTAGTAAGACTTTAGTAAAACCATTGGCATTACAAACATGCATTAATTAATACAAATTGTAAATCGTTCTGTTTTTTTAAGAACTAAATACAAACTCTTAACTCCTATGTGGGGTTATTAATTTATTGTAGAAAATTATTGTATTCACTCATATTTTATTTGCTGGTAAATTCTAAAATTGGTAAGGGACGAATATTTCCTCTTAAAAAAGATCTGTGTAGTAGCTAGTCACATCGTATGAGTGGTAATAATATATCTCGGCCACTCAAACCATCCTTAAGTCTAAGTGTCTGCGCACACAATGTTTGAAAATGAACGAACCTATGGACTTTGAATCTTACATTTGGTTAACAAAATGAATGATGTTGTATGTCATTCTGTTGCATTTGGCTGGTCGTTGCCAAACATCTTTACGTTGTAAGAATAGGTAAACTATGATGTCAACGAGCAAATTTTAGATTACAAATTTGTTAAACAAATTGAGTACAGTCATTTGAAATTTTAATAAATGACACATTAACACGGGTAGCTTAAATAATCCTTAATAATCTCGAAAAAGACATCATCTGTAGGCTTTAAATTTTTTTATGAACAAAAACTGGTCCTATCGTGATGCTTGTCCATCAATCAGATTTAACTGATTGACATTTAAGGCTCTATATTGTCGTAGAATCTGTTTTGTCTGGTGAGGGTATGTAAAAATCGTCTTTTTGCATAATTTCCGCTGTTTAAATGTCCAAATGAGATATTTAAATAAAGAAATTAGCTAGCGAAATAAACTTTGCTTGCAAACTCTTCAAACGCTATTGCGAGACACGTGGTGTGTACTCCTACCTTGTAGTTAGTGGCTGTACGCAGTTATTAAAAGTATTAAATACAGTTCAGCAATAAAATGGACTAGAATAACCTTCATAATTCAATACGGACTAAAACCACAAATGTATTAGCTAGTTAATAAGTTTAAACAAAAGTACTTCGACACTCATCGACCTTTGTTGTATAATTCTATATAAAGCAAAAATGAAGCAGTAGTAAACTAAACTTATTTATAACACTGAAGTTATTAAAACTCCTTTTATGTATTTGATTAACTTCTGTTAAAAAGGAATAAGCAGGCTAAGCGCTAGAATATCTTTCGAATAATATTAATTCAAAGGTGGTCTATAAATTATCAGTGGCAGAAGGATATTTATTTATCTCCCTTTAGCAATGGTTTTGCTCTATTTCTGAAACTATTAGAATATAAAAGAGGCAATTAGAATATTATAGGAATTATGAAGAAGGCTTCTCATATTTTATCACATGCCATCAGTAGACAGAATTTCAAAATACACCATGCAAAACAGTAGAGTGAATTATGAGCGCAAACAATACATTTCTAAAGAAGGTGAATACGTTTTATGACAAAGCGAGAGAGAAAACGTCGCGCCTGAATGTTCCCTCATTACTCTAGAGAGACAGATTCTGAGAAACATAACTTTCATTCATAAAGCAGTAGTGATTAATGAACATCGGCTTTGTATTATGAACTTTGCACTCACACACAACTGACCCCTTTCAGTATTCTGCAATGGACTTTATATTTTTTTTAACCACAATTATAAAAGTTTTGTAACCTGGAATAAAATATATAAACTGTATACAATACTGAAAAATACCTATAAAGCCTGAAAATTATTTTGAAAGAAAAATTTATAATTGATGCAGTAAGGGTTTTTTATAGGTTAGAAGTATATCAGATGTTTAAATTAATATCATATTATAGTATATAATATGTTATTAACAGTAATAATAAAGTAAATACAATTATAGTAACATTCTTAAGCTACATTTATTAAGTGTCCATAAAAGGAAGTAAAATAATTAAAACCAATAAATATATATGTATAAAAGTGTTTGTATAGGTCACAACATTTTTCTTGTGTCAAAAAACTATGACTTCTGGTCATTGTGTTCTTTTTCCGGTCTTGGTATTGCCGGTACCTGTGGTGTTTTGAATTATCACACACATTTGTATCAATCTCACAATTCTAAGATAGTGGTAATCAGAAACGAAATATGGGCTTATTGGTTTAGTAATCGTTTTTTAAACGACTAAGAGTTGTTGGTATTTACGAAAATGATTTATCTTTCGTTAAAAGTCATGAGCCTCGTGTGCATCAAATATCATCCTTCTACATCGGGAAGATGAAACTAAATATATTGTTTATCAAGTATATACTTTCTATGATATCGGGATATAAGAGAATTAGTGATGTGTATGTGACAGAGTGACGGCTTTGCCTTTTATTTATAGAGATATTTTCCTAGATATGTGTACTCCGTTAAAAATAACATTTAATTTAATCATGTGACTGGGTTCGCAGCTTTCATGAAATATTAAACGTCTAACCGCACAATTGGACTGCAGGTGTTACAAATTCATATGTTAAAATATTGCCATTTTCAGTTTGTTTACAAATTAATTAATTCAGTTTTTCGTTGCCATCATGGTTACATATTAGACCAATTTAAACATATTTGGTGACGCTCAATCAAATTCCATGGAGTAATATTCACCACCGCCAATCTATGTAGAAATTGAGCTCCACTGGTCGATTCATTCTAGTCTTTCGGCGGGCATATAAACAGAATGAAGTTAAATTTTCCAACATTCAAATGATAGGCTTTGCAGATGGCCAGCTAATTAATTGCGTACAGAGTCATCTATACAGTACTTTGCTATTGCATATTCGGCATAAAACCGACGTAGAACATTACTCAATGGCAGACAGGGATATGGATATACAGCAACACACTATTTGTCACAACTTAACTATCGTGATACACAGTCCCAGACGCTTTTACTGTTATGTGTTATTGATAAATGTTCTCACTAGGTGTAGAGCTTCTATGAACTAAATATCTTTCGGGAAAAATCTCAGACCTTACAGGCTGTTTAGTGTGAAATTAGTAACTCATTAGTAGTTACGTTCAGTATTTCAACTATTAATAACTTATATCATGAAAGTATGTTAGGTCATGAGATTCACATAAATTCAGGAAATCATGAAGACACAAGATGAAGCTAAATATGAACTTATTTTTATATTATCGCCTTATTTACTTTCCATATGTTTTTTATTGAAGCAATCGCACTTCAATAGTGGTCGCTAATAACTTGAAACTTAGCATTTACTTCAAAAGAATTAAAATTGCAATAAATCATATCCATTTCTCTAAATATACAGGCATAATACACAGACGAATAATAGAGTGATAACCATTTTAATATTAGGAAAAATAAAAGTTTCTGTAAATTATATTGTTTTATTTGAATTAAAACAGCTATTAATTATTTTATAATCAATAATTAAAAAGTATATGCGCTTGAATCTAAGATTCCATTTAAGTTACCATCCACAAGAGCGCCCAACCCAAACACTACCTCGTAACGCTTTATTTTTATATGAACTTTTATTTTTATTTCTTTTTCTACCCTTTCTGAACATGTATCTGCCCATGAAACATATTTTTTTATTGTTAGGCTTAGCTGTAATGTACAAATTAGCCAAATTAATACATCGTTAAATAAACTTAATTTTATTTTTGTGAATATTTTATTTTAGCATGTGTTATTAATAAATTATTAAAAGCATGAGTAGCCCAGAAAATATTCCAAACTTATCTGTACAGTAAATTATATCAAATGATATTCTACCTTAGCACTACTACTTATCGCATTAGATGTGTTTTGAACAGTGACATACAGGGATTACAAAGACTCCGACCTGCCTTATAGTCCAGCATCCTCTGCTCTTTAGAAGCCATTATTGATGACAGTATCCCGTGGTGAGTACTATAACATCTTTTTAATCCTCAGAGTATTAAACAACTTACTACTTGATGGGAACGATACACCTTTTCAGTTTCAATCTTGCCCGACCTATTCTTATAAAAACCTGAAAATATCTATGTCTTATCCTAGATATTATAGTAGGTCCCTTAGACTCCACCCCACTATAGTTGGACTACTTCCCATTTGTGAATTCTTATTCCTGACCCTCCTAAGTAACTAACACCATGGGTGTTCCTCCAAAGTCCTCACTTCAGCTGAGAAAAACCTCTTCCTAGTTCAAACCTTCTACCACTACTATTTTTAACAGACTTTAGATTTGTCCCGCACCAACCTTATAGCAAGTTATAAACCGTAATTAAACAAGCAATATATAAGAGGTAACTATATATACTGCACAAGATTATTAGAAACTTGATGTTCCAATTACAATACAATTTATCAACGCCTACACTGAATAATTTTCTTTAACAAAAAGTATTACTTACTCCTTTTCAATACATTTTCTTTTCAAGGAAGTCATATACTCGAGTATAATATGTACGACACTAATAGGTAATTTTATAACTAATATTAGTTATTTTCTGTAAAATGTTTTCAAAGTATACCTACCATTCCAATAATTTTGTTCGATTTTAAAAAGAGAATAAAAAGGAATATTTACATAATTTTTAATATTGGTTAAATTGAATGATTTTTTAAAATAAATCCCTTAATTTTATTGATGAAATAAATTTATCATCTTGGAAGAGCTATGCAATATTCGCTCGAATTCACTAATTCAATTTAAAATTACATAATTTATTTCAATACTAATGTTTTTTGCGGACGCAATGTTACTTCCCAAATTAATGTTAAATGTGCAGCACGATGAAGGTTCATGCTCATGTAGTGGAGGCACATTAAGTGATGTACTTATTGAATACGAAGTACCCTGAACTGATTACGACACGTACGAACATAATGACCGCCGTTAATCACAATGATGTGAATGAAGTTGACTAACGATGCTCCACTGCCACCGAATAACATCGCCTCCATCAATACATCGTTTTTCAATTAGATTTACGATCCAGCAGAGTCTTGATACTCGATATGTCAATGTACGAGATGTAGCATTCTGGATAACGTCGTAGAGTATTGAGATGTTTTGTTGGAGAAAAAGTGCTAATATTACATTAAAATATGCCGTTTTAATTATACATAGCTTATTATAATAAAATGCTTTATATACATATAGTTTTTTCAAATGTCAGTGATACATTTAACTCATTATAAAAAAGACAATATAAACAAATCATTATTAAGTGAAAATGTTAAACTCATCAGGTGTAGGAAAATAGGCGAATCGTGTCGAGACGGTCAGGACAAACAATGGTTATATGTAATTTTATTTTTACATCACTAAACAGAATATATAACACACAAAATTTCCCATTTTTAATAAATTGGCATGATACAGCTGTAGGGATTCCAAAAGCATTTTGGAAAGAGGGAACTTACTACCAGTATATAAATTACGACAGTAAACATTAGTTTACAGTAGTAAAGTTACAGCTTATTTAAATCTAGTTTGTAGTCTGTTTGTTACACACATAACACATAATTACAAATGTGTTACTTATTTGCGTTACTATTTGCGTGTTACTTATTAAGAAGAGATCAGATTGCAGATGTAGAAACGTAGGGTTACTGAATTTTTGTATCACTAAGCAATGGCAAATGTCCGGAAAACCCCTGTTTCCTTCACAGTACAAATTAAATATTCTATGTCAAATTAAAATATAAGGGAATGTATTAAATTTTGTGTAGAGAAAGGGCCTTCTATATGGTTATAAAAACTCCCAGAAGAATTCAGAATTCAGCATATACGATATTTTTTGCCGAGAGAAATCATTTATTTACTTGTGCAAGGTAATTAAAGTAAGAGAATTATTAAATAATCCCAAATAAGAAAAGCAAGAAATACCGGACCCTCAGAATTTATATACCAAATTATATTCCGACATAACCCACAGGTCAACAATATTTATGATAAATTTCCTACTATTATTTTCCTACCAATTTCTATATATTGTTATTAAATATTTATCTTTGTTTGCTCACTTTAAACTGTAAATACCTCTTAGTGATTGTAAATTGCTAGTGTAAATAAATAGATATTTGCTTTATTAAGCCATTTTATTGACATGTCCTAATATTGTATTTGGCCAGCTTAGTTAAACATAATATTTATGCAATATTTCAAACCGCATTGCTATAAGACTGATTTTTGGATGAAACAAAAGTAATAAGTAAGTGAGTGATGAGTTGAATTGTAAAAATATTCCTAAAATTTATCAAAAATTCCATCATGGTGATAAGTTTAATGGTAAGAGTTCATTCCCAATATACCCAAATAAGTGTTCCCGCCCCAGTATACCTCCCTCCCGCGAGTGTTATATGATGGCTGTTAATGAATGGACCTTGTTCAGCTATCGTTATAATTTACAAAGTTTTCAGTCCCCTACTCCAGGTCAATTTTTTTGTAAAAAGGAATTACCCTACATACCTCCGGTTTCAGTTTTGTACCGCGATATAATATTCCTTTTGTAGTAAAACACACACAGATCATCCGTTTTATTTGCCATATTGAATCATAACTTGAATGAAATAACTTTTATATTGCCGTCTTTATTAAGAATATAACGTTATATTTTTCCTTTATATATGTACTTAAAGACAACCTTTACTGTTGTTCTATGTTATGTGATCATTGAATATTAAATTTAACTCTATTTCACCTGCCATCTATCTTACACAGTGTCAGACGACACAGGAAATCGAGAGTCATATTCGTCTGAATAGATGTAAAGAAATCAGCGACGTAATTGTGTATTAACATAAGATATTCCTATACTAAAACATACTATAACATAATTTAGTCTTTCGTAGTGCTAGGTGGTATAATGTAGTCTCACTAGTAGTAGTACTCGGTAGTATAATGTAGTCTCACTAGTAGTAGTACTCGGTAGTATAATGTAGTCTCACTAGTAGTAGTACTCGGTAGTATAATTTAGTATCACTAGTAGTAGTACTCGGTAGTATAATGTAGTCTCACTAGTAGTAGTACTCGGTAGTATAATGTATGCTCACTAGTAGTAGTACTCGGTAGTATAATGTAGTCTCACTAGTAGTAGTACTCGGTAGTATAATATAGTATCACTAGTAATAGTAAAGAAACAACACAGACTAGTGCAAATCAACATAATGCAAATCACCTCCGTTGCAGAGTAGATTTGCAACTGGAGCGCATAATCATGTTAGAAACATTGTAGTGCGCTCAATTGTACACCTGATGGGATAATAATGGCTGCTCCTTCACCTAGTTCAAAATACGTCTGTTTCGCTTACTTTCTTTGGATCTCTTCAGACGAACATGACGCCAAATAGCAGGAGTCAAGTCTGAGATAGTGTCAGATACCAGACGCTGCAATAAAAGGAAGGAGAGCGGGAGCTAAATTAAACATTCCAATTGAATAAACCGTTTCTATTATATTTATGTGATTAGAATTGTCATTATTTTGCAAGTAATATAATTTGAATTCTAAAGGAAACATATAATATTGTTATGAGTATGTTTTAGGTATAACCACTTTGTTTCCTATTGCTCATAAAAACAAAGGATCCTTGTGTCTTGCTTCGTACAATTTGCACGACAATAAGCAAAATCCACAATCTCTGCGTCCATTGAGATCACCAGACATGTAAACGAGCACAAGAACGCATACTGACAATGCATCCATTGATCGAACTGTAGAAAGAAGAGCATTGTTAAGCGTTAACTCTGTAGTATCTCTACTCTAGCCATCTCAAAAAATAAAATTTTCCTGCTGATCATAGTATGGAAACTCTTTAGCTTTTACTTATATATGTTCAGGCCACGGACATCTCAACAGACGTTTTGAATTACAGGATCAGTTGCGATGTGAGCCGTAACACCTTTCCTGTTCGGATCTTTAAAGCGAAGTTTGAAAGTGAAATCAAACAGCTTTTGTTTAGGTTTTTGTTCTGTGGTAGTCAAAGGCAAGGGAGACGTGTTAGCAGATGTATTGTCTTTCCTTTTTTGAACCTTATTGCGTAGTCATACGCTCCTAATATTACTCCCTGTATGTTTAATTTTAGGTAGTTTATCCATAATATGTACTAGAGGCTTGAAATCGGTTCGAAGAATAAAGTGATTAACAAATATATTTTTCTTAAACATAGGCACAGCAAAAATTACTCTTAAAGTTTTTTAAACTGCAATAGAGTATTTATTTTCAGCAATATGTATGATTCTCAGTTTTAGTCACCATTCACATCTGCATAATAAGGCGTATTTTCTCAGGTCTTTAAATATACTCCACCTCTTATGGTTACTGAGAAAAACTTATAGTTACAAGATATATCTCATTCAAATACTATATCCCAAAAACTATGTATAGGATTTTTGTTGTATTTATCACACATTAACATCAACATAAAGGAGATTGACAAAAGGTACATCAATTTAAAAAGTACATTAATATCAATATTTCTTAAATTCGCCTGTCTGTATGTTATTTACATATTCTATATATATATATATATATATATATATATATATATATATATATATATATATATATATATATAGACTAGAAATGTCTGAGCGTTACCAAATCATACTACTTAAGGCAGTATTTTTTAGAACGAATTGAGTTATAAAATGGATAACTTGCAAAATACTCTATTTTTACATTAAAAATATCACTGGTATAAATAAAATAAATATCGGAAAAAGGTCTTGTTAATACATGTACATGATATTTGCGATGAATATTGAAAAAATAAATAATAATAAATAACGTAAGATAAATGAATTATATTGGTTTAAAATGATAGTTTAAAAATAATAATATACTTTAATACAATAACAGAATAAAACAACTTTACAAGTTTGGCAATATAAATATATCTTTCAACCGTTTTACGTTATGCAACTATTATGTGCGTGTACGCCAGAGGTAAATACGGGACCAGCAAATACAATACAAACAGCAAATCAGACTGCGATACTACAGATCCTGACATAGAACAATGGAGTAGTGCTGGAGTATGCGATTTGTAATCAATGGTATAGGTGCAGTATCCTGACTGGGTGAGCGCAGAGTGGTTTGTTTGTTATTTCCTCTAAATACGAACGCAATTACTAAACACAATAGCTAGATAATTGTGTTTATTGTCTAATGCAAGTCTATGATTTGGTTTCTTGTGTAGGAATATTTTTCAAAATATTTCATTTATTTTAATTTAGCATATATTTAACGGTAAAGCTTAAAATGAAGTAATTAAAGTTGTAAATTTAAAGTTTGTAATGTGCCGTATTTAAATCTCAATTATTATACTTCATCTAATTATAGCAAATAGTTTTGTGTTGTGTAATATTCTGACAATTACTGTACATAAATATAACAAATGTTTTGCTGCCGAAGTCAGGTTCAGTACTTTAACGTTTAGAAGAAGGTATTTTGTAGCAAATATTTAAAAAATATAAAAAAATCTTTGACTTTCAGAATTTCAGTCTATTTCACTATACGGTATGCTAATACTTTTTACTACACGTTTAAATAATCTTTTTTCTTTTATTCTGAGAAGAAATTTCTAATTAAATCTTTTGATAACTGTACGAGAACGACTAATCCGTACTAAATTATAAGACTTCTAGAGAGTTGGTAAGCAAATAGATAAGTTTACAACAAGGTTAGTACAAAACTGAGAAAACAAGGTTTTCTGTAAACATTAGCTATGCGTGTAGTAGATGTTTTACAGAAGTAATGGTCACGCAAACTACTATAGGTAGTCTAAACTTTCCCAAATTAAATATATTACACGAAAAGCAATGTATTTTAATAATTAATTAAATACATTCTATGCAATGAGAAAATATGATAAAAATAAAAGTATACAGAAATATTATTCTACACTCCATTCGACCTACAAAAGAATTAATTGTAATAAAAAAGATTCAGAGAAGTCAATAATATAGCCATAAATTTAAAACCTGAAATCATATTAACGACCAAAGTAATTAAAACAATTGATTAATGCTTTGAATTCAGCATACTTCTACGCACTCTTTCTCAAGTGAAAAACGTACTACTTCATTACTATATCTATGGATTTCAATAAAATGAGTAAATTTATTTTTATTTTGCTCTTTTGGTGCAATCAATTGTAAAATTCAGACTACTAGAGAATATATTTTGAAGATAAATTCCTTATTAGTCAATATAAGTAGGAAAAACCCGTCAATGAAAGATACAGCATGTTATTAATAAATATAATTGCAAATGCATTACGTAATAAACTTAGATGAATGGGTAATATTTGGTAGAGCAGGTTCTATCGGTATAGTTGTATTTATTAAAAGCACTGTGTTTTATAAACAAAGGTTATGTATTTATAATAATAAGTAAAATTTAATTATATCGATTAAATAATAAATGTAAATTTCTAATTAAAATATACTAAACACTAATAAATTATTTATAAATTTTCTTAATGAATATTTTTTTAAATAATTAAAATGAATGTAAGAATATAAGACAAAAGACAGTACGTAAAATCGTTAACTAATTTAACGGGTGAATTGTTGAATAAACGCGAGTTGATGGAGCATGAAATAGATTGCGGATCGTGTCGTGCTGGTGACTGCTGCATTTTAATAAGCCGAAGAATTACGATACCTTTGGTTTTCCTAAAGTTTATAAAACCTTTAGTTGCATTGTGTGTTCTCTGTTACGTATTTAAATCAACCTTAACTTATAATATTCTTTGAATAATATACTACATTCATAAATACATTAATAAGCAAATTTGAATGCTTTACTAGAATTTTTAGTGTAGTTTTGACGTGACAACGTCTTAAATTAGGTTGCGGCTCGGAGTCACTCATGAAAAAGTGTAACGCCCGGTAACGTTACGATGCCCGTCCAGTGGGTCCGCCGCACGGGATAAAGCAGATAACTGTGGGTCCGCCGCACGGGATAAAGCAGATAACTATGTTTATTCGTGAAAATGTGGAGTCCTTAGATTCGTCATTTACAACTACAACAATAAAGGTAAATAATTGTACACTGATACTTCATTATCGTAAACTATGATTGATTGATTAATTGTTAGATTGACACAAAAGTTGAGAAACTGAGTTTATAGGTTATGTCATACTATTGACAAATGTTAATAGTGTTAGGTAAATTATTAGTTTAAATCACTCTGCGATCAATCGTAATTCAGTCGATTGAGAAGAAACAGCGCGTATTGCTAGTCAAACATTTAAAATAACAAATTATAACCTCTAACCTGCCATAACAGTGCGACCAAACAAACGAACTAAAACCGACCAATCACCACGCGCGGAGTTAGAATTTAACTGTGTTTAGCAAGAATTTCAAATTCAAATTTTTGTAAATGTTTTATTCAACTTTACCATTTACAATAACAAATTTTAATTAATTTCAAATTATGTACAATGTTTTAGTAAACAAAATATATTTCTATAGTTAAAATTTGTGCAATTCTTATTTTCATTCAATTCCTTGTTCCTATTGTGCAATTTAATAATATTCATATCAATAAATATTCTACCGAGAAAAAGACGTTGTCACGTAAAATCTTCGCCCGTAAAACTGACTTTACAGGCAACCCATATTTTTTTTTTACTAAGAATAAAGGTTCCATTTTTAGTAGCAAAATACTTTTAAGCATTATTCTGCCCATCCTATTAGGCCTCTAGTTTGTGCCAGGATTTTATTAAACAGAACAAGAAGGAAGGACAAGAAATTATTGATAAAGATTTTACACATTACACTTCACAAATTTAGTATGTCAAATAATTATGTTTATTCAAAGACTGCACTCATAATTATTTTTAATAACAAATCAAAATTAATAATCAATAATACATTAAATACATTTTTTATGAGAGGAAAATTAAATCTCTATATCTTATTATGTTTCTCTCTTACTACATGTCATGTTTAAAAGAATATCTTAGACGAACATTATCTGAAACTATACTGTAGACTCGAAAGCTTTCCACGCCAACATCCAGGTAACATATGGTGATATAAACATTTCAATCTTCACAGTCTGTATCATTGTTCAAGCACAAATTTCAAACTAGTCCCCTTGGAACGAGTGATTCCCACCGAGTCCGGGAATTCAAAAGCTTGGCTCGATATAGATTCTCATCCGCTGTTATAGATATTTCCAACTCCTGGAGTACCACCCCACTCGATGGGACGGCTTCCTTGCCACATCCTTAGGCGACATAAACTGGGAACACTATAGACAGTTTTTTGAAAAATTTTCCCTATATTTTTTTATTTCGTTTATAGTAGCATATGCCTATTATAACCTTAGTCTAAGTAGACTACGTCTACGTTGAGTTAATTATATTCTTTTTTTTAGGTTTAAAATTTATTATTTAATTACCAATGTATATTACATTTTCATAAAAATATTTTGAAGGCAACCAAAAACTGAACTTAACTCTAAGCTTTCATAAATTTCTATGAATAAAATTAATTACTATTATTTTCTTTTCAATATAATGAATGGACATACTAGCTTAAGAGAGCATAAGTTGGCGAAATAATCCTTTAGTAAACTACGCAAATACGTAACGCAGTCTTTGAAGTTTAAGCTTTCTTCAATGTAGTAAGTAAAATGAGTTTTCAGGATTAATAAAACGTTGACACCGCACTGCCTAGGTTCAGTTAAATTTATTAGTTAATTCACCGGAAGTCCCCTCGTTAATAAAATATTACGTTTTACTGTATTTGATGATTTCTATAAGATTTAAACTAGGTTGTAGTATTTTGAAGGCCTAAATACGTACTAAATTATAAATAATATAAGTAATTGAGCAAATTATCAGTGTGAATGCTCCAGGTTGCCTTCTTCTTAGTGCAGCGTCTGGAATCTGACGCTGTTACAGACTTGACCACTACAATCTGGTCATGTTTCTCTGAAGATATAAAAAAACACTTGCGAAGAAGAAGTTCAAGACTGTCTTTTCATCAGAAACACGTAGCCTAGAAAATATAGTGTAATGTACAGTAGGTGAAGAGGTATTCTCATTGTCTCATCAGGTGCACTACGATGTTTTAGACACTATCTCTAAGCACGGTAGAGCAATCAAGTTGTGAAATTCTATATTATTCATTAACAGGAATGACTATTGATAACACATATATTTTTATTATATGTCTGATGAAGGTATCTTGGATATCGAAAGGCAATAAATATAATATGTATTAAATATTGGTTTTGTATTTCAATGTAATTTTTATTGCTTATTGCTTATTGTAATTGAAAATATAGAGAATTGAATTGAATAGCGTTGTTTTTTTATGTGTTTAACAATATTGTTTTTAGTTATATTCATGCTACAACTTTATTCAGATTTTTTTTTTTTGCTTAGAATCATTAAATTATTATCCTTAATATTAATAATTAATAATAATTAATATCCTTAAGGATTATTATAATTCCAATACTCTCATATGAATAATTTATAATCAATAATATAATCCTCTGTCACCTTGAACCAAAATAGCGATATTGTAGGGGCTACGTCTCAACCCACTATGAGACCACGCGTCTAACACTGTTGCCAATTTTAGCTGACGTCTAAGAAAAATTACTGATTCCTCTCGAGTTCTCTGGTATTACAAAAACATTATTAGTTTTACCTGCAAATAAATATGATCAGTTGTGGTTTCATTCATTTGCACACAGCATATACCGTAGTGACGTCATAGAGGAAACAGCTGGCGGTCATCACTGACACGGCCATACTGCCTCAACAGTCACTCAGCAATTTCGCCAAAGACAATAATACGTCTTGCGTCTAAAATGCATTGATTGAATGTCATTTCTTATCAGTATACAGTATTGATTCGTTCTATATCTTTAAAAATAGCCGGACCACAATTCAAAGCACATTTTAGTAATATTCATAATGTATTAGGAATTATAAAACCAAAAAGGAGATGCTTAAACCTAAGGAGAATCTAATTCCACAACACTAACCTAGTAATAGAATTATCAAATGTAATAGTATTATCTGATAAGCCTTTACTCTTAATTAATAGCATAATAGATTTTATGTGTGGCAAACAGTATGTAGGATTCTATACTATTTAGATTTCTTATGTGAAGCAATATCACACATTGAAATTACACACAAGTCCTTCACATTCGCTAATAATTTCAGTGATTAGCTTACGTATAATTATATTAGTACCATGTTTTTACAGTATTACATATCTATAGGACTGATTGTGTGGTGAAACAATAGTCCAGACCCAGCAGGCGGATGTGAAGCCTCAGTTTACGAGACTCCCGGGACTGTTATGGTGGTTGTTAACCGAATGTGCACTGTTATGGTTTATTGTTAGTCCTAATGTACAAAGCTATTGTACTCTCAGCAGGTTTAATCCCTTGCACCTGAATTATCCTTTATACTATTCAAAGATATCAATTAATATAATATAATACACGCATACAAAGTATTAAACTTTTAATTAGTTAATAGTTTTATTCTTTCCCTTTCTTATAAGGATTTATGTCTTATACTGATATATTTTTGTACAAGGAAATACATTTATTCGATTTATGTAGTCAACACAGTTTCGAATGATCAGTTGCACTATTTAGTGAGTAAAATCCTTCACAACATAACTGCATTATAAAAATATACAATTGAATAAGCTCATTGATTGTTTGTGATCTTTATGTAAGCTTCTTCTAAAGTAAGCTTTTAAAAGCTCTGTCAGTTACCACTGAAAATTTTCCAGTGTACGATAGTTTTTATAGTATTTAGAACAAGAAAGTTTGTTGTATATGAGCATAGAATAAAAATAAGTTATTTTTTTATTTTTTCTAGTAAAATTGTAAAAGATATTCTGCAGGAATCTTTATTTTAAAAGCCTCTTGAATAATTTGAACACGAATTAAAAACTGAACAATCCAATAAAGATTTAAAAAAGGATTAAATATCATAAACATAATCAAAAACAAATTTATATTATACCAGAAATGTTACATTTATATAACTTAATATATAGTTAAAAATATTTAAACAATACTCTTATTAGAATCCTTATCAGTCTGTACCAAATACATGTTAATTCCACACTGATAAACCACCAAACATTTTAATTCTCAAAAGTTGTTTCATTCTAACGTGTTTAGATGATTCCATGATTTACATAAAATGTCTGCTTATTTTCTAAAATGGTTAAGCATTCGTAGCATGGTAGCCGCAATTAAACTGAGCAGATGGTAAATCTTTGATGTAGAGGTACTAGTTTTGTCTAGTAATATCTACTAACAACAATTGTATTTTTTAAGCTTTTTCAGATTTTACTTAATGTAATGGCCAACTATAGCCGTAAAATGTATTAGAAAATTATGTATATTATTAACCTTATATTTATATAATTATATTATAAAAACTTTGCATTTTTACATGACACACGTAAGAAGAGGCTCGTAATTATATAAATTAAGAAAACAATGAGGTTGAAGGTTTTATACTGGATCTGCATACAAAAGGTTCTGTAGGATTCGAAATAAAAGGAGCTTAGGAAATGACTGCTTGTTTCTTTGAGAAAGGTCATAAACTTACAGATAGCAAAATGTAACAAAGATGACTTTTCCTACAAAATTTTTACTTTAAACAAATATGCTGGGCAACAATATTTACCTGCATTCGGTTAAAATACTATATTATTACGTAGTATAAATAACTATAGTCTAGTAAATATATAATGTATAATAGTAATTATTACTACTTTCATATTACTACATCACTCTTAATTAAATTCTATAATAACAATGTTCTATTTATTATCTATAAATACACTAGTATATTTATATTATAAATATGTATAGATGGCAGAAGAATCTCCTAATTTCCCATGGGGCAGACTATTATTTTTATTTAAACTTAAAATAATTGTTTATCTTCAATATTGATATTAAAAACTGTTATTAGTGTCAAATGCCTATTAGTTAATGCAATTTAAATATTTGAATTGATGAAATGAATAAAAGAAGTTACGTAAATATCCCTTGCTAATATGTGATTGAAGATGAATAACGTTCTTTATAAGTTATATCCAAAGTAATAAGGGTACATTTTGTTACCACACAAAAAAACGTAGTTCAAAAATTTAACATTGCACTGAGTAAACCACTTTCAATAAATTAAATTTGGATCATTTCGGTAAATGTCTTATAACGCTCATGATAAAGAGGAAGTGGTTATGAATATAGTTCATAAGCAATAACATTCTATATTTCAATACCTCAATATGGGCCAATGCGACATATTGTTGGAAATATAATTGGAATAATGACCATATTTACATATTGCAGCCAACATCACAGTTTAGATTAATATTTCTCCATACACTTCGCTGTTTGACATGGTTTCTCCAATAAGAAATTTGAGTGCACTAGCACGGGTCCACTAGGAATACTTCTAATATTTGCTTTGCATTTTTAAGTACTTGTTTTATTAAAGGGAAATAGTTTTAGTGTATTGGGGCTGCATATGCTAATAGGCTAATTCCAAAGGTCCCTGCTTGGACTGGACTTTTACGGTACTTTTTCTTACTTATTTAATATAATCAGGTCAGATAGTTTTCTTTTATAATGTATAGTGCTGTTTTCAAGAATGCAATCAATAAATAAATAACTATGTGCTAGTAGTTTAGCATATAATAATTGTGAATACTTTAGGTGTGTGAATTTAAAGTCCTTCACAGACAACTAGGCGAATTTCCGGCCTCGGGTCAACCTCATATGTAAACCAACCACGCGCTGTTCTGTTATCTCATATCGCGCGTAAAATCTACTCATTATTTCTGTGGCCTTTCTCTTGTAGAACAAATTCTTAGGTTTTTTTTTATTTGAGTGAATAAATCGGGGTTTACTATTTTTAGTCCAGTATGAGTTCTGATTTAAATACTGACTTTATTGTTATTGTTTTTAACGTTTTAAACTAGGTTTAAAAATGTCCTCACCAATAAATCTTGTGCCCATTATTTTATGTATTTAACAACCGATTTCAGTCATTGCTAACTTTATAATAAATCTATGATTCAAGATAATACAATATATTGAGATGGACATTAAAATAATGTTTCATTTATAGAAGACACATAGAAAATAATTTATATTTCCTTTAAAAATGATTTCAAAATAGAAATTTACTACAGATATTGCAATTTGTATTTTTGCTTAAATCACAAATTACTATGTGAATAAATTAGTGAATATAAAAAAATGGGTTACTAGCGATCAACCCCTACAAGACCCATGTCCGGCAGCTGCGACCACTTGTTTGTCTGTAACCTTTTAAAATATACTTTCATATACCTGTAAATCCATTAAAAGATGTTTTGCAATAAGTAATATGCAAGTTTCCACGTAAGTAATCGGCAAGTACTGAAATATTTTATAGGACATACAACCCCAAGAAAAAAGTGGTCTTCAATAAAGTATCTTAGTCTTAATACAGTAGCCTATATAAGCACCAAGTAAACACAAGAATAGGTGTTTTGAATTAATTTTATCATACCACTTAAATAGAGTGCTACGAAGTAGAATTTATTAACCATATATTTACTGGAATAGATCAAAATTGTGACGTGTACTTTTTTTTGTTTTACCTGAGCAATTGTTATGTAGAACTGATCACTCTACATAACGTAATTTTACATCCAAATGAAGAAGCGCGCATTCATTGTTGCTGCAATAACAGAACGGTCACTGATTAGACGCCAATCAGCTGTTCAAATAAAGGTTCGACTGCTGCTACGGTAAGCGATAAGGACGCCAACGACATGATCGTTGATCACCGACAGCTGTTCTGTGGAACTCGTGCCGTGCGACAAGTCGGCAACGGACTGGATTTGAGTTCTGGATTTGGCTGTGCTAGTGCGTGGTGAATCCGACATCAAGCCCTTCAGCATCGCTGGATTTTGAGAGCCTGGATAAAGGAGTTAGGCCGAGGTGAGCCATTACCATGCCATTAATATTTTGTCGCTTGCGTATGTCAGTTAGTAAAATTTCAGTTTAATAATTTTGTTTTTACAGAATTAAATATCTGCGGTAAACTAAGCCTTGGGCCTCGTAGTAAGATTGTCTAGTCCTGTCGATAAACGTAGGAAATGAATAAGTTATCTGTAATAAATTAATACTAATCTAGTCTTTTAATAATTCACGGAGATAAATAGTTGTAAATACGTGTTAATAGTGTCAAATACTGTAACCACAAATTGTTTCTGTAAATTGTACATAATTAGGCCGAGATATTATCTCATAACAATTGCATCGTCTCTCATAAATTTCCTTACTAAACTTGTTAACTGTTCTATAAATAATTGAATCAGTAACTTTATGTCCTAATGTTTGTATATTATTTAGTTTTAGTCAGAATAATGTGAAGGCAGTTGTCATGAAATTTATACCTACCATTGCCGTGTAAGTGCATACATTAATACATTATGTTAATACTTCAATACACTTTACTATAATTATTGTAATTAATTAGTTTAAGTAAGAACAAACGTAATTAATTTTTTCCTGTGTCAGAATAATTATGCTTTGTGTTTAAGACCAATATTTTATATCCAAGCTAAATGTTCCAAGACCTATTCATTTATTTTCCGTACAACCGACCATATCGGTATTTTTCCTGATTAGGGTAATAAAGTTATTTCTCAACGCCTGTTTGAAACCTACTATTATTAGGCTGGTGGTATTATTGTTCCAGGCTTACATCGGACCTAGAAATGTATTTAAAGATGCATTTACGTTAGTAAACAAATACGCGTCCTGCTGATTATTTGAACTTATAGTCTGTTCATAGTGCACGTAATAATTATGTATAGCACAATAAATTAAAATTGTATCATGGAGATGCTTTTGTCTGTTTCATAGTTGATTACGGGTTTATCTGCGTAAATAATAACGTTCCCGAATGAAAACAATTTTCTTGTGTTAATCTTGGAAGTTTATACAGACATTCTGTAAATATGTATATATTTATGTATTTATCTTTATTGCCTGTGAGTAGGTAATGTCCTTGTGGTTGTAAAAATTTAAACAACGTATTTTATATCCAATCATAATCATACTAATGATTGTTATTATATTTGCCTTTAAAGAAAAGTTCTAGGTTATTGTATTGCCAATATGTTACTGTTGAAAACTTCAAAGCTAGTGCTTACTTAGTACAAAAAAAAATAAAAATTAATAAAATAATAAAAACAAAACAAAAATGTGCCGACTAATGTAAACTAATTGTAATAAATATTAGGTAATCTAGAGATTAAATATATGAGTAGGCTATGTTATATGGAACTGTATATCACAAATGCATTTAGTTTATACGATATTGTTGGAGTGAAGACTATTTCGGAGTGATTATGTTTAAGGGCTTTTACTGGACCTGTCACTCAGCACTGGTAGTCCTGCTGACCCACGAGTCGACTTTTCTGCAGGACCGGTTCAATTACTTGGTGGTCTACGGCGGGTGCTCGCGCCCTGTGTCTCACTCGCGCCTACCGGACATTCTGCGCGAATTCCATACGTGCCGTGATTCGAGCGTGGATCGCACGGACGATACAATCGACGGCTCGTGTGTGTGTTTTTGTGTCCGCCCAGTTGGTGAGTAGACTTTACACTACTTATTCAATCGTGTTCCCCTGGGAGGGTCGGACTAACTCCGTCAATGTCATTGTGGAGCCTCTACCTATCGGACTAGGTCTGAATAACTACATTAGTGTGGATCCAGTTCCGAACTTTAACAAATGTGGCTCAACTTTAATTTAATGTCTAGCCATTCTGTATTCATGTGTATTATTGTTTTGTAATTTTGTAGTTCAGGAATGTGGTCATCATGATTTTGGCCACTGTAATTTTGCATTAATAATTGGAGCGCTCCTACCGTAATAAATTTTTCGTATTTTTATTTCAACTTGGCCAACGAGTTATCTTTAATTTTGCATAATTATTTGTTTATTCATTGCTAAAGCACTATAGGTGCTGATACTAACTACGCTTACTAAATATTTAGTTTAAGACCTTAGAACTCTGTGAGATAAATAGGCAATACAGATTGAAATACGTGAAATATTGGTTTTAATTTCTAATTGCCTGATATTTACTTGGAGACCTTGCAACTTACTATTAAATAACTTACTAGAAAATAATCAACCGAAACCTGTGGCTAATTTAAGTACCTAAGGCTTAGTGTCGTAAACCTAATAGTTCTTGCGTGCATGGTAGTGGTCTCGATTGAGCATACCTGAGGGCAGGAAACTGTTCCTTGTTGGAGACCTGCAACTATCACACCCCATGAACAAGGTGGCGCCCTTATTACCGAGCAAACCGTACCCATCTGGGTATTCTTCAATCTTAGTAGTCCTCTATCACTGCTCAAGAACTTGGTTGTCCCGGCGCTCTACCAATACTCACGCCCTTCTCCACTGAGCGAGGCCGACAATATTGCTAACCCTCGAGGAGGGGTGGCAAAATAAAACATAGTTTATAAGTTTCAATAGTTAATGCAGTAGTTGTATAACTTTACACACACATTAAATTTAAACAAATTTACTATTGACAGTATTTTATCTAACCAGATTGAACTGGTTGGTAACACATATTGGCCGAGGAAGTTGCCAGTTCTGCTGAGCTGGAAGGACGCAGGGTATTGCAGCCACTGTAAGCCTTTCAAAAGATCAGCTGGAATCATTGATTTAACCACCTTTACCCAAATAACATCACATGGGACTTAGTACTCAAGCTAAAGGAATTTATTTTGCATTCAGAGATCCTTTAGTCTCGTAAACTTACACTTATCATAAACTGATAAATATATTGTTGAAATACAATTTAAAGATCTCATATTGACTTCTTAAATTAAAAAACATTCGTATGATGGCTGAAATAAATTGCATTTTTTTTATGCTAAGCTCATAGTGGTTAAAATATAATCGTGCTTGTGTCATCTTATAAATTTAATTATGTGTGAATTTATTTCACGTACATAAACAATACATAAAACAATGTTGATAAAACAATTTTTTATACTCATATTGTTATATTTCAACATTTTAATCAAAGATGTGGCTGTGGATCTGGCTGAAAAATTGCAGGGATGCCAAAATTACTTTTTAAGTTTTGTACTTGATCTAAGACGTGACAATCTTATCAAACATACTTATATTCAAAGATCTGCTCTAAAATTGGCCGATGTTTGTGACAATTTACAAATTTCTCCATTCTACTATTAACTCTGATCTATATCTGTAAAAGGAATATCACTAAAAATGACCACTTACAGTGCCAACGATATTTAATGTGTATGAGACAGTAAGCCAATGAATACTTCTCTCTAAAAATTATTTATAACGTAACGATTTTTGAAAAAAAAATCAATTTATGCATTTTGTAAGAAATTTACAGCGATAATATTCTCTAAAGGTGGAAAAACTTAGCGGATGTTCAGAGCAGGTGTAAAACATAGTTTTATAGAATGTGCCATTTTCACATCATGTTTGATATAAGACGATTTCTTATTACATACATTTATAAAAAGACATGTAACACGTAGTTTGGTGTTGAAACGAAAAGTTCAAATATTTACGAAAGCTTACTAATGAAAATTATACCAACACATAACTTAGTACAGCACTATATAATATCTTAGACAGTTTTTAAGTACATTTAAATGGCACTCAGGCGTAACCTTCATGAAATTTGCACACTGACGTTAATAAGCATTTGACAAAGTTCTAAGTTAATTTTTTGTACTATTCTTATTTTGATTGAGTAGTACATGATTTAAAAACCACTTGCCATATTCCTCTCCAATTACATAGTCTTAATGTAAAAATATAATTATAAGCCAGAATTATCATATATTCATCACATTTGTAAAATTGTTTTTTTTTATTTTTTTTTACAAATGTTACGATAAAATAACCACATTTATGATTTATGCTCTTACTATAGAGTATAATGCGCTCTTTAACTATAACTAAAAGGTATTAAGTGTTAAAATATTAAGTAATATAGTAGTATGTTTAATGTATGCATATCTTCTTCTCAGTTTTCAAAATTGCAGTCATTCAAAGTTTCCAGTTATGAATATATATTCTAGACTCTAACATACTGTACATTACAGTACAGTGCATGTCGTAAACAACAGCGTTTTTGGTTTTATGACAAAGCGAGAGAGAAAACGTCACACTTGAATGTACTCTCATTAATCTATGGAGACAGATTCTGAGAAACATAACTTTCATTAATAAAACGACATCTTTGTAAGTAAGGTAACTCGGTTTTATGACAAGCGAGAGAGAAAACGTTACACTTGAATGTTCCCCCATTACTCTAAGGAGACAGATTCTTAGAAACATCACTATCAATGAAAAAAAATAGTGATTAAAGAACATAGGCTTTGTACTATAAATTTTTTATTCACGCACTACTTTCCTTTTTCACAGTTTTGCAATGGAGTTTCAATGTTTTTAAATGTGGATAATGAAAATAAATACGTTATGCAGCTTTAAAAATTGGTATTACACGCTGAAATATTATTTACAAAATTCCAACAGATTATTTTGCACAAATAGTGATAGATGTATTACATTTGAATCGTAGAGAGAGCTTTAGTGCACTAAATCCACCTCTTTACTAAAGGCATTTTCCATTTTATTTATAAATGATCGTCTTTTGATAAATAAAATGCATTGATCGCCATTTTCAAGAAAGAGTATAAAAAGGCCATATTAAATTCTAAGTTCAATTCAAAGATTATATTAATAACCTTTGCTATAAACTGAACATGCTATAAATGAGAATATATTATGGATAATGTTTATGAGTTTACCCACGATTTAGCAATTATTTTAGTCTTAACAATATAGTATATAATAGGTATATCGCTTTTAAATTGTGTGCCATTCCTTTGACAAGTGAAAGTAACAGATATATGTTCCAATACCTGATCTATTTTTGAATTACTCGATTTTACGTATAAAGAGCAAAATTAGAATCAGAGGGCGAAACAATTTTTATAATTAACAATGATATTCGATTTCTTTGCGCTCTTCTACGATAATAATTACCAATAAATGCAGTGATTTCGGTAACACCTGGAATGCTTTAGACAAGTGTTGAAGTCTGTACTTGTTATTGAAAGCGCTTATAGTATAATATGATGGACCCCTACGAGACTTACCATACACTGTTCACTGGCCCTAGCATTTCCTTTATTCATACTAGGATTTATAAAAATGTGTGTATAAATAGTTAGCATAACGTCTCTTCAGTCAAAAATGTACTGACTGTCTCCTAGTGTTTTGTCACAAAAATTGGGAATTATTTCGGATGAATTTCTTTGTGATTCCATTTACAATGGTCACGAGATCACTGTTGATGTTTATATCCTATAAGGTATAGTCACGGCGAATAAAAAAATAGACGCATAGAGAGAGAGAGAGTGTGTGTGTATGTGTAACAATAAACATTTATATGTTTTTTAATGCTGGCAACATCTAAAAATATTGCATTGTAATATCGTTTATATATACATAATAAACGCATTTGATATAAGGTGACTATAGTATATTCTCATGCTAGTTTACAATTAAATCTTTTTATATTTAGGGATTGGTCTAAGATTATAAGAGATAAGTATCCAACTTTATAAGAGGCTCTGAAACGTACATATTTTATATGTGTGAACATTTTACATTGATATTACTAATATAAATTAGTCATCATGATCCTTTTTAGATACTTCTACTTCAAGTAACTATTATACTTGTATAAATGATATAAAATAGAAACACAAAATATTATCTTAACATTTGCTAGTTTAACGAATATTTAAATCTAATTTTCATTCAATTAAAAAAATTGAAGAATAACTAATCAAAATTCCCATTACCTTCTTGTTTTTTTTTATTATTATAATTACTTAAATATAAAGAATTTCATATTGAATACCTAAATCTATAAAACTCATTTAAAAAGAAGGAATCAATAAAATTCTCGTATTTTAACATTTATTTGGTTAAATATTTTTTTCTGCGACGTAAAGTTTTGTTGCAAGATAAATATGTCATAGAGCACATTAAGAGAATTAAATATTGAATACGAAATAACTAGAATTAATTACGACACATGTAAACCTATGAACGCCTCATTAGTTTCAATGTTGCGAATGAAGTGTACGAACGGCACTCGACCGCCCTGAATCACTTCGCCTAATTCATTACAGCGTTAGTTAATTATATTTACCATTTACCAGTTACTGCTATTCGATATATCAATGTACCAGATGTAGCGTCTTGAAAAACAACGCAAATTAATCAGTACACGATCAGTAAAAAAAAAATAATCAGACGCTTTTCCCACGATGCTGAGTCATCAGTAGGGCGAAAATGACAATATAGGAGGTGGATGCTGTGGTTTTGGCAAACAGGGTTCTGAAGGTATACTGAAGTTGTCGCACTTCAGAATCTCAGTGCATTTAAGTTTCAAATTGGCATGACGGTACAGAAAGTGGATGTATGGGTAACACGTTTGTCTTCAAGAGATTGAAGATGAGGATGTGTTGCTACCTCTATGTTTGACGTCGAGGAACCTTTAGACTTTTATAGTACCCGTCAATCTTAAAAATCACAGTTGGATCCTCTCTATTTCAGTCCAAGTAACAAAAGTGGAGTAACCAGATGAAAGAGCCATATTTGAGATGTGGGCGTACCAGAACAGAATAGAGACATTTAAGAGACTGGGTGTCATTAAGACAGCGGGAGAGTTTATAACTATAACCCAATACGCGTATTTCAACATCCCCATCGAACATGTGAATCTTGACATCCCGAGTAAGAGATGTAGTAAGGTGTTCCCCAGGTATTTGACAGAGGACACTCTGGAAATTTCTTTTCTCTATAATGAAAAGACAAACAGGAGTGGAGCAATTCTCTGATGCAAGGTTATTACGACAATAATCTTCGTGATTAGTGACATACTTTTACTGCACAAACTCGTTCGGAGGGTTTTAAGTCCTCTTAAAGAGCAAGTCCAACCTTATTATCTGGATTATTTTCTCGATATTAAAGTCATTACCAGATAATAGGGTATCGTTGTATAGTTGAATCCCGTCGACATACATAGCTAACATAAAATGGTCCTAAATTGTAGCCCTGAGGTACCCCAATTACTGATAGATTTCTTGTGATGGAGTTAAATGGAACATCACTTCATGTATTTTACCCTGGAGGTAACGTAACAACCACTGCAGTGAAACCATATATCCCAAGCTTGCGGATTAGAATATTATAGAATGTTGCACACGATCAACACCATTGAATAATTAAATTCTAGGGCGTCCAGTTGCAGTCCTTCCGTAAATTGCATCCATAATATTGATCTTAAAGAATTATAGATTTTTTTAAACAAGATTAACTATTCCTAAAACCATCTTGATTGTTGCATATAGGATGACTAACCTTGAAAGTCAGCTGGTTAAGGAACAGTTTATAAAAGATCTTTGCCAAGACAGATATAATGGCAACTATCTTATAGTTACGTACGTCTTCTATCGAACGCTTTTTGTAACTGAGAATGTTATAGCTGATTCTGAAAACGTTATGAATATAACTTTAATAACACATAATTATATAACATATAATTTTATTGATTTTTTAAAAGTAAGATTCATTTTTCATTAAATTAAACGCTTAAGCACTTCTTAGTGGATAATAATAATAATAATAATAATGTGTATTTATTTATGATTATTTATTAACCCCTTCTTTTATTTTATTGGACTACTGCGTAACAAGATGATGTATGGATTTTGTCCAACGATTCAAACAGTAACGCATTGATGTCGGACTGATTGCCGGGTGAAACAATAGTTCAGTCCCAATAGACGGATTTCCCAACGCCGTATACAATCCCCCCGGGACTTGTATGATGGTTGTTAGCGGAATGAGGTCTGTTAAGTTTTATTGACGTAATTTAATTCTTTTACAATCCTATTCCCTATCCAGGTTAGTTTAGTTTTTATGATACTTACCCTACATGCAACATGTTTTAGTTATGTTCTGCGAGATAATATTACGTTAAACGTAAGACACAAAGAAACGCTTAATTACTTGTCTATAAATTGAGGAAAAAACCAATCTTGTGGGCGTTTATAATAAACTTTTGCTGTTATATTTTGGCATAAAGAATTTAACGCTTACATTCTATATAGGCAAGCTAAATACCTCTTTAATTGTTTTTATTATTAAAGAAATGTAATATTGTGCATTAAAACAAAATATGAATGAATGAGTGTATTTTTAGTATTAAATTCATCTTTAATTTGGTCAGTTGGTAGTTTGTATGGATACTGTCATCTACTAATCCTCCCAGATTTAACACAGAAACTGTTTTAGTATCGGTAATTCAATAAACGAAGTTTGCATATTGGATTCATTCAAACGTTGGTTTGGTCACAAACCACAGCGCCTTAAAAGTTTGAAATTAGATAACTTCACAGTTTCGCCGGTTCTCAAGTTCTGTTTTCTCTTATGCATCTTTCCTTTCTGAACAGGTTTTACTGTGTGTTATTTAAGTAACAACATTATATAGTCAAAAAACTAATAGCATTTCCAAAAAAAGTACAAATTAAATTCTAAATTCCACAATTTTTTCCAATGGCTAACGTTTTTTAAAGTCTTACAAACTTCTCTGATGCTTGTGAATTTATATCTGATCAAACCCTAATGGATTTTTAAGTAAGACAATATTTTCTCTCATATTATTTACAGATTTTTATCCCCACACCATAACTTGATACCTTAAATAGCCTAAGTCTCCAAACTGAAAATTAGGACATCCTCGCTCACTTACACTCCAATCCTTGTGATGCTTGTGAATATATATCTGACAGAACCCTGATGGATTCTTAAGTAAGACAATAATTTTGCTCATATTATTTACAGACTTTTATCCCTACACCATAACTTGATACCTTAAATAGCCTACGTCTCCAAACTGCAAATTAGGACATCCTCGCTCACTTACACTCCAATCCACTCGATTTTTCTGACTAAAATAATGTTTGTACTAGTTTTTGGCACTGATTATGTGTTTTTGCTGTCCGAGTGAGTTCGCTGTTGATTTTATACCAAATAACTTTGCCTTTTGATCTTAGAGAGTATATATCTTTCCTGGTACTGGATTACGCTTTTTTATTGCTAATTTGTTTTTACAGGCAGTACTGAATCGTATCACTATCGATAGCTTTAATAATTACAGTTATTATACATTATCATATTCCAGAACCATTTCGTGTCATCCGAGATCACATTAGTCACTATGTTATTATTGCCAAGGTACATTGGGGAAATTTTGTAAACAGCACAAACAATAAGGGACCCAAAACTAAGCCCTGGGTCAAGCCTCTCATCACGAATAAGGGCTTAGATTTGAATGTTAATCTCTTTCGTTTTTCTGTTATTTAAGCCTAAAACATTTTACTGCGCTCTAGAGGATAACTTGCTATCTACATTTTATATTTAATTTGGAGACCTACTGTTGGCTTTTTATAGGATCAGGTCACGCCCCAAACATATCAAGGCATTTTAAAATAAGTGTTATTTTATTTTCCCTTAAGAAAGCCGTGTTGTCTTTCTATAATCAGGTTTTGATTGTTCAGGTTGAATAAAATACTCCTCAGTACAATTAGTGTTCATAAGTTTCTCCTGGATTTAGAAGATTTAATATGTACACATTATTTACTACGTTTTGCCTGAGGTTTGGTGTATATGATGAGGATACGAGAATGTGCAAGTTGTGATAATTTACAATTCACAATAATTTACGTTTCACAAAGTGTATTGTTTTATGTAACGTCTTTCTTAATCTTTCCACTGTGGTTAGCGCCTACAAACACTTTTCATTGAGGATGATTTAAATGCAGTGTTAGTATCCATAAATCAAAATGCTTTCGACTTGAAATTGAGAATTTTTCGTTCTTAAACATCTCTAAGAGAGCAGGTCAATATTCTTTTCCACTTTCGTGACTATAAAAAGGACTTTGTCGTTGTTGTTGATAAGAGAAACAGCTGACAGTCTATTAGAAAGCAACAACCGCCATTTGCCGTATGGCTTGTGACGCGATATACGCCTATAGACGCGTTTGATTATTCAGCCGCTAAATCGCGTGTGTGTTGGTAAAAGAGTTTTCGTCGGTTAATAAACTAACTGCTGTTACTCTACGCGTGTTTTAGTTTTTTTTCCTGAGTAGTAGTATGTTTGTTTGTTATAATGGTTAATGCAGGTAATTAAAATGTCGATGAATTTGTGAGGTAATATATGAAGAGTTAATTTTTCAATTACGATTAAATTTGATGCTATGGATAGTGAAGAGAGTCAAAATATAATTTTTCATAACGTAATTAAAATTTATTTGGGCATGGATGTTAATTATGAATCTGTTTAAATGGAAATATTAAACCACAGATAGCCTGATATTTGAATGTGATAATTAAGCAGAAACTTTAGGTACAATTTACTCATTAAATAAAACCTATATAATGTCATGTAAACTGTCATTTGGTGTTTATTCCAAATTCTTTACTGCACAGCCGTTTATTTCCAATTTTAATTATTTTCATTACGTGTACAAATTTCAATATTACGTAACAATAATATCTTTTTAAATGTCAACCTGAGGAATCCAAAATAATAAATGGCATTAAGAACTTTCTTTTAATATTTCATCGTTTGGAATTAAATTTAATTAGCATTAGAATTAGAATAATAGTTACTAGGATACTACACACTTCGTATACATCCTAGTATTATTATTTTAATTCTGCCTTTAATAATGTAAACAATGTTAGCTTTTTACACTCAAATAATAATATTAATTTGTTTACAATAATATTTTAAAACTAGCGATCAGCATCCCCTATAAAATACTTGATTATAAAGCAGGTTTAGAATTACGGAGGAAGTTAAGGATAACAAGTAAGTATTGCTGAGAAATAAAACAAAAAGGCAAGAGCTTTCTTTGATTATAATATCTGCAGATATCGACTTTGTGACAGAAACCAGGTGTCTGAGGGCGTGGAGGGATGAGTGGGGAAGAGATGATGTCGAAGCTGTCCTTTCTTTGTTCCGAGGAAAGTGTCCTGTGACGGGTTTACATTAATTAAAAGACAAAACTTACTTTTGGCCAGTAAATACTTGAATAGTAAAATTTAGTTTAAATTTTAAATGCTTATAATAAGAACCTATCTGGCATTAATAATGCTAATAGGGCTTTTGGAAAATGTTAAATCCTGTATGTATGTTTATTTAAAAAATATAATATCTGTTTTTTGTCTAAAAATATTTTCTAAAAATAATATAATAACCAACGTTTTACCTTGTAAGAAATGGTCGGTAATATGAATTAAACCATATATATTTCTTAAAATAAAAATAATATAATTTTAAAAATTTATTCTTTGCATAATAGGGTATAAAATATCCCCTATAAACGTAATAGAAAAGATTGTCGAGAAACTATTTAGTTTTAATTCATCTAAATTAACCTCCAAGAATTCTTATTAAATGTTTTTACTGTATTTCAATTTTAGTATTAGTTTATAAACCACTTCGTTGCTGTGGTTTTGTTAGGTATAACACTAAATCATACTTATAACTAAAATTATAAATATAAAACGATCAAATAAAATATTTCACAAATAAGTAGAAAAGAACAAATAAACTCCTTTATTAGGCAGATGTAATAACACAGCGGGAGTAGAAAGACGTGAATTGCAATATTTGATTTCTGCAAAGTTGGAGTTTATTGTAACTCTCACGATAGTATTGCTCCTTATCTTACTTATACGTACATGTATTTAAATAAAAATTAATAGTAAACTTAGTTTGTAATAGGTAAGACTTCCATAAATATTATACCATTTACATCTACTGAGATATAGGATCGAGAATATGACGCAAAATACAAACATACATTTAGACTGGACTAACCATATGGAAGGAATCAAACAATTTAAATTTTAAACTTTGGTGGAATTTTCATATTCCCAACTAAGCTGCTCTGTTTGCCACGGTTATTACTTAGTATTCCCTCTTTTACAATATTTAGCGATGTGTACTGGAGGTTTGTTTAACATAATCCGCTACGTTTCATCTCCTAATAGGCCTTAAGATAAGCGCTCTTTAACACAGAAATATGGAAAGAATATCTGACTAAACTATAACTTATTAATCATTCATATAATTTTAGTAATTTTTATCATGCCCAAATAAATAAGAGTGAAGATAAAAAAATTTCACCGTATAGCAAATATACATGAGATTAAGCACCAGGAACTGTAACTCGGATTTCCTAACTAAAGTATGTGTCAAGCAATAAAGTACCTAGTTGTATATACATACTAGTATGGGAAAAATAACTACAATTACTACTTAATATTATTTAAAACTGTTACTAAATTTTATGATAGCTATAATTGAAACACTATTTTATACAAGATCGATCGAGCAATGGCATCCTGTTTAAAATGTTATTGACATTTACTAGAGACTCTCTGATGGAATGTATAGGTGGTAAATGTTTCTTGACAATTTACAATAATCTATTGGTCACAAACATTTAAATTAGATTTTTTAATATTTTAGTCTCTTTTATTGAAGGTTACTACAATTAAATCAGGTTTAATAAATGTTATCAATATATTTCCAGGTTAAAGGAAATTATGAATTACTTCAACATTCGCTCTACAAAGAAATGTACTATTGGTTTCAGGTATTTATATACTCGTCTTCCAACGAGTTATGCAATGTACAGGGTAAATATTTCTGTGCTGTACAGAATGGATGTTCTGCTATTGTGGAAAAGTACTTGGTTATAATAAAATTTATATCATATCATAGCTCTCTGCACAATAACAGAACATCTATTGAAAAACGCAAAGGACAATTTATCTAGCAGAGTGCATAACTCAGTGGCAGACGGGGATATGAATACCTCACACCATTAGTCAGGGCTCAGCCATTGTCACACTGACAGCCATACACTCGTTCTGTCTCACACATAGTACTTATACATCTCATAACATAGCTCTCTGCAAAATATCAGAACATCTATTGAGTAACGCAAAGGACCATTTATCTAGCAGAGTGCATAACCCAGTGGCAGACGGGGATATGAATACCTCACACCATTAGTCAGGGCTCAGCCATTGTCACACTGACAGCCATACACTCGTTCAGTCTCACACATAGTACTTATACATCTCATAACATAGCTCTCTGCAAAATATCAGAACATCTATTGAGTAACGCAAAGGACCATTTATCTAGCAGAGTGCATAACCCAGTGGCAGACGGGGATATGAATACCTCACACCATTAGTCAGGGCTCAGCCATTGTCACACTGACAGCCATAGACTCGTTCTGTCTCACACATAGTACTTATACATCTCATAACATAGCTCTCTGCAAAATATCAGAACATCTATTGAGTAACGCAAAGGACCATTTATCTAGCAGAGTGCATAACCCAGTGGCAGACGGGGATATGAATACCTCACACCATTAGTCAGGGCTCAGCCATTGTCACACTGACAGCCATACACTCGTTCTGTCTCACACATAGTACTTATACATCTCATAACATAGCTCTCTGCAAAATATCAGAACATCTATTGAGTAACGCAAAGGACCATTTATCTAGCAGAGTGCATAACCCAGTGGCAGACGGGGATATGAATACCTCACACCATTAGTCAGGGCTCAGCCATTGTCACACTGACAGCCATACACTCGTTCTGTCTCACACATAGTACTTATACATCTCATAACATAGCTCTCTGCAAAATATCAGAACATCTATTGAGTAACGCAAAGGACCATTTATCTAGCAGAGTGCATAACCCAGTGGCAGACGGGGATATGAATACCTCACACCATTAGTCAGGGCTCAGCCATTGTCACACTGACAGCCATACACTCGTTCTGTCTCACACATAGTACTTATACATCTCATAACATAGCTCTCTGCAAAATATCAGAACATCTATTGAGTAACGCAAAGGACCATTTATCTAGCAGAGTGCATAACCCAGTGGCAGACGGGGATATGAATACCTCACACCATTAGTCAGGGCTCAGCCATTGTCACACTGACAGCCATACACTCGTTCTGTCTCACACATAGTACTTATACATCTCATAACATAGCTCTCTGCAAAATATCAGAACATCTATTGAGTAACGCAAAGGACCATTTATCTAGCAGAGTGCATAACCCAGTGGCAGACGGGGATATGAATACCTCACACCATTAGTCAGGGCTCAGCCATTGTCACACTGACAGCCATACACTCGTTCTGTCTCACACATAGTACTTATACATCTCATAACATAGCTCTCTGCAAAATATCAGAACATCTATTGAGTAACGCAAAGGACCATTTATCTAGCAGAGTGCATAACCCAGTGGCAGACGGGGGATATGAATACCTCACACCATTAGTCAGGGCTCAGCCATTGTCACACTGACAGCCATACACTCGTTCTGTCTCACACATAGTACTTATACATCTCATAACATAGCTCTCTGCAAAATATCAGAACATCTATTGAGTAACGCAAAGGACCATTTATCTAGCAGAGTGCATAACCCAGTGGCAGACGGGGATATGAATACCTCACACCATTAGTCAGGGCTCAGCCATTGTCACACTGACAGCCATAGACTCGTTCTGTCTCACACATAGTACTTATACATCTCATAACATAGCTCTCTGCAAAATATCAGAACATCTATTGAGTAACGCAAAGGACCATTTATCTAGCAGAGTGCATAACCCAGTGGCAGACGGGGATATGAATACCTCACACCATTAGTCAGGGCTCAGCCATTGTCACACTGACAGCCATACACTCGTTCTGTCTCACACATAGTACTTATACATCTCATAACATAGCTCTCTGCAAAATATCAGAACATCTATTGAGTAACGCAAAGGACCATTTATCTAGCAGAGTGCATAACCCAGTGGCAGACGGGGATATGAATACCTCACACCATTAGTCAGGGCTCAGCCATTGTCACACTGACAGCCATACACTCGTTCTGTCTCACACATAGTACTTATACATCTCATAACATAGCTCTCTGCAAAATATCAGAACATCTATTGAGTAACGCAAAGGACCATTTATCTAGCAGAGTGCATAACCCAGTGGCAGACGGGGATATGAATACCTCACACCATTAGTCAGGGCTCAGCCATTGTCACACTGACAGCCATACACTCGTTCTGTCTCACACATAGTACTTATACATCTCATAACATAGCTCTCTGCAAAATATCAGAACATCTATTGAGTAACGCAAAGGACCATTTATCTAGCAGAGTGCATAACCCAGTGGCAGACGGGGATATGAATACCTCACACCATTAGTCAGGGCTCAGCCATTGTCACACTGACAGCCATACACTCGTTCTGTCTCACACATAGTACTTATACATCTCATAACATAGCTCTCTGCAAAATATCAGAACATCTATTGAGTAACGCAAAGGACCATTTATCTAGCAGAGTGCATAACCCAGTGGCAGACGGGGATATGAATACCTCACACCATTAGTCAGGGCTCAGCCATTGTCACACTGACAGCCATAGACTCGTTCTGTCTCACACATAGTACTTATACATCTCATAACATAGCTCTCTGCAAAATATCAGAACATCTATTGAGTAACGCAAAGGACCATTTATCTAGCAGAGTGCATAACCCAGTGGCAGACGGGGATATGAATACCTCACACCATTAGTCAGGGCTCAGCCATTGTCACACTGACAGCCATACACTCGTTCTGTCTCACACATAGTACTTATACATCTCATAACATAGCTCTCTGCAAAATATCAGAACATCTATTGAGTAACGCAAAGGACCATTTATCTAGCAGAGTGCATAACCCAGTGGCAGACGGGGATATGAATACCTCACACCATTAGTCAGGGCTCAGCCATTGTCACACTGACAGCCATACACTCGCTAGACATGCACACTGCTGTCGAGATCGAGCTTGTAAGCTGGTGCGTATGCGTGTTTTCCTATACCTGTGAGGTTTTTTCAGATAATAGTTAAAGACTTAAAAATTCTAATGAGAAAAAAATGATACATAAAGATTTCTTTATCCCCTTTTTCGAGCAGCGCTATGACAACGACTGGATTCATTGGCAATACGAAAAATTACAACTTAATGCTATTGCAGTTTTATTAATCAGAAAATTTTCCATACCTGGACCAGATTAAATACACCAAAAGTTACAAAATCAGCTTGTACGGAACGTAGCTACTTAGAGTCCATTTTAACTTAATGAAAGATGTCAACTACCATGTTACACTTGGTATCACTCTTACCTTATTAATCTCTAGGCTTCGCCCCACCAGTACTTATCCATAGTGTTATATGATTACGCTCCGCAACACATTATCGCTTTAGAGGGGCCACTTTTCTTAGAAGGTAATCTAAGAAATATTCAAGATAGTCACCCTTATGCCTTTTAGATTATGCATCAGTTATAATATTTTAGTATTGATCTTTATTACAATGAATTAACACTGGGTACGTTATGCTCTAATTTTGCTTTCATTCCTGCATCTGGTCTACATACATAGGACTATGAAACGACCTTCATCCATTCATGAACGAACTTACCATATAGTCACAGTAGTCATTAATAATATGTAAAGTCTCTTGACTTTTATTAAACCTTGAGCTGAGCGTTAGTGAATACCTTTTTGGTTTTTTTTGGTGTGTGGCTTGTGGCTTCCACATCAGTTATTATCATGGCTTTGGAGTAAACTATAAAATTATAAGTCTCAAATATTACTAAACCAGATTAGTGGTGTACGGTAAATTACTTATTTAGTTCGTATGCCATACTTAACACAAAAGAGATAAGGCTCAATAAAAAATCGCCTATTAATTTTGAAATAGTTTTATATTAGGCTTTTTTTAGCTACCTAGATTATCTTATGTATGTAGGATAACTTCTAACTGAGGTCGAAGTACGAGTACCTGGGAATTTTCAGAAACGTTTATCAGCAGTCTAAGCACGTTTTCAGACCGAATTGCAACTATAAAGTTCCTCATCGGAAACTTTCTTTACTGCGTTCAGTTCCCTAATATATTCCTTACGTCTACAGTCGTTTTGCTTGCAATCATAATTTGTTTAAGAATGTTACGTAATAAACCCATATTCTTTATGTCTGGAATACATGGAACTAAAAACTAAAGGTAATGTTTGTAGAATCTGATATTTATCTTTTTGGAATCCTAGGGGTGTATTAGAATTGTGTATGGTATATCTGAATTGTTGTGAAAATTAGCACTAAAATACAAACGTATGTTTACAATTTATTTATCTGGATTAATAACTAAAATTACTCCAACCTGAATACTTAATTTTAAAATAATATTTTTCAAAAAAACTAGGAATATATTGTAGAAAAAACCGTAACGCATTTGAAAATAACAAGAGCTCCTGTTTTGATAAACAAGTACATCGTACAATATTGTTTTATGACATTATACAGAATTTCAAATAGTACGTTGGAACTTTATTTACTGTAATAATCATTAGGGATAAAGGTTTTGAATGATTGTAGTACATTCAGTTAATTTATCTATAAAATAAAAACACTTGATTTCAGACTATTTCTTTTATATTGTGATCACTAGTTCTTAAATAGTATATTGTATTATTTTAATGAAAATTATTGAATATGCCATTCTAGATTTCATATTGAAAACGATTTAATTTTTGTGTAAAATGGCCGCTTAACAATTATCTCAATACGTGAGGTCCGATGTTCTACAGCCAGGAAGGTATCAGAACAAGGCGCTTACTGGAGTGTGATCCGCCTGGAATCTCATAAACCTTAGTCCCGAGGTGTTTGATAACCGATCTCCGAGTTTTGTACCTCAAGCTCTCGGCGGAAGCATTTTAAACTTAATGATAACGACATTGAAACGAAATTTCACAAGTAAAATAAATAATCTCTCTACTAGACCAATTACTTTGCGAATATTACTTCACTAATTACTCCATAGCAATGAGATATACTCCTATGATCCAATAATGCGCCTGAGACAAACAAATAGATTTTAAGTATAATTAGTATGGATTCTCAAAATTTTGACAAATTTTAATTAATAGTATTTAATATTTAAATGCCTATTATTACCTAAGCTTGGCCATTTGTAGCCCAATGGTAAGTGAATACGTGATAAATAGTTTCATAAAGTGTTATAAAAGATATTATAGATAGATTTTTCTAGTCCATTTTTCAAATTTATATACGACTAAACGAAGGGAAAGACCTATAGTATAAATCTAAAACGTGAACTGTTCATTGAGTTCATAGGGAAAGACCTATAGTATAAATCTAAAACGTGAACTGTTCATTGAGTTCATAGGGAAAGACCTATAGTATAAATCTAAAACGTGAACTGTTCATTGAGTTCATAGGGAAAGACCTATAGTATAAATCTAAAACGTGAACTGTTCATTGGAGTTCATAGGGAAAAGACCTATAGTATAAATCTAAAACGTGAACTGTTCATTGAGTTCATAGGGAAAGACCTATAGTATAAATCTAAAACGTGAACTGTTCATTGAGTTCATAGGGTTGGTTTAGTTTAAGATTAAGGTTGTGACATATTTTGAGCAAGGGTTGCTGTGAGAGGATTTAATAATAGGTTAGATTGGCAGTACAAATACCCTCAAATGAACCAACACATTTATTTGTGACAAAATTTCATTAAATTGATTAATTGATTGCGTCAATCGACATATTAAGCACAAAACTTAATGTCTTAATACTTTGAAGACATATTTAATATTAAATTATTCATTACAATTTATTTTGAATTTAATTCATTATAACATTTACTAGTAATTTTGTAGTGTTGCAATAATAATGAGTTCATGGACTAACATGAGAAACTTTCTTTAAAATAGCTAAACATTTACATGAATTTATATTTTCGAAATTGTGAACATTTAAATAGATATGGAATTGAAAATGATTAATGAACCCTAAAATATACTAAGTTCTTAAAATTACTTACATTTTATTCCACTTTACACTTATTACGCCTAGAGATTTTTTTCCGCACACGAACACAAACACTCCCGAACTTCACTTTTCGAATTCCCGGCCTCCACTTCCACCTCTCCTCCTTGTTCTTCAGTTTTGATGTTCTTCCCCCGCCAGCTCATTGACCACGCCTCTGCCAAATCTCTCCATCATAATTGGTGAGTAACGATTTTCCATATCAGCATGGCTGTCCCTTACATTGTCGCACGGTTTTTACAAATAAGCATTTCCTGTTTGTTCACCATCGGCGTCTGGGCGGATGTGCGTATCTACTTACATCCGGAGGATGTTTGTCTCGAATTGCAATACGAGACTTCCTTTCCAGCAAACTATCTGTACATCTATTCTATGAATTTTATTTTACTAATAATACATATGTCTTACATTCCCTGGCTTAATGACGATTCTACCTACGAATCGTACTTATAGTCTAATTAAGGTTATCCATTGGGTAGTCACGTTCATGTACTGTAGGCTTCAGAAATTTTATTTTGATGTTATTAATGTGGATGAAGTAGAGGGCTATAAAAAGAAGTAGTGTTATTATAGAAGTCCAGGCTAATAAAATGTACAAAATGAGTTCCATGTTGTTTACTATGTTTTTGTCGTCGTGCTTTAGCTGGAAGTAGTGTTGTCTTTGTAGATTGTGAACAAAGCAGGTGAATGCGCAGGTAGCTCGGAGAGTAGGTAGTGTTGTTGTGTTGAGAATGCTGTGTAGACATCTTCCTTGTTGTCTGCCAAGTCATGTATTTGGTGTTATGTCGCAATGTCACAACACCATTCGAAGAAATCTCCGACGAACGTGAGCGATCTTCTGTTTCTATCTGGTTGCTGTCTTTGGATGAATGGGAGGTGTTCTGCTACCATTTGTTGATGTATGAGGGTTTGTAATGTGGAAAGGTTGTTCTGTATCTTGAAATAGGTTTGGGAGTTGTTGAGGTTTTTAGGGCAGAAATTTAAAGAGGGTTCGTTTTTAGGTAAATTTTGCTGTGTGTTGAAAGGAATTTTTTATGTAATAGGGATGGAACTGATATAAGGTAGTGTCTGAGGCATTGGAGTAAAGTACGCTCCTGTGAAGATTTGTACTAGAGGCTTATTGGGTTCTTCTGTGTTGTGGGTTGATGTGCTGGCAAAGGTGGTCAAAAGAGGCATGGCAAGTGCTGTCAGTAGTAGTAGTAGGAACTGCTGTAAGGACTTCATCTGTCTCGTGGGTGGTCGGGACGGTTAGAGTGCCGTAGACTGGTGTCTTGTAGATTGGTGTCTTGTAGACTGGTTTCTCAAGTTGTGGTTGGTTTTTCTGGTGTCATAATTCTAAAACTTAATATCTACAGGTTACATATACATTTTAGTTTAATATTTTATAATTAATACATATTTATGCCTAAGGTTTTTTTATTTACAGAAATCTTTTAATGACCTCTCGATGGTGTGTCGTATTTCCCTAGTAGCTCTATGTAATAATGTTTTTACTAAGCATCTTAATCTCTAGTGTTCTTAAATAAGGTTCGAAATTATGTTATTTTATCATATTACAAAACGATACTACGCACCTTTGTTTCTGAGGAATATGTAATATCCCTTCTTTGTGCTTATTGTCCATAGTCATTATTATGATCATAATATATGTTGCCTAATCAAGGCTGTATAGTTTGTTAATGAGCAATATTGCTGTGCTAATACATACTATGTTAAATATATGTTACTTTCCTTCAATGTTAGATTAGCTATGTAATAATTAAACATGTTATATAAGTCATTTACATGTCATATATTGAAGTATTTGTTTATCCTAGGATTATATAATATAGAACATGTATGTCTCTTTCTTTGAGATGCATCTCAGGAAAATTGAGTCCTTGTAGGGTATATTATGTTAACACTGCTATCTACTAACTTAAATAAATATGATATATGTAGTACACTTTATCATATTTTATATTCTTTATTACTAGGCTATGTATACACGTATCCCTCAGGTAAGTATAATATGTACGTTGTGTCAAGTTAGAGTACGCTATGTTATTGCAGTAAACGAGTACGTGGGAAACATTACTTGCATACTAAGCTGTCTGAACCACCAGGGCCCTTGGCGACCCAGACCGCTGGTACAAGGCAATGCCCCCTAGTCATAGTCACAACATAGTCGGTGTAGTATAGCGTGGGAAGTTAGTTGAGTTAGCAGAAAACTTATCTGCCTGGGAGACATACCAGAGTCACGGTCAAGTCTTACTAGCCAGTCTAAGTACGGTTACCGTGGGTTACAGGCTCTGCTCGTGTCGTGTCGTGTGTGCTGTGTTAGTGTCCTGTGTATTGGGATTATCTATACCAATATCTTTGGTACGTGTAACCTATCACTTAATCACTAAATTACAGTAAACCTCACATTAAAATACAAAGTTAGGCGTTTTAATTTTCTAAAACTTTTATGTCTTTATTCTCTATCGTTTTCCGACACAACATCGAGATTTTAATATACATTTTTATTTCTGTTAGACTTACTTCAGTGACTCTCAAGGTTATATAACGTTATAATGAATCATTCAAACCGTAATCAAGTTAACCGGTCTCTCAACTCCTGGAGTATAATACCTATTCTTTAAAGCGATTCTTGCGTGACTATGTGGTAGCTTTTTAACCTCATATATTATGAAAGTATTGCGAAGATACTTTTCACTCTCTTCAAATTTTTCTACAAGGCAGTGAGTGCATAGTGATGTTCATGAGAAATATTGCATATATTATTCTTGAATATTTTATTATTGCTCAAGTCCCTTCATATTTGTTTTATATTCTCTTATAGAATAATTTCATTCTAGCAACATGTATTGGTTGTTCTGTTAACCTTCCCCTGTGGTAAATTTCTACTGCATATGTCACTTCGTTAATTTTTTTTCTTGACAACGAAAGGACCTCTAAATGGTGTTTGAAATTTACTATATTTTTTTGTGTGGTCTTTCGGGAAATGGACCAAGACTTCATCGCCGGGGTTTAAATCCAATTGAGTTTTGTCACGGTCAAAGTATTTCTTTTGCGCTTCCTGGGCTTTTTTCATGATTTTCGGCATATCTTTGCGTATTTGCTCTAAAATTTCTATATTTTCCAACACCATTTTTTCGGGATTAACCTGTAAATATATTACAATCAGACGGTAAGTTAGCTTCGTAACCAAACATGAGGTAGTGCGGTGTGTAGCCTGTTGAAATGTTTACAGACGTGTTGTAGGCAAAGGTAACTATTTGTACGTATTTTGACCAAGTTTGGGGGTTTTTTTTTCCACAACGTAATGAGATATTGCCTTGATTAGCGTGTGGTTGTATTTTTCAACCGCACCTTGTACTTGTGACATATAAGCAGCGCCTGGCCTTTGTTCAATCCCGAGTGCATTTAGTAACTGTGAAATTACAGAATTCATAAAGTGTGTTCCTCTGTCATGGTTAATAATTCTAGGAAATCCAAATGTGCAGAATAGATTTAATAATTTTTGCGCTACTGTGTTCGCATCTGCATTTCTACAAGGGGTCGCAAATGCCATTCTAGTGCAGGCATCGGTTGCAACTAGGATATATTTGTAACCATTACTTTGTGTAATATTACCTACAAAGTCTATTGTTATTCTGTCAAAGGGTTTTATGGAGGGTGCAATAGGTTGTAGTAGGCCGTAATTTTTGTTCGTTTTTGGCCTACGTAGTTGACATTCTTCACAAGTTTTTGTATATTGGAGGATATCACGGTACATATTCGGCCAGTGATATCGTAATTTTATTTTTGAAGCTGTTTTGTAATGTGATAAGTGTCCACCCGTGTAGGGGTTGTCATGGAATATTTTTAATATTTCTTGTGTTTGTTTTTGGGGTATAGCCAATAAGTTTCTAGTTTCTCGTCCGTTGAAAGTTTTGAAATATAACAATCCATCTATTTCTTCGTAATGTCTTGAAGCCCGTCTGATTTTTTTATTTACCGCCTCAGGTGAGGTCATCGCAAGGCGTATTTGTTTTAAATAACTGTCTTGAGCTTGTAGTAGGGGTAGATTTGTCTGTATTAAAGTATTGACAGTTAAACACACGTCCGTAAATTCTTCATCCAAAGGTTGTTCTAAAGGATTTCTGCTTAAGGCGTCTGCTAACACGTTTGTAGCACCACGTTTATGTTTTACTACAATGTCGTAGTCTGTTAATGACAGTGCTAATCTGTTTAATCTAGTGGAAGTGTGCTTAAAATTTTTTATAAAACTGTAATGCGGCACAGTCCGTATAAAACTGTTGTTTGTCTACCAAGCGTGAATTCTCTGAAGTAGTTCACAGCATAGGTTAGCGCTAGCATTTCACGTTCAGCATTGCTGTAACGCATTTGGGTATTTGAATATTTTTTTGACATGTAATAAATTGGGTACATTCTATTATTTTCTTCATCTAACTGTACTAACGCTGCTCCGCATCCAATCAAACTGCTATCTACATAAATGTGTGCTTCCCTGTTGTCCTTCCAATGTGATAGTAATGGTGGGTTTGTCAAAATTTGTTTGATTTTTATAAAAGCCTGTTCACATAGATCCGTCCATTTAAATGCCATGTTTTTATTTGAATCTTTTATTATCTCAGTAAGGGGTTGTGCTATTTTGGCATAATTTTGGATGAATCTGCGGAAGAATCCTGAGCATCCTAAAAATTGTCTCACTTGCCTTACACAAGTTGGTCTTTTAAATTCGGTGATAGCTTCTACTGACTGTTTTTGGGGTAAAATGCCTTCCCGTGATACCCCGTGTCCTAAAATGTTTACACTTTTGTAGAGAAATTTACACTTTTTTGTATTTAGTTTCAAATTAGCTTTTTCTAGTTCTTCTAATATAGTTTCTAGATTATGTAAGTCATTTTCAAATGAGTCACCATAACAAATTAGGTCATCCACGTAACAGATGACTTTATTATAAAGGTGACGGTTTAATATCGCATTCAAGGCTTTACTAAATAATGTGGTTGAAGTTGAAAGTCCCATCGGCAGTCGGCAAAACTGTAGAAGTCTATCAGGTGTTTTTATGGCTAGGATGTGCCTATCTTCTTTCCTAACCTCCATGGAATAAAATGCATTTTTAAGGTCTAATTTTGTAAATGTGTGCGCTTTGTTCAAAGAGCTTAAAACCAGGTTTACTGAAGGAATGGGGTGGGCATCTGTTTTCAACTGTGCATTAACCTTCCTGAGATCAGCTACCATTCTGTCGCTTCCATCTTTATTTTTCACTAAAAATACTGGGCTTGCATATTCTGTGTAATCCTGACATTCCTCTAATATTTTTGCTTGTACTAAATCGTCCAATAATTTGTTTAATTTTTCCCTTTCTGTTTTACTCTGCCTATACGGTGGTGAGTTTACAGGTTTCGTATTTGGTTTTAATTCGAGTTGAACAGGAGGTATGTTTGCAGGAGTTAAATCGATTACCTTTGTTGTAAATATGTGTCTGTATTTTTGTAAAACGTCAAGGACTTGTTTGTGTTCTTGGAGGGTTAAATGTGGTGAGATATCAAATACTATGCCGTCCTTATCTGTCAATATTGTTTTTCCTGTGTCAGTTGTAGTGGTATGGTGTTCCAGGGTAGGCTGTGCTTCGAGAGTTGGGTAATGTATATGTCCTATCGTAGTATGTGCGGGTATCCTTTTTGGGAAATTTGATGCGTTATAAATATTTACAATTGTATCTGTACCATCTTCCCCTTCTGTAAGATATGCATGACATTTCTTTTTTATTCTTAGATTCCTATCTGTTTCGATGGCTGTTCGAGACTCTATACCTTTTAAAGAGCTAATCCTAATGTGCTGATGTGGTGCTATAATTATGTCTTGTGGGGCTGTTACCTCTGTTACTTGCTGTACTTCTAATTCCTGTGTGTTTTTAAAATTCTTGATGTCTAACTGCCACTGTTCATTCATAGGTATTATATGTTCAATCTGATATTTGGTAATTTTTATTGTTTTATTTTTATAGTTTAACTCCACGCAGTTCTGAAATAGGAATATGTTTCCTACCAATATAGGGCTGTTTAGATCAGGTGTCACATAAAACGTGTCTTCAAGTATTACTTTGCCAATTTTTATGGCGATCTTTGTTGAACCCAAAACTGTTAATGGTATACCGTTAGCCGATATCAACGAGGGTATGTTGCTAGTATTTAATTTTGTTTCACAAACTAGGTCTGCTCTAATAATGTTTATGTTACATCCTGTATCTATAATGCAGGGTACTGGATGTCGAGGGTTTGTGGTCAAGGCTACGTCTATTGTTAGGACAGGTATCTTCTTCTTGGTTTTATTTTCGCAATTAAATATGAGTTCATAAATATCCTCTAATAATAATGTTTTATTTTTCCTCGGTCTGTGTATCCTGTCTTGCGTTATTTCTTGCAAGTTAGTACAATCTATCATATTCTGTTTCTTCTGTTGCTCTATGTGATTTAAAATCTGTATAGTGTCTATCTCAATGGTTTCTTCCAATCCAGTATGTGTGTTTACCTCCCCCATACTACAATCTGGGTCCTGTTTTACGTGCGCAACTACCTTTAATACGCTAGGTTTTATCTGTCCTGTGAAATTTTCTGAGACTGCAAGGTTTCTTGTAAAACTGGGTTTATTTATATTTGTTGTCCCCGAGGGGTTTGGTTCGCTTAGGGTTGGTGTTGGATTGAAGACAGATTGAAGTTTTATGGTGTGTATAGGCTTTTGCATAATAGGTTGTTCAATTTCTTCCATCTTCTTTAAGGGTGGGAATTCTTGATTATAATCTATGGCTTTAAATATCACTTCTGAACTGGTCTTTCCAGGGGTTGATAGTGGTATTACTTTGGGGTTAGTTGGAGTAAATGTCATAGACCTTATACATTTGTAAGTTTGTCGATTCCTTTGGTTAAAATCTGTAGTGTTATTTGTTTTCGCTTTTAGTAAGGGGGAAGTTCGGTAAGGGTTAGTATAACCTCCCCCTATTTCCCGTTTTTTTGTTGATTCTGTTTATAATAATTAGACTTGTAACATGATTCGATATTGTGGTTTGTTCGCTTGCAGTACCTGCAGAACAGCTCTTGTGTATTGTTGGTTTTAGGTGCTAAGCGGTTACTTTGGGGTTGAGAAGTTAATGAACGTTGCTTGAACCAACATTGTTCAGTATTATGGTTGTCTTTACGGCAAATAGTGCAATACCTATTTTGTCTAGCAGGTTGTATTTGGGAATGGTTTTGTCTTCTCCTATCACTGAAAGTAACGTGTTTAATCATAGGTGGCCTTTGGGTTTGTTTGGGGTAGTTTGGGCTTTCCATATGTCTATTCTGGTGAGGACTAGGTGTTCTATCATATCTTGGCTTATATTTTGAGTTTTCATACGGGGATGGAGACCTTTCGTACCTGTGTTTATGATTTGAAAATTTGGTTTGTAGTTAGGGTAGCTACTAAATTGGTTAGGGTGTTAACTTCTGCTTGTAGTTTATGGATGATGTTTTGTTCATATAAGGGTGTACTATAGGGTCTGTTTGCTGCAACCCTATTGTATCTTTCTTTGTTTTTCATTTGTGTTAGAACTAGCTGTTCTGTAATTTTTAAATTAGTCTCTAGATCACTTAAGGTGTCGTTTTTCAGTCCTATAACTCGTTCACAGATTTCTGGTTTTAGTCCCTGTATGATAAAATGTATAATTTGCTTGTCCTGTATTGTAGGGTCATATCTTCGGCATGTTGTTAATATATCTAAAAAATAGTTTAGTGTTGGCTCGTTCTCTCCCTGTATTTTGTGTTCTAAAATCATTTGTAGACTCTGGGTTTGTGCTAATGGAGTGAAAGCCTCTATGAAACTTTTAGCAAGTTGATCCCATTGTATGGCTTCCCCTCGTTGTTTTTGCCTGTAGTGTTTGAACCAAGTTAGTGCTGTGCCTGATAAATGCGCTGGGAATAAATTAACTTTAGTGTTATCTGTCCATCTGTTTGAAGTTGCTGCAACTAAGAATTTGTCTAAAAAATCTTGTGGATTTTCGCTCTGGAGACCTGTGTAAGTCCCAGCTGATATTAGCGGTATGTTTTCCCCCATGGTTGCTGTGTTCGTTCTGTCAGGTAGTGTGAGTGGCTCGTAATGTTGTGCTAAGGTTGGGGGTGCTTGTGTCTTGATGTCCGCCTCAGGGTTATGTACTATGTCGTATAAATTTGTTCTCTGCACTAGAGAAAATCCTCGATTGTAGCTAGATCCTTATAGTTTTCCCTGTCCTCTTCACTTAGGTGAGTTTTTCGTGTAGTTAAATAATTAAATATGGTTTTAATATTAGGGTGACTTGCGCTTATACGTGTTAAGTTCTTAAGTGCCGCTAGGATAGGTCTGAGGTCTGCTACAGTGTCTGTGTCTCTAGATAGAATTCCATTTTCATTTAATATTTTTATTATGTCACTTTTGGAAGTCCTATATGTGTCTAATGGTATTAAATCTTCATGTAGTATGGTTTCCATTTAATTATACATGTCTATTGACGTACCTCGTTAGTTTACTTGGCGTTACTCTAATTACGGGTTTGAAAATATTTTTGAGTTATTGGAAATTTAATTTATCTTTTAGGTAAATGAGTGGTTTGTCACTGAAGTAGGCTATTTTAGTTAAATACTTTCTTTATAAATATTATTTAGTTCTAATTTATACCTAGCCTATGAAACTATGTGCTCGCCCATGTGAGGAATTTGAATGCCAATCGAGTTTTAGCGCCTCCACCATGTAAGGTTTTGTAGGGTTGGTTTAGTTTAAGATTAAGGTTGTGACATATTTTGAGCAAGGGTTGCTGTGAGAGGATTTAATAATAGGTTAGTAGATTGGCAGTACAAATACCCTCAAATGAACCAACACATTTATTTGTGACAAAATTTCATTAAATTGATTAATTGATTGCGTCAATCGACATATTAAGCACAAAACTTAATGTCTTAATACTTTGAAGACATATTTAATATTAAATTATTCATTACAATTTATTTTGAATTTAATTCATTATAACATTTACTAGTAATTTTGTAGTGTTGCAATAATAATGAGTTCATGGACTAACATGAGAAACTTTCTTTAAAATAGCTAAAACATTTACATGAATTTATATTTTCGAAATTGTGAACATTTAAATAGATATGGAATTGAAAATGATTAATGAACCCTAAAATATACTAAGTTCTTAAAATTACTTACATTTTATTCCACTTTACACTTATTACGCCTAGAGATTTTTTTCCGCACACGAACACAAACACTCCCGAACTTCACTTTTCGAATTCCCGGCCTCCACTTCCACCTCTCCTCCTTGTTCTTCAGTTTTGATGTTCTTCCCCCGCCAGCTCATTGACCACGCCTCTGCCAAATCTCTCCATCATAATTGGTGAGTAACGATTTTCCATATCAGCATGGCTGTCCCTTACATTGTCGCACGGTTTTTACAAATAAGCATTTCCTGTTTGTTCACCATCGGCGTCTGGGCGGATGTGCGTATCTACTTACATCCGGAGGATGTTTGTCTCGAATTGCAATACGAGACTTCCTTTCCAGCAACTATCTGTACATCTATTCTATGAATTTTATTTTACTAATAATTACATATGTCTTACAATATATATATATGCACTATATATGTTAACTAAAAACATGTTTTGTTGGTAGTTATATGAATGGACTAAAGATAGGATATTATTAGAAAGTTCGAATTCTTGTATACAATTTTTGTTTCGAACCCTATCGATATACAAAACCATTGCTAAAGTTATCTCATGAATTTAAAACTCTTTAAGTTTCTGGTCTTTAATGCGTAACAACTGAGATATGGAAATTCCATTCTCTTATTTTAAACCACTGTTTAAATTTTGCTTGAAATACTTGACGTATATGTATTAAAGACATGTATTTGTACTCGAGTTTTTTATTTCATATAGTCTTCTTGAACATTTTAATTGGATGCGAAGGATATAAACCTTACCCAAACCTTGTTTAAATTATATTACTAAAAATAGCTCATTTTTACTCCCTTAGATATAACCACGATTGTTATTTTCACTATTATTTCCGTAGTTTTAAAAACCATCTGTGTTTACCACTTTAAACCTTTAAGGATTAAAAAAATGTTATAATTGCCCTTAGAGTTTTATATTCCTCCTTTTTCTTTATATGCATAGTGTAAAAAAAGCATTATTATTTTAAATACAAAAACAAAAACCTCTCATCTAGAAAATCTTACAAGATATTGTTTCAAAAGCTGTTGAAAATGTAATAATACTACAAGCAGCTAAATAAAAGAATATTTTTGAATTTAAGACTTTTGGATTTCTAAACATGCAATTTTAATGTCCGCCATAATTAAACTTTATTGATCGAGCCTAGCTAATACAAGAAACGTGCAACTGATGTTTATGTAATGAATTATGCAATACATGGAGGGAAGTTTTTGTTTCACTGTTTCAAACAGTATTGCATAAACCCACGAAGTATAATTATGAAGATTTTGGGGACATGCTCCAGACATTTTCCTATTCTAGGAATATGCAGGTTTCTATTGCATCTGTCTACAAACAATCATTGGCTTTACCTATTTATGATTGTCTTAACAATTCATTAGCCATATATAAGTGTTATATTAAACTGAATTCGTAATGTTTATGGTATCGTATTGAGATAAAAAATAAACACTTATCGTAATAATTAATTTTTTACCAGTTTTTCGACAAATGGTGTAAAAAGTACTAAAAATAAAACGTTCGTCCTATAGATAATTTGATCCTAAGCCGTTAAAATTATCACCCATATAACCTTACTGCAAATTTAGCAGCGTTCACATATAAGCTGAATGGTTGTCATGATATCACAGAGTTTTATTGAACGGTGTTAGCTGACAGGTGATAAATACAAGCTTCATGGATAATATCGTAACCTGACCATTTCACATACTTTTTTATACCATAATAGTTAGTTATTGCAGTAATTGTTTTATTATTTCAAGCATTGACTGTGGTGTTTTTAATACCATTTAACTTTTAATTAATTAATTTACATACGTGTTACTATTTAATCTAGTTTGTGTGTGTGTGTGTGTGTGTGTGTGTGTGTGTGTGCGTGTGTGCGTGCGTGCGTGTGTGTGTGCGTGTGTGTGTGTGCGCGTGTGTGTGCGTGCGTGCGTGCGTGTGTGTGTGTGTGTGTGTGTGTGTGTGTGTGTGTGTGTGTGTGTGTGTGTGTGTGTGTGTGTGTGTGTGTGTGTGTAGCTAATCTCTACAAATATGTTTATATAAAAAACAGCAAAACCATCATCAAAAATACAATTTTTAAGATGCAAAACGATAGCCGGTGTATGCCGTTAAGTGGTAAATAATAGAAAGGAAGGTTAGGTATTTAAAAAGAAGGACGTTCATGGTTATTTTGATGTAAAAATTTTTAGTTTTTTGTATCTGCTATTAAAAAGATGGAAACAATTTATTTTTAGCTTCTTGTAGCCGAATTTATTTTAATCCCTTTAGACGAACATAAATGCAGATTACAGGCGTTAAGCCTGTAACAGAGTCAGATTTCAGGTGACGCACAAAGAGGAAGGTGAATTGGACAAAACTGAACACACATTTAACCTAATCTTCCCAACATAACGGAGATATGTATAGCTGCAGATTGATTGTGTGAAGTATTCGCCACTCCCTTTGATTATTTCTCACCTGAAGGAATAACAAGTTTCTATATAACTATTTTTATTCAATAAAAGCCTTAAATTGTTTACCTTGATTACTCACCAACGGATATTTTAATAATCAAGTTATGTGTGGATTCAATAAATTTGGTTATAAATCGAAAGTCAAATGGTATTTCATTTCTATTATCCTTGTATTTGTCGTTTTAGTAACATTTTAGTACTGTGAAAACAGATCAAATATATTTATTGAAAGATAAATGTTCATTTAAAAATAATATTTATCAGTCTTTAATCAGCAAGTAATTCCATGCGACAACTAAAAAGGTCCTAATAACAGATCAAATTTATTTATTGAGAGATTTATGTTCATTAAAATAATATTTATCAGTCCTTAATCATCAAGTAATTCCATGCGACAACTAAAAACGTCCTAAAAACAGATCAAATATATTTATTGAGAGATTTATGTTCATTACAATAATATTTATCAATCCTTAATCAGCAAGTAATTACATGCAACAAGTAAAAAGGTACTAATAACAGATCGAATATATTTATTGAGAGATTTATGTTTATTAAAATAATATTTATCAGTCCTTAATCAGCAAGTAATTACATGCGACAACTAAAAAGGTCCAAAAAAACAGATAAAATATATTCATTGAGAGATTTATGTTTATTAAAATAATATTTATCAGTCCTTAATCAGCAAATAATTACATGCACAACTAAAAAGGTCCGAAAAACGCATAAAATTTATGTATTGAGAGATTTATGTTCATTAAAATAATATTTATCAGTCCTTAATCAGCAAGTAATTACATGCGAGAACTAAAAAGGTCCGAAAAAACAGATAAAATACATTTATTGAGAGATTTATGTTTATTAAAATAATATTTATCAGTCCTTAATCAGCAAGTAATTACATGCGACAACTAAAAAGGTCCGAAAAAAAACGGATAATAAAATATATTTATTGAGAGATTTATGTTTATTAAAATAATATTTATCAGTCCTTAATCAGCAAGTAATTACATGCGACAACTAAAAAGGTCCGAAAAAACGGATAAAATATATTTATTGAGAGATTTATGTTTATTAAAATAATATTTATCAGTCCTTAATCAGCAAGTAATTACATGCGACAGCTAAAAAGGTCCGAAAAAAACAGATAAAATATATTTATTGAGAGATTTATGTTTATTAAAATAATATTTATCAGTCCTTAATCAGCAAGTAATTCAATGCGACAAATATATACCATATTATACAAGACCAAGGGTCTAATTAAATGTACATGTAACATGGTGACAATAATCTAATTTGACTATTATTATGATTTTACATGCCACTTTAATATAAATTTAATTTAAGAGGTGGATTAAGAGGATTTAATATAATTGGATGCTTAAGAAGTGTTCTGAGCAATTTGTTTCTTAATAGTTTGTGATAAGCGCCTCCTCTTCTGAGGTTCCCTAGGTGTGCAGAAACTCTTTATTCGATCCTCATAATTTGGGTTACATATAATTAATGTAAAAGAAAAGGCATATTCTATTACTGCAGCTTACAAACAATCGTATTTTACTTAGAAAAAACGCTCACTGTTGTTTGCTTTAGAGAGAAAAATTTTTCAAGAGTTTTCAACAGATACGAACAAAATGTTTAAATTACCATATAATTACGACAATAAATGCTATCAATGTATGGATAAGATAATATCTTTAGTTTTTTTAAACCGTGAATAATCACTTTACATATATTTCAAAATCGGAGGGGCTTGTAAGTCCACTATTTCATTTCAGTCACCGTTTAGAAAAAACTATATTATTCTTTTGAAGTTTTTTTTTTTTACAATAAACCAATAATGAAAAGCACAAATAAAATCACACATACCGTTACATGGCAAAATTTACTTTTTTAAATAAATTATTTTTAATACAAATTGATTTAACTTTTATGACATCAATATTATTAGAAAAAAACAGTTCAACCACCTGTTTCTTTAAAAATATCACATATGTTTTGATCAAATTAATTAATAGTCTGATTCATGTGATAATTATAATATAAAATGATATTATGTTAATATTATATTATTATATTATAATATTATATCATGTTGAAATATCGTTATATTTAACTTCATATTTGCATTAATCGATTCAATGTTGCCAATAAAAGTTTTATTACAAATTTAGAATATAGTTCGTATAGACAGAGTTATTAATATACAGGGGTTATTAATACATTAAAAGGGAACCTTGTAGTAAAAAAAATCTAAAAAAAAATTTTTTTTTTTTTTTTAATTGTTTTTTATTCTTCATTTAATTCTGAACAAAATGATATAGAACACATGTATGTTTGGCACTTATTAATAATTAAAATAAAATAATTAACAACAAACAACACAGTAACGAATGTCTGATTTCAGTTGCATCGCAACGAGTTTGACTTTTGCACTTTTATACATAATACTAGTGACACAGAGGTTATTTTACACAATTAGTTTTGTCAGGTTGGCTAATCTGCTTTTAATTTAAAAGCATATGTTTTTTATTTCATGAGTGTTGTGTTTGTTTACTTATGGTAAAATGAGCTTTGTTTTCGTTTTGCACTGTGAGTTTTGTGTTGACTTTCTGAATATTATTATATTGTTTGTAATTATTTTGTTATGAGTATTATTATTTAGTTTCTTACAAAATGCCTAGGGCCAAGAAGTTTGGTAAGAATAGATTCAAAGGTAATCAGTTTACTACTAGTAAGAATAATAGTGATGTACTAAACTCTTCTAACCCTACTTCAGAGGAGAACATTCCTGATAGTTTTAGGCCTAATCCAGAGCCAGAGTCCAATACCTCTGCTTCTAAAATAAAGTGTAAATACATCTCTTTGTGTGCTGATGATATTGAGTACCTTCCTGTAAATAACACTAAGGGCAACTACATAATTAATTTAGAACTTTTGAACCAAATTTTACTGGCATCCACAAAGTGCGCTAACTGTGGAAGTGCTTCTTTAGAAATTAGTGAAGTTCCTGCTAACCGTAAAGGCCTGGCTGTACAGTTTGTACTTAGTTGCAATAACTGTGGACTAGAAAATAAATTTTATACCAGCAAGAAGACTGAGCAGGACTTTTTTGACATAAATGTGCGTTGTGTATATGGTCTCCGTTCCATTGGTAAAGGTAAGGCTGCGGCAGAAGTATTTTGTTCAGTGTTGGATCTTCCAAAGCCACCAAGTAGGTTTCAAGCCTATAACAAACTTATTCATAGTGCTGTTTGAAGAGGTTTTCTATTGCTTCAATGAAACAAGCAGCCCATGAAGCAGTTGTAGAAAACGAGGGTAATACCGACATAGCAGCTGTTTTTGACGGAACGTGGCAGAAAACGTGGCCATACATCTTTGAATGGCGTTGTTTTCTGTCACGAGTATGGATACAGGGAAAGTTTTGGATGCTGTTTCACTGACAAAATATTGTTCATGCAATAAAAATAGCTAAAAACAGCCCTACACACAGAGAACAGTGCTCAAAGAATTATGACGGGCCGAGCGGCGGTATGGAGGTAGAGGCTGCTATTCAGGTATTCAGGCGCTCGGAACAAAACCTTGGTGTAAGATACACAAGTTATTTAGGAGGATGGTGACAGCTCAGCTTTTTTGTCAGTACAAACAAGCTAAGCCTTATGGTGATGAGGTTGAAATTAAGAAGTTGGAATGTGTAGGGACACGTCCAGAAGAGAATGGGAAGTCGGCTGCGCAGATTGAAGGCTAAGTTGCGTGGCCATAAGTTACCTGACGGAAAACCTCTCTCTGGACGTGGTAGGCTGACAGATGCATTGATAGACAGTGTACAGACCTACTATGGCAAAGCTATACGAGAAAAATGTGGATGACGTTGAAAAAATGAGGAAGGCTGTTTGGGGCAACCTACTTCCATTTACTTTCAACCGACGTGAAACCTCGCCATGAACTATGCCCAAAAGGTGAACAATCTTGGTGCAAGTACCAAAAGTCTTTAGTGACAGGTGAGGTATACCAAACACAGAACCCTAACGAGTCCTTCAACAACGTAATCTGGACCAGAATTCCAAAAAATACTTTTGTTGGGCTCAATACCTTAAAAATTGGAGTGTTGGATTCAATTATAACATTCAACAGTGGTGCTCTTGGCAAAGTGGAAGTGTTGCAAAAGCTGTGTGGTGATGCCGGAAGCAACTGCGTTGTAGGCCTGAAGCAAATCGACAAGAACCGAGTTTTAGATGCCAAACAAAGCAGCTTTGGATGTTACTAAGAAGAAAAGAAAGCAGGAAAAGAAACCTAAAGAGAAAAAGAGAAGACAAGGAGGAAGAAGAAAGTAAAAAGTATGATCCTGGAATGTTTTAGCGTGGCTGCAAGGGGTACCGTACAGTTCTTGAGCTCTCCTGAAAAATCACACATTCTGACACGAAGGTACACTTTTCTACTAAACCTTTTAAGCTATCTGCATGATTTTTTTTGTGTATTTTATTTAAGTCATTATCAAAAGACTTAACCTATTTTATTTAAGATAATTTGCTTTTAAGTCCTTTAAAAAAATATTTTTTGTAAAAAAATTGTGTTTTTTTTGGTATATAAAAAAAAAATCATTACTAATATTTTTTTTTTTGTAATTAAGTTTAAAATAGGTTAACTATACTTTAAAAAGCATTAAAAAAAGGCATACAAAGTTTCAATGCTGTAACTGAGATAGTTTTCTTTTAAATTGTACCTAAAGTTAATACTTTTAACATGTACGGTATATGGACTACATGGTTCCCGCTAAAGTTTTCTATGGTTCATTTTCCTCTAGAAGTTTCCAATTTTGAGACAAGTTATTATAAGTTATTTCCAGAATATGGAGTCCAACATTAGTTCGATTCCGCTTAATGCACCTAGTATTTTAAATTAAATAAGATCAGGAATTTTACTAATTTTTAAGTTAAGTAACTAATGTTATTTCAACGAAAGAAAAGGAATATGACCTCTCAGGTATAGTTTGAATTGTTCGAAAACAATTTTACATGATAAGAACTAAAATTTTATATTACTGAATTTAAGTACCTAATATGTAAAACAAGTTTAGTAAATATTATTGAAGTAGAACGTAATCGCAAAATAATATACTAATAATTTTTACATTTTCTTAAATTTAAAAATCAAAACAAATAATGAAAAGTTGCAAAAGTTTGAACGATCTAGAAAACTGATTTTATAACGCTATTCAGCTTGATACTATTATTTAAAAGGCAGTTAACTACAATGTTGTTTACATACAAGTATACAATTGTGCTATAATACAGGTTTCAAAGTTATAAAAAGTTTGTACTTAAGTAGAATAACAAAATAGTTTAACAAATGTTATTTTTATGTGTGGCTAGGAGACAATATGAAATGCTTGTAAAACTTAACTTACTATAAACACTAATGTGACTATTGAGTTTTGGTCCAGTCGTGAACTTTACCTCTTAGTGCAGCGTCTGTAATCTGACACAGTCACAGACTTTACTCCTGGGATCTTGTAAACTTAACTTACTATAAACACTAATGTGATTATTGAGTTTTGGTCCAGTGGTGAACTTTACCTCTTAGTGAAGCGTCTGTAATCTTACACACTCACAGACTTTACTCCTGGAATCTTGTAAACTGAACTTACTATAAACACTAATGTGATTATTGAGTTTTGGTCCAGTGGTGAAAACTTTACCTCTTAGTGCCAGCGTCTGTAATCTGTCACAGTCACAGACTTTACTCCTGGAAATCTTGTAAACTGAACTTACTAATAAACACTAATGTGACTATTGAGTTTTGGTCCAGTGGTGAACTTTACCTCTTAGTGCAGCGTCTGTAATCTGACACAGTCACAGACTTTACTCCTGGACTCTTGTAAAAACTGAACTTAATATAAACACTAATGTGACTATTGAGTTTTGGTCCAGTGGTGAACTTTACCTCTTAGTGCAGCGTCTGTAATCTGACCACAGTCTCAGACTTTTTCTCCTGGAATCTTGAATGGCCTCTGATGTTGAAAACAACGTATAAAAAGTTTAGTGTTTTAAATCTGTCTAGCTAAATACATTCATAATTTATTGCTATGTTTGAGTCGTTCTGTTATAGAATCTATAAGATTTATAGCAATACTTAAGTTATATCTATATTTAATAATATTAGTACTATTATACTACCTTAGGTAAATTTTTGCTCTAAATATTATGAGGGATAATAATAGAAAAAGTTCTATATTTTGAAGAATGAATATTATAAAAAAAATAAAAATTCACAATACAAGAAATACTTACAACATATAAATACAAAATAAGTATGTTTTCTCATTTATGTTTATATATATATATATATATATATATATATATATATATATATATCTGTTTAATTACGTGCGATCAAATTACCTAAATAACGGTTCCCACCAATTTTCTTTCATGAATTCTTTAAATATTTTAAACCTGTAGCCGATAGTTGATATTACAACCCATATTCATATTAGGTCAAACTCAAATGAAGAAAAAGAGCAATACAATGCTGGGTAGTAAACTATGACTACTGATCTAAAACTAGATAGCCAAACAAGTTCATGTATCAAATATATTTTTACTCATTTGTACTTGTAATTATTACTCGCAGTGAGTGTGTATATACTTTATGTGGTTATGAAAACCTTTATTTGAGTATTGGAATTCCATTACGGCTAATCAACTAGTAAAACATCATGTAACAAAAATGTCATAAGGTTTTACATTTATAAAACGAGTCTCATTGATAAATGTATTGAAACCTTACATGACGGGTTTATACAGACTCATGTATATAAATAAAGGCATAAAATCTAAATGTAAACTAATTCTTTTAACTGAAAATAAATTAAAGATAAGAATTTTCAGACAACGACATAAAAGACAATGGGCTGGGCACTTGACTAATGGTTGTGAGCTATTCATATCCCCGTCTGCCACTGAGTTATCACTTTACTGGCTAAATAGTCCTGCCTCTGTATTCAATAGATGTTCTGTTATTGTGTGGATATCTTATGTGATGGTGTATATAAACATATATGTGTGCTTTTATCCTAGATGTTCTGTTATTGTGTGGATATCTGTGTGATGGGGTATATAACATATGTGCTTTTATCCTAGATGTTCTGGTATTGTGTGGATATCTATGTGATGGGGTATATGACATATGTGCTTTTATCCTAGATGTGCTGTTATTGTGTGGATATCTATGTGATGGGGTATATGACATATGTGCTTTTATCCTAGATTGTGCTGTTTATTGTGTGGATATCTGTGTGATGGGGTATATAAACATATGTGCTTTTATCCTACATGTTCTGTTATTGTGTGGATATCTATGTGATGGGGTATATAACATATGTGCTCTTATGCTAGATGTTCTGTTATTGTGTGGATATCTATGTGATGGTTTATATAACATATATGTGCTTTTATCCTAGATGTTCTGGTATTGTGTGGATATCTATGTGATGGGGTATTATGACATATGTGCTTTTATCCTAGATGTGCTGTTATTGTGTGGATATCTATGTGATGGGGTATATTAACACATGTGCTTTTATCCTAGATGTTCTTTTATTGTGTGGATATCTATGTGATGGGGTATATAAACATATGTGCTTTTATCCTAGATGTGCTGTTATTGTGTGGATATCTATGTGATGGGGGTATATAACACATGTTCTTTTATCCTAGATGTTCTGTTATTGTGTGGATATCTATGTGATGGGGGTATATATGACATATTGTGCTTTTATCCTAGATGTGCTGTTATTGTGTGGATATCTGTGTGATGGGGTATATAACATATGTGCTTTTATCCTACATGTTCTGTTATTGTGTGGATATCTATGTGATGGTGGTATATAACATATGTGCTCTTATGCTAGATGTTCTGTTATTGTGTGGATATCTATGTGATGGTTTATATAACATATATGTGCTTTTATCCTAGATGTTCTGGTATTGTGTGGAATATCTATTGTGATGGGGTATATGACATATGTGCTTTTATCCTAGATGTGCTGTTATTGTGTGGATATCTATGTGATGGGGTATATAACACATGTGCTTTTATCCTAGATGTTCTGTTATTGTGTGGATATCTATGTGATGGGGTATATAACATATGTGCTTTTATCCTAGATGTTCTGTTCTGTTATTGTGTGGATATCTATGTGAATGGGGTATATATAACATATGTGCTCTTATGCCTAGATGTTCTGTTATTGTGTGTGGATATCTATGTGATGGGGTATATAACACATGTGCTTTTATCCTAGATGTTTCTGGGTATTGTGTGGATATCTATGTGATGGGGGTATATAAAACACATGTGCTTTTTATCCTAGATGTTCTGTTATTGTGTGGATATCTATGTGATGGGGTATATAACACATGTGAGTAGATATGAATATGCCGGTTCTAGACCACTTTTGGGACAGACAGAAAATCAATGTAAAATACTGTCCATTGAAACCAATAAAACAAATCTAATAAAATTCTAACAGGAAAGCACGAATGTTAAATAACCGAATCTCTTTAGCTGTTTTACTGTTCAATGTTTGCTTCTACATTTATAAGCTGTTTTAATGAAAAAATCAAAAAATCTTAATAAAAAAATCTTTATTCATACAAAGTTAATTGTAACACAGTCTTTATCTTTTATAGTCTTCTTTCCAGTAACAATCAAGTGTAATTTTTCATTTTTGTTTTAATTCTTTAATCTTTTTTTCATCCAAAACAGTCAAAAATCTGTTCGGCAAGTGTACTTTACAATCTTTCCAACTCGGCAATTATTGTAAACCCGAATTTATCTTTCATTTTCTCCAAATTCAAGATTTCTATGTTTCTTCCTTTCTTCCAATTCCACTAATTTCTTTATATTCTTTGAATCTTAGTTCACCAACCTTAATTCAAACTCTTGTAAACAGCGCTGCCATTTATTATAGAAAAATTCTTTTAACTAAATTTAGTTAAAAAGATTTTTTTTTCTATAACAAATAGAACAATCTGAAAACATTTGACCAGAAATTGTGCTGATTTGTGTCAAAAATCACTACTTCTCAAAATTTAATTTTACAAAATTTTTTGCTCTTTAAATAGAACAATCTGAAAACATTTGGACCAGAAAATTGTGCTTGATTTGTGTCAAGTTGTCACAAAAATTCAGCACTTCTCAAAATTTTAGTTTACAAATTTTTGCTCTTTTAAATATGGAGCGGAAAAAGATAGAGTGCCCATACTGCAAAAAAGAAATTTTTGAACATCACTATACTCGTCATTACAATTCGAAAAATCATTTGAAGAAACAAAGAAATTTATAATAAAGAAACTAAATTATTTGAGGAATTGGGCTAAAGAGAATCAAATCGATGGTCACGAAAAGATGTTACAATATAGAAAAATTGTCGTGAATTAAAGAAAAGCTTTAAGGAAGATAAAAAAAGATCTCAATCTATTTAATGATGAAAAAATTCAATCAATCGCTGAAAAATTGTCCATAGAAACAAACGATAAAAACTAAGTCTGAAATGATCGAAGAAATTGACAAAACTCTTAACGAAAACCCTGAAAATATCATAGATGTAGAGGTTTTATCCTCAATTCACGGTCTTTTCAAAGCAATACATTTTAACAAATTTAAACGTAAATTCCATGTCAATTTACAAATATTTCGATCTATCAATTATGAGGCCCAGAAATTAAAAGTTTAATAGAAAAATTTCAAGAGAATGTTAAAAATATGAAAGGATATCTCTCTCTTTGGAATGCGAATACGAAAGAACTTTAGTGAACGGTGAAACACAAACGTGTCCAATGTACTTTACTATAAAAGCAGACGAGATCTTTGATGTAAAACGACTTTATTTACTAAAGCAATTTAATAAATTAACACATCGAGAACAGACAAATCATCCAATATAAGGGCTCTGGTTGGACATTAAAACGTTGTAAACAACTGATTTTGAGCCTTAATAAACATGAATTTATGAACGCAGGATCATATATCGATTTACCAAAGGAAATCAAAGATAAAAAAGCTTGTGTTAAATATCAAAAATAAAGATGATTATTGCTTTATTTACTCTATCCGATGCGCTATTGAAAAACCCGAGACTCATGTTGACAGAGCAAAAACAATACGAAAAAATTCGTGAACGATGAGATATTTTCTGGATTCGACTATCCTATGTCTTTAAAAGATATACAATTATTTGAAAAACGAAGCAGCAAAGCAAAGTACAAGTATCCGAAAATGTCTGTAAATGTCTATACTTTTGATGAAAAAACTACACATAGTACCGTTGCAAATTTCAGAAGTTTATGACGCCAAGTTAGAAGTTGATTTATTGTATGTTAAACAAGATGATAAATCCCATTATGTTTTGATAACAGATTTAAGTAGATTAGCGAGTTCACAGATATCATTGAGCGAGTGAACTGTTTCATTGAGTTCATTAGGGAAAGACCTATAGTATAAATTTAAAACGTGAACTGTTCATTGAGTTCATAGGGAAAGACCTATAGTATAAATCTAAAACGTGAACTGTTCATTGAGTTCATAGGGAAAGACCTATAGTATAAATCTAAAACGTGAACTGTTCATTGAGTTCATAGGGAAAGACCTATAGTATAAATCTAAAACGTGAAACTGTTCATTGAGTTCATAGGGAAAGACCTATAGTATAAATCTAAAACGTGAACTGTTCATTGAGTTCATAGGGAAAAAGGACCTATAGTATAAATCTAAAACGTGAACTGTTCATTGAGTTCATAGGGAAAGACCTATAGTATAAATCTAAAACGTGAACTGTTTATTGAGTTCATAGGGAAATCACCTATAGTATAAATCTAAAACGTGAACTGTTTATTGAGTACAGTTTTATACAATGTATGTAAAACTATCCTATAAAAATCATTTTGAAATTAAACCTAAATCATCTCTTCTGACTCAGTCTGATGAAATCCAATCAAGTTAGCCGTAAATTAATAGTTTAGATTTAATATAATTTTATGTGGTCAACTTTGCTAATTGATAGTTGATGTTTCTAAGTGGGTGACATGTTTGATATACGTGTACGCAACACTTACACAAATTTATATTAGTTCTTTATCATAAGATTTTATATTACAAAAATATTATATAATATATATATATATATATATATATATATATGCACTATATATGTTAACTAAAAACATGTTTTGTTGGTAGTTATTTGAATGGACTAAAGATAGGATATTATTAGAAAGTTCGAATTCTTGTATACAATTTTTGTTTCGAACCCTATCGATATACAAAACCATTGCTAAAGTTATCTCATGAATTTTAAACTCTTTAAGTTTCTGGTCTTTAATGCGTAACAACTGAGATATGGAAATTCCATTCTCTTATTTTAAACCACTGTTTAAATTTTGCTTGAAATACTTGACGTATATGTATTAAAGACATGTATTTGTACTCGAGTTTTTTATTTCATATAGTCTTCTTGAACATTTTAATTGGATGCGAAGGATATAAAACCTTACCCAAACCTTGTTTAAATTATATTACTAAAAATAGCTCATTTTTTACTCCCTTAGATATAACCACGATTGTTATTTTCACTATTATTTCCGTTAGTTTTAAAAACCATCTGTGTTTACCACTTTAAACCTTTAAGGATTAAAAAAATTGTTATAATTGCCCTTAGAGTTTTATATTCCTCCTTTTTCTTTATATGCATAGTGTAAAAAAAGCATTATTATTTTAAATACAAAAACAAAAACCTCTCATCTAGAAATCTTACAAGATATTGTTTCAAAAGCTGTTGAAAATGTAATAATACTACAAGCAGCTAAATAAAAGAATATTTTTGAATTTAAGACTTTTGAATTTCTAAAACATGCAATTTTAATGTCCGCCATAATTAAACTTTATTGATCGAGCCTAGCTAATACAAGAAACGTGCAACTGATGTTTATGTAATGAATTTATGCAATACATGGAGGGAAGTTTTTTGTTTCACTGTTTCAAACAGTATTGCATAAACCCACGAAGTATAATTATGAAGATTTTGGGGACATGCTCCAGACATTTTCCTATTCTAGGAATATGCAGGTTTCTATTGCATCTGTCTACAAACAATCATTGGCTTTACCTATTTATGATTGTCTTAACAATTCATTAGCCATATATAAGTGTTATATTAAACTGAATTCGTAATGTTTATGGTATTCGTATTGAGATAAAAAATAAAACACTTATCGTAATAATTAATTTTTTACCAGTTTTTCGACAAATGGTGTAAAAAGTACTAAAAATAAAACGTTCGTCCTATAGATAATTTGATCCTAAGCCGTTAAAATTATCACCCATATAACCTTACTGCAAATTTAGCAGCGTTCACATATAAGCTGAATGGTTGTCATGATATCACAGAGTTTTATTGAACGGTGTTAGCTGACAGGTGATAAATACAAGCTTCATGGATAATATCGTAACCTGACCATTTCACATACTTTTTTATACCATAATAGTTAGTTATTGCAGTAATTGTTTTATTATTTCAAGCATTGACTGTGGTGTTTTTAATACCATTTAACTTTTAATTAATTAATTTACATACGTGTTACTATTTAATCTAGTTTGTGTGTGTGTGTGTGTGTGTGTGCGTGTGTGCGTGCGTGCGTGCGTGCGTGTGTGTGTGTGCGGTGTGTGTGTGCGCGTGTTGTGTGCGTGTGTGTGTGTTGTGTGTGTGTGTGTGTGTGTGTGTGTGTGGTGTGTGTGTGTGTGGTGTGTGTGTGTGCGTGTGTGTGTAGTGCGTGTGTGTGTGAGTGCGTCGTGTGTGTGCGTCTGGACGAAAGGATTTTGAATCCAATTCCACACCCAGGTCTTTCAAGTCAACAGGTTGTGGCTGACTTGGAGACTTATTATTAATATTATAAATTAAGTTTGATATAATATAAGATATGAATATGAATTTCTTGTACCCTAGGTAAAAAATGTTAAGACGAATGCTAAACATAGTGACTAGACCTTTTTAATTAAGATTATGTTATAAACTGTTAAACACACGAATAAATATTGAAAGAGTTATGAATTTAGAATTTCTATGTATTGAGATAGATCTTCCCCACTATATAGAGAAGGAAACGTAATAAAAAACATTACAATTTTAATTAAGAATTTAAAATGACCAACCTTGGCAGGATTGGGAATGCCTGTGCTTAATACGTAGCGTGCATTCAACCTGTTACAAGACCAACAGCAGTGCTGCAGAGAAACTGCTATCGCACCCCAGGTTAGAGCATTACATGGTACTATAATAGGGCCAGTCCCTGGACAGCATTGTAGCCCTTCCTCCATGTAATACTCCCCTCCCTTTATTAGATTGGTTATTTCTATATTTCGGTTACGTCACGGTGTTCTCCAATCTACCGCAGACAACTATGCACTTTCTCGACGAAAACAACAATCTAGATTCGTAAAATGCTTACTGTAGACGTATTAACTTTACAGCTTAAATACTTTATAATAAGATTTAAAAGGGTTTAATATGATATATAATTAAGAATATTAGTTTAATCCGAGTACATTAAAAAAAAAGGAAGTGTGTGTGTGCTTGCGTTTCGTGCGCGCGCTTGTGGTGTGTGTGTGTGTGTGTTGTGGTGTGTGTGTGGTGTGTGTGAGTGTGTGTGTGTGTTGTGTGTGTGTGTGTGTGTGAGTGTGTTTGTGTGTTGTGTAATGTGTGAGTGTGCGACAGACATCTTTGATATTAAAAAGAAATGAATCCTGTTCCTCGGTTACATTTTAGGTAATCGAATATTATATGGAGTCAACCTCTTTTTGACACAAATTTCTGCAATGCTTGTACCAAATAACTCAAAGTGCACAATGTGCTGACTTTTAGAGATGTATAAATATTATTAAATATAATTTTCGATATAATATTAAGGATTTGATATGATAAGAATTTCACTTCCCATAGTATAATACGAATGCCATAAATATTGACTAAACCTTTTAGTTAAGATTATGTTAAGAAAGGTTAAATACGACTAAATATGAATAGTTTTATGAATTGTTGTTTCTATGATAATGAGATAGTACTTCCCGATGTATATAGAAAAATGTCAAATAATATCTATAAATTTTTAATTTAAGAATTTAAAACATCCAACCTTGGCAGGGATTGGACTGCCTGTGCTTAAAATAGTCAACCGTGCATTCACACTGATACTAGAAAGAACAGAAATGGCTGCAGTGAAACTGCTATGCGCACCCAGTTTAGAGCATTACATAATTAATTGGGCTAGTCCTTGAGCAGGGTAGGTCGCCATTTCATAACATGTAATACCCCCTCCCATAATTAGATATGGTTTAGAAAATTATTGATATCTTGTAGGTACGCCCACGTGTGCTGCAATCGACCGCTGATATTATGCACTGCCTCACAAGAGAATAATGAGATCCGTAAATTCTCACTTGAGACTGGGTTAGTTGAACTTTCACAGTATAATTACTTGGTTAATATCGTTTAATGTTTCCAGATTACATAATGTTTTAAATATTATTGTAGTCCCAGTACATTTAAACAAGAAAAGAGCATTTTATATGAAACAAAGAGGTTGATATTTAAAGACAATTTATTCTATTCTCGGTTGCAATTTAAGAAATATAATATAGTGCCTACCCCATATATAATCGTTGTTACGTCTGACGACGATTTTGATCCAATTCCAACTCAGTCTTCCAAGTGCACAGTTGCTGACTTGAGAGAAGTATTTATTATTATTATTATAAATGAGTTTGATATAATATAAGAAATGATATGAATTTCTTGTTCCTCGGTAAAAAAATGGTAAGACGAATGCAAAACATTGACTAACCTTTTAAATTAATTAAGATTTATGTTAAAAACGTTAAGACACTAATAAATATTGAAATCAGTTAAGAATTTAATATCTATGTATATGAGAGTCATAGACCGAACTCCCGATCTTATAGAGAAGGAAACGTAATAATAAATCATAGAAGTTCTTTAATTTAAGAATTTTACAATGACCAATCCTTGGCAGGGATTGGGACTGCCTGTGCTTAAAACAAGTAGCCGTGCATTCATCCCTGGTTACTCCAGAACCAACAGCAGTGGCTGCAGTGAAACCTGCAGTTGCGCACCCAGGTTAGAGCATTACATGGTACTAAAGGGCCAGGTCCTTGGACAGATTGGTAAGCCCTTCCACCAGTAATCCTCCCCTCCCTTATTAGATGGTTAATTCCATTATTTTAGGTTACGTCACGTGCTCCAATCTACCGCAGACAATATGCACTTTCCTCGACAAACCACAACAATCTAGATTCGTAAATGCTGTGACTGAGACGTATTAAACTTTACAGCTTAAATACTTTATATTAGATTAAAAAGGGTTTAATATGATATATTCTTAAAATAATTATTGAAAGTCCGATAATTAATAAAAAAAAGGATGAGTGTGTGTGTCGTGCGGTGCGTGTGTGTGGTCTTGCCGTGCGTGTGTGTGCTGCGTGCGTGCGCGCGCGTGTGTGCGTGTGTGTGTTTGTGTGTGGGTGTGTGTGTGGGTGTTGTGTGTGTGTGTGACAGACATCTTGATATAAAAGGAAATGAATCCTGTTCTCGGTTTAATTTAGGTAACATAAAAAAGAGGTTACTCCCATACATCTTCGTATTTGAACACAAATTTCCTGCAATGCTTGTACCAAATAACCAGTGCACAATGTGCTGACTTGAGAGATGTATAATTATTATTATATCAATAATTTCGATATAATATTTCAGGATTTGATAATGATAATAATTATCACGTTCCCTAGGTATAATACGTTAAGACGAATGCTACAATATTGGACTAACCTTTTAGTTAAATTATGTTAAGAAAGGTTAAATACGACTAAATATGAACTAGTTATGATTTGTTTTCTATGTTATATGAATAGTACTTCCCGATGTATATAGAAAAAATGTCATAAAAATCTAGTAAATTTATAATTTAAGAATTTAAAACAACCAACCTTGGCAGGGATTGGACTGCTGTGCTTAAAACAGTAGCCGTGGCATTCATCCTGTTACTAGAACCAACAGCAGTGCTTCAGTGAAACTGCTATGCGCACCCAGGTTAGATCATTACATAATTAATTGGGCCTAGTCTCTTGTAGCAGGTAGTCGCCATTCTAACATGTAATAACCCCCCCATCGCCTTATTAGATTGGTTAATAATTATTGATATATGTAGGTTACGCGCCACGTGGTGCTGCAATCTACCGCTGATATTAATACCCTTCCAACAAGAGAATAATGTAGATCCGTAAATTCTCACTGAGTCTAGTTAAGTTTTACAGTATAATTACTTGGTTTATAGCGTTTATGTTATCAGATTACATAATGTATTTTTAAATATTATTGTAGTCCGAGTACATTTAAACAAGAAAAGAGCATTTTATGTAACAAAGAGGTTGATATTTAAAGAACAATTTAATTCTATTCTCGGTTGCAATTTAAGTAATTTATTAATATAGTGCCTACCCCATATAAATGTTGTTTTACGGTCCTTGACGAAGGATTTTGATCCTATTCACCCAGTCGTTTCAGTGCACCAGTGTGCTGGACTTGAGAGACGTATCAATATAATTATAGATACTTTTGTTTTAATCATTTTATATTTGTTTGTAACGTGTCTATAGTAAGCTTATCTCAATAAACTAATTACAACTATTATTTGTTTTAGTAAAAGAGCGATCAATGGAATTCAATATTAACCTCAGTATAAATTAACAGTGATTATTAATTAAAAATTTGAAATCAATAATTCCAGCAACGCCAAGCTATCATTTCTTTAATTTAATTTATTCTCAATTAAATCTTATTATAAGTCTCAAAACCTCACAAGTCCATCTTAAAATTAACAAGTCATCAGTCCATCCTCAATAATTGTTATCCATCTAGTTCGTCAGTGCAAATGTTTTTTCCACAGAAACTCAAATTAAAAATCTTCATTAAACTTCAAAATAAAGAATCTCATCATATATAAAATGAAGATATAAATCATTGGGGTATAAAAACAATACTTCTTCACAAAATAAAAATTAAACAAATTAATGGTAATATTAAAATAATAATATATGAACCAAGAACAATGTCCAACCATTTAAAAGTTAAAAAATTTATCAATTTCATTCCAAACTTACTTATTTTCTGTAAATTTTCCAACTACAAAATTATTGAATTATCCAAATTGATTCGCTTGGCTTTGAATGTTAAATTTAGCAACTAGTTAAATATTAAATAATCTCAGAAGATTAAATCAATTTTCTTTTTCACTAGATATTCCTGATTAAACCAAATTGGGAAAAAAAAAAAAAAAAAAATCAAAAGGAAAATATCATCAAGTAATATTTCTATTTCAATATTAAATCACTAACTTTACACAGTACCCATCGCTCTTCTCCAGAAGACATTCACCAAGTGAAAACACAAAAATGACAATTATATATTACTTAAATGAAACACTACTTAAATTTTGAAAAGCAAATTTAAATCTTACAACTCCAACAAACTCAACCTTCTTCCCGAAAAATCAATACGGCAAGAGTAGGCTAAACTTAATATACGTCTTCACTCTCTGAGCACACCGCAAAGAATCCCCTGAAAACGTGTTGAAGCCACCCGAAGGATCTAGAAGTCCCTCCCACATCTAAATCAAGCTAACATTGGCCATCAAAATTGAGCAACACAGTGTCTGTGTTGAAAATGGAACCTACCCAACCCAGACATGTAACCTTGCACATACCTACAGACAAAAGGAAAGCTTCTAGCATTTCCTTGAACCCGAATTGACAAAAATGCAGCACTGCTGGAAGGCTCACATTCTACAATTCAACTATTATATAAGTTTATCAATTCACTCCTTAATAAATAAAAATATTCCTAACAAATAATTCAATAATATAGGAAGCATCCTAAAAATCTGAAAATGATAAGAATTCCTAATAAATTGATAAGAAAAATATTAGAAACTAAGACTTGGTGCTCTAACATATAACAACGAAAAGTTTAACAAAGATTTCAAGCGACTCGTTTATTGAAACAATTTTGAAATTTGTGGTTTTTGTAGAAAACTTACTAACAATGGAATTGCATAGATTTTATAAACGCTTCATGGAAACTTTCTTTTTATTAAATATCTTAAATAATATCATTCTGTTAATAATTTCCGTTCCTGTTCTCAACTGACACTGTGTTGGAATTAGCTCACACCACAAGGTAGCGTAGGGTATGGACCGATAACAACGTCCTGGTGACGTCAAACGAAGACAAACTTGTAATTGAACATTTATATTCAGTTCCAGCAGTTGGGAACGAAATTAATATGGTTGATATCACAGAGATTTGGAAACTAAACCGTAAATGTACCAAACCTTGTCATGACTACGGCCATTCACAGCCCTCGGGAAAAAGCCGGGACACTATTAGCGGCTATTGATCCCGCAACTAATGTAATTCCACCGGTTCTTTTACAAGGAATGAATTGAAGAACATACTTTCCGTAGATACCTTTGGATGGCAAATGTAACAATTATCCCAAATCTCTCCTATATAGGAGAAGGTTGAGGAAAAAACATTTTGAGCGCTTCGCTGTAAATAACAGGCTTTCTTCCTGTGGTTGGTGACGTGAATAATATATTTCTGACTCAGACTACCCTTAATTTCTGGAGTTTTAAATGATAGCTAAAGTAGCCAAAAACCCATTGGTGATTACAAACTTCTGTTTCCACTATGACTACAAGTGGACGACACTCCTTGGTTGAACAAAAAAAACTGGCTTTGTACAAGGAGCATTAGATAATGTTAACGCTTGTAACTTTTGTATATTTTGATTTAATCAAATAAGAAAGGACTAACAATAATCATGTCCAGACATAAACGTCAAGTACAGCTCTACATGCAATTGTCAATTGAATGAGATAATAAAGTTACAAACGCAGGGAGAACCTACGCGTGTTTCATATAAAGCTTATAAATGACACAATATATCTGAGTTTACTGGTTTGACCTGGAAGAAATCATTGTCAACCACGCTAGACTTTAGTGGAATCAAACGGAACCAGCATCGAAAGAGATAACATATAAAAGGAAATCTTTCCATAAAAAACTTCTGGGCTTTTTAATACTTAATAACCTGACATTTTAGGTATTATTTTAATCACTGTCAGGCAATAAAAGGGAGAGATATCTTAGTTAAAATGTCTACACATAATTACAAACATAGTTACTTGTCTTGGGGGTCATTTTAGTGTGTAAAGCTTAAGAAATAAAATTTTAGAAAAGAAAATATATTTTTTCATATTTTTAACCATTTGATAGTTTCCTATGTCGACCATTAGCAACAACACCCAAAACTATTTGTTTTTCTATAGCTAAACTTTCCCAATAAAATTCAAGAACAAAGGTTGAGTAGTTTAACTATTAAAATTTGCTCTGGAATACTGAATGTACACTCACCCAGAACAAGAAAAAATGAGAAAAATATTTTCAAAGTACATTATAATAAGAGAGAAATTTTAATAATTAGGTTCTGGCAACAAAGCAATGTGGCGCCAATTTGACAGTTAAATGTGTTTATTATTACACTTGTAAACTCACAAGTTTTTTCTTTCGTTTGTTGTGTCTGCATACAATACACACTTTACTTGCAGTCATACAAAACCTAATTGAAGTAACGTTCTGAGAAATAGACTTAACTTTTTAGATTGTGATCATGCAAAACAATCGCGTGATAACATCATAGAAGATTGATATGTTGATGTTTTAACTTATGCAAATATTTAATCATGTATACCTCGCCTCTGCGGTAGTGATAATAAAGTACTTGTATGTGACGTGGTGGCCGGAGTCCATACAGAATTACATATAGCTAATATACAGTAAACTCATAAGTAGTGGTGATAGTACTTCTGCTTTCTACAGGTAAGTAAGTCAAAGTCCATTAGTTGCCTACAATATAAACTCAAGGCCTTAATTATTATTATCAAAATTCAACATGCATCTACAGCCATACATTACCACAACTACATCTAAGTAAGCTAGAAATCACTGAAAAATTGAATGTATTGACTTATCCATTTGCAGAATTTTCCAGTCGAAAGCGACACAGGTTCACCTTGTGTTTCTGTCATAATTTTCGGAAGAAGACTGACTCTGCGAACTTTTGTACGTTTTCATCAACTTGAAAGGAAAATTTCTCATGATGGCCTCTAAACTCAAAAATTATTCAAAGATATTCGGTTTAAAAATTTGTTTCATGGTAACGAGGAATAATTCTTGTTGGTTAAGAAATATACTATTTCGTATGGCGTAAGTTAGTTAATAGAAATAATCAGAAACAACATTTTAAACATTTACAACCAAAAACAACTTATTTCTCTAAATTATGTATAGATTTTTTACAGCAGAAATAAGTATATAAACACCAGTTACAGAAATTGATTAAACAAATAGGTTATTGCCAGTCGTATGCTGGAGTAAAAATTAAATAAATATCTTCATTTAATTAGACCATGTTTGTTTTAGGTTTGCTGAAGAACTATAATTTGACCACAACTCAGAAAATGTTACCTTGCAAAATTGTATGGTGGCCAAGGCTAAGTTGATATACCAACCTGCATAACTGGGATATTACAAAATTTTACCCTCTTTGCTCTAATTTCTAAAGTAATATTGTATATATTAAATTAATAATAATCATAACACAGTAAAACATAACGAACAAATTTGGTAAACCTTAAGCTAAGCAAATGCTTGCTCGACTAGGTTGATTTTGTTATAAAACCCCTTATTTTTGTCTTGTCGCATGTAACTCTTAGTTTATAATTGTTAAAATATTCAAAGTAATTCTGTCGGAAAATATATCCTGAAGTAAATATCTATTGTATCTATTATAATGTTACAAATACCAATTTTAAACAGGGATTGGGACTGCCTGTGCTTAAACTATTTCCGTGCCTCACCACTGATAACTACACCAACAGCAATGGCTGCAATGACACTGTTAGCGCACCTCAGGTAGAGGCGATACAATAGTGCTCTGGCCAAGCCCTTTTTTCAGGTCGTCACCCTTCTACATATAAGAACTCCCTCTTCCCTAAAAGGTATGAGGATTTGATTTCTCGGCACTACGTTTACCTAGTGCTGCAATCTACCGCAGACAAGTATGTAGTGATAATACACGCAGATCCGTGGATTCCTCACTGGAGACATATTGAAATTAGAAGTGTAAATACTAATAAAACTGCGTTTTTGGGGTTTCTGATTATATATTTATTAATTATCATTATCACAGACCATTATCATGATCTTTAAAATTTGTATTATAATTTCTTTCTACATAAACAACATTAAGTTATATGACTGTGCATATTCAACCGTGTAATTTAGTTGAGCGCCATTGATGTACTTAGTAGTCTGAAAGCATTCGGTTATGTTTTTCTGAGGTGATGTTAAGTTTACTTTTCCGCATGATTTGTCTATATGACCGCATGACGGTACAATAAAATGAGCTATATGCTTAAGAATTTAGCATCAACCTTATGAAGCCTAATTATTACGACACGTATTGTATCGTACTACGTACCTTTATACATAAACAAACAAATAGAAAGAAATGGATGTGGATCCATGTCAAAACACGCGAATAGTGAAGCTGTAAAGTTAGGGATTGTTTTAGTAGGAATTCACAAATACACATGCTGGACTAACTAAATCTCGTAGATGTGTTCATAAGATTCTAATAATTTCTGACGTAATATGATACAAATTCAGTAAGTTATCTTATGAAATTGTATATATATATGTTGAACTATTTAGAATTGAAAGGATAGGGTAAATTTTGCTCTAATTTCCACCTAGAAAAACAATAACACCCATAGGCCAGGTATTTTTGAAAATCATAAAAAATTTTTGCAGAATTTGACGAGTCACTATGGATTGAGAAAATACCAACAATATCGTGACCTAAAGACAACTGCAGTAAATTATAATTTAAAGAAAAAAACAGAACAATCTCATTAAAATTATTTAAAGATAAATATACCTTTGGATTTAAGAAAAGGTTGTCTATAATTTCAAGCGTTGCTGGATTGTTTCTTCAATATATGTCTTATTTTATTTCAGCTGTGCCACAGAGATTTTAATTGAACTTTTACACCACTGGCTTTATTAACCTTTTATGGTTTAAGTTTGCATTCAGTTTTCTTATTAATCAACGTGAGTTTCCTAACATATTAATATTTGTCGATTCTACAAAACAAGAAACAGTAATAAAAAAATTTTTGCAGTAACCTATTCGGAGAGACGTAAATTATTCAGATTGCTCCTTAGGTGAATCATTGTTTTACTTAACAAAGCATACAGGCGGTCTTCTGTATGAAACAATTTTTAAATTTTCGACATGTTGTCGTAGTGCTTGATATAACTTAGGATTTATAAGTGCATTGCTGTCTCCCAGTGAGGAGGTTACAACAGTTTAGTGAAAGTTAACCCACCTCGTCAACTGAAATATGGCATCCCTTACTAAATCTTCAAATCGAGTGTCCGCAAGAAGAACCTGAAGTTCCCTTGTACCGTCTCCATATGGTAAATCAAAATAATTTTATTGTTTCCTCGATTTAGCCTTGCTGCGTATCATATAATTTTTAATATTTATCATAATTAAATTAGCATGAGTTTACAAAAAAACAATCATTAGTCCTACAAAGATAATAAACAACTTAACTGTTGGTTTTTATAAAATATTAATAAATCGATATTATTATCGTATAAAAATTACACTGACACCTTATAACATTTAGTAATTCCTCTAACTTCCCAAAGTGGTTTTCATTAGACAAAACTTGAAAACATGCATCAATAAATTTTTAAATCTTTGGTGTTTCATTAAAGTGATAACCATGTGTGGAGCCTTGTTAATAAGGGTATTAAGTTACCTTTTATGTTAGGGCGAGTAAGGTTTCAACGTAAGAAGCGGCAACTGCTTTATTATTTTTATAAAAAATTTGCTTGTATTTGTGTTAAAAATTAAATCTTTTCTGGCGTGAGAATAGGGTATATGTGTAATTTTCTTAACAAGCGTAAAGAGACTCAACAAAAAAATATATACAATTACACTAAAGTTGGAAAAGACTGATTCATAAACTTCATGCACGGCTTAATATAAGTGATGACTAAAACGCTTCATTCTTTAGAAAAATTAAACAAAGATATTTTTAATGTTATTGCAGTCAAGTCCCAGACAATCTTCAATATTTTTCTTAGAACACACGCTACTAAAATATGCATAAAAGAAGGGAAAAAGCGCACTACAAGGAAGTAATGTTTAAAGAAACTAAATGACGTGATGTCGTAACAATCCAACTCTATAATCACAGTTTACTATAGGGAATAATAACTAATCGAAGTAACGTGCTTGCATGTTTGTTTTATGTACTCTTACCTAGTTGCATCCAAAGTAATACTGTTAGGAATTTAGAATTAATTGATAAGTAAACAGAGAATCCACTACTCAACTATTTATCCCTGCAAACTAACTGTTGGTGACAATTTAGCTAGGCTTAATATATCATATGTACCCTACATCCGGTCATTCAGCATCCAGAGATTATCATCAAGTTATCAATTGTTTATACAGTGTTCACGTCAAGTAACAGAACCTATTTCGATCCAACCAATCTAAGATCTTCTCTTAGATTCTACATACAACAACTTTGTGATTTGTCTCTAATTTTAAACCGAGTTAAATGCCTGATACCAAACGAATTAATAAGTGAGATATGTATGTTTAGATCATCCCGTACGTTTGGAATAAATGATATTCAAAATATGAAATAATTTATAATTACCACTGATTTTAATACCGCCTTCACAAAGTTCCTCTAATGCAACAAACGTTTCATTAAAATTTTGTTTTCGTTTCAAAGGTATGCATTGATTTTTATCGCTTATCATGTAAAGCGTCTAATGCATTGTGTGTAGAATCCAACTGGATCTTCTCACTACAAATATTTTATAAAACAATAGACATGTAATTTATTTGTGAAAAATTCATTACCTCAAAACATATTAACTAAATTAAAATAAAACAATAAATAGGGCAAGTTTCAAAAACAGTGAAATCCTCTGTTATATTTTACAAATAATACTTAAACACATGATCCCTAATACGTTAATTTTATTTAAAGTCCGGTCACTTAAGGAAACATTATTCGCTTAGAACATTTAATCTGTTACTTTGGTAGTTTTAAATAACTAAATTTGTGCAACTATGTGTTTAAATTGGTACATCCTTAGATTTTTGTAGTTAACATTGTTTATGCACATCACTTCAAAAAGATTATTACTGAGAAAACTAAGGGCAAGTAAGAATAAGTAGTTCCAAGCCTGAAAGATAGAAAAGTATACAACATAAAACACGTTTATATTAATTGCAAACCGTCCGTCAGACACAGAAACTAAGTGTCTCAAATCACCATATATTACCTATTTACATATATGCTCAGGTATTAAATAACGGAAAAAATCGAATCACGAAGAGATGTATGTGAGATCTATTAAAAGTTAGATTTCCATAATATTAATGACCAATCCTTGTCAGGGATTGAGAACACACCTGTGCTTAAAACAGTTGCCGTGCATTCACCACCGATAAGCGGTGAACCATACAGCAATGAATGCGACCTTGGTTACTGAGCGCACCGAGGTTAGAGTATCCCATGGTATAGGGCCATTCCTTGGCAGTCGTCACCCTTCTCCCAAGGAATTCTCCCCTCCCTTATTAGGTTACTCCATATAGGTCGGTTTAATTCACGCGTGCCGCTATCTAACGCAGACAATAAATGCATGCACGATACAATAAATAATCTACACCGTAAAATTCTCACTCAGAAGTTTTGAATTTTAAAGTTTAAATACATGAAAAACGGGCGACTAAATTGTTTCAGAATATATATATATATATTTTTATAAAGATTTATTAATAATTATATTTTTAATTTATAAATTTATTTCATCAAACACTGTACATGTTTTCAAAGGTTGTGATAATAACTCAAAGGTATGTGAGTAGTAGATGGAGCCCAACAGCAATTACTATAGCAAAATATACGAAAAATAAGTAAAATTATATTACTTCTGGGCTGTCCTACTGGTAATAAGTCAAATCCTTGAGTTGCTACACATCTAAACTCAAGGCCTAATTTTCACATCAATATTCAGAGAGCATCTACAGCCATAACATACAACACTACATCTAAGTTATATTCAATGAAACAATGTGATTTTTGACTTATCCATTTTCAGAAATTTTCCCATCAAAACGACAGAAGCTCAGCCGTAGGTGTTCAGGGTCATAGATCGGACAAGACCGAAAATTTATGCAGCTCAAACATTGTCCCGTATTAAACATTGAAGTAAAACTATCATGATTCCACTCTACTTCACTGAACAATTTTTCGAAAGTATTAGAATTTTAAAATTGAGTTTCAATGGTAACTAGGAATAATTAATTTTATTTAAGAAATGGACCAAACCTGCATGCTATGATATAGTTGTATAAATACTAAGAAAAGATAGTGTAGATCTTTGCACAAGGATATGAATCGTCAATATGTGTACGTTACGTAATGCTATTGTTTGGTAAATAAAATAATATCAGTTTCCTTAGTGTTTTTGGCCATCAAAAATATACATGTTTTTAGTTTTTGGACACTGTTTCCTCAAATCCGTGTATAAATGCGCCTGTTTCCTAAAAATAATTTGAGGATAAATCAGGATTGAATTAAGACACATTCTGAATAAAGGTTTGTTGATTGTTTATACAGATGTATATGGTTGGTTATAATAAGGTACTTTGAATAAAGGTAGTTTGCGAACGTAAATGCGAATTATATAATACCATTTTTTGAAAGAAAAGGTTTTATTTTACATAGGATAAGTAAGAAAATCTAATATAAAGATTTTATCTTACCAGAGGAAAGATTTCATTTCAAATTCTTTTCGTCTGTAAATTTCTTGTAAAAGTTATAATCACACCACGGCTGCAATTAGTTATGTACTATTGAAAAAGTAATCTTTCAAGCCATACTGTAACTTTGATGTAGTAATTTCGAATTTAATTTTTCATTATAAATAACGTCGTCTTATCTTATAAAATCGAGTTCCAAATGTAAAAAAAAATGTAATCGCAATCATATAAATTAAGTACTAAATCAATTAATACTTTGTGAAAATTGTAATGGAATTTTGCACCTTTTCGTCTAATTGAAATAAAAATTAATTATCTAACAAGGAGAGCCATGTTTTTATATCTCTATACAATTCTCGGACAATTTATTGAAATGGAGAAAATTAATTTAAGTTCAATATTTAGTTGTCATTATTTTGGGGGAAATTATCTAAGTATATAATTAATAGAACACATCTCTCTCCAAAGTTTATTTTTAAATTTTGTTTCCAGCGTTTAGTTTTTTAATCTCTTTGTATAGCCCGTCCTCTTTGTACCTATAATGCTAAAAGAATAAATAGTGGGAGTATTCCACAGTGCACACGCACGACCAAATTTGTAAATAGCTGAGCAATATGGTTTGGTTAATATTAAGTTGGCTATAATTTGTTAAGTCCCTTTTCTTGTTGTTCTATATCCTCTGTTTTTCTATATTTTGTGTTTGTGTGTTTTTTTTTTATATGGAAACAAATTTAATCCCAAGATACAACGTACATTTCCTGATCTTGAGAGTAACTCTATACCAATAATAGCTAGTAAAATGACAAACAATAACGCATTCTCAAGTAACATAAAATCCTGAGGTAGTTTTTTATTAGTTTATAACTTTTCCAAATCTATAGTCTTAAATACTATACTTCTAATTCAAAACATTTATTTTAACCGTAGGCCAGTCCTCCTAAATTTAATGTAAATTCTTCTTCCCTATTTTTGTCAATGTAATTTCACTGTTTTTGATATTGTGCTTTTTTAAAAACAATATAGAAGTGTAACCTGTACAATCGAGTAATTTTTATTTTAATTAGGTTTTGAATAACAACTAAATATTATAGTAAATAAGACGTATGTAAAATCTTTAAAACTCAAACTGACCATAAAATTATATTTAAGTTTAAAAATTTGAATTTTTATAACTATAAATACGAAGTGAAAGAAAAATCGTTGTTATCTTTAATTTAAAAGTAATGACGAACTACATTAATAAAATATCTCTGTTTACTCACAATCGTTTTATTTATATTACAATACCTTGAGCACGCCATATATTCCTTTACTCGAACAAAACATACAACATGAGGCATGTTACGGGTGATTGTTACGGGAAGTTTTAATTTGTTGTTTTTGTGATGGGAAATTTAAAAACTAAGTAATAATTATCTATTTTCTCAAGAGTACTATTATCCAATTGTGTTTTATATATTTAAAACAATAATGTATTGTTTTAATACCTACACACTCTCAAACATTTCAAATTCTGTATCGGTTTAATTATTTATTAAAGATATTGATATTTAGTAAAAAGGTAAGTAACAGATTAAGAGCGACGGGCTGAACATAAATTCTAATTTGTGATATCTTTCACCTTTCCACAAACTAACATAAAGTAATATCACAAGCGAGTACTTTGTTCACCTAACCACTGGTAGTGCATTAAAAGCGTGACTAACTACAGGATAGCAAGCCAAATTCAAGCCAATTTACTTGATACGAAATTGCACTATTATTCCAATATTTTTTAAAATAAGGAAATGTAAATCGTAAATTTGAATTTAATAAAATTTTACTATTAAAAATTTTGCACAGAACTGTGGGCCTAAGATCAAATATGTAAATCTAAATTTTAATTTCTAGTATATTAAAAGTGAAATAATATTGAAAAATAAGATTTTAATAACAGTTATCAAAAATTTAATTAATTAATATAAAACAGAACATTATTATTATACTTTTCATGATTACTGCAAATAATATCATAAATTTAATATATGTAATATTAACATTCCTTATAAATATTGGCTTATGGGCTGATACAAAAAAGAATTCAAAACATAGTCATAGACTCTACTATAAACTGTTACTATAAGATTTACTATGTTCTAAACAAAGTTTAAAATTACAGTTTACAAACTTTTAAGATAAGCAATTTTAAAAATTTCTAGATGAAATGAATTATATAATGTACTTTATTTCAGAGGCGAGTTGACGACTATAAGGGTCCTCTCTACCATCTTGAGTAGTATTTATGGAAACATTTTGTATACAAGAACACTTAAATTCACAATGAATGGTGTTTTGTTTCAGATTTTTTGATAATAATTATTATATAATTTTATTGATTATAATAGATAATTAGTTTTATAAGAACTCATTAACAAGTATTTATATGAGTAATGAAATATTGTGAGGTAGTCCATTCCATTAAATCAATTTAAATAGAATGAGCCATTAAATTCCTTGTAAACACACATTTTTGCTGATCTTCAGTTAAACAGCTATAAAATAATGGCTCGAAGAATTTAATTTCTGTCTGTCTATCTATCTGCTTTCCTGTCCCCTACATTTCGGAAACAAAAACAACTACAGAGTGTTAATATTACCATTAAGCTTCTTTCTACTAGAGCAACAACTGAGTTCAATAATTTGTTGTATGACTCTCAATGAATTGAAAAAACACAATAAAAAATTTAATGAATAAAAGGGAAAAAATCAAGAAAGATTCATCCCAGACTTTTAATTGTAGAAAGCAATATAATTTTTGCATTGCGAGAACGTGTTCGAATATGGTGAATTTCCAAACCATGCCATTTAACTAAACTGTAATGTTAGTCAATACCTTGTCCTTTCTATCTATCCGCTCGCAGACACCTCCGATTATATTAGTATACCGGTATAGATCAGACATTTGTGCTTACGAACTCAGAACAGGTGGTACCCGAAAATGGTGTTGATGCTTTCCCAACATTTTAATAATTTATAAACGATAAGTACTTAAAACCCAATGTAACTTTCATTAATAGAATGGTCTCCAGTGTGATATCCATTCCCCGAGAGCGGCGAGTTCAGTTGCATCAAGAATAGCTGGAGTTCTGTCACATATCGCTGTCAGTCATACACCTGGCACGCCCTTACTGTCACGTCCATCTTTGCTGTCTGGTTAACCTTTTCTCTATGTATCATTGACCCAAAAAGAATCATTCTCTAGTAAAAAAATATTTTATAAAACACTATTTTTAAAATTATTTGGAACTGCATTTGTTTATTTTAGTAACGAAATCTATGTTACATCATGGAAAAAAATTCCAATCCCAAAATCGTGTTGCACTCTAAATCTGGTCAGCAAGGTCTTTTTGATTAAATGTTTTTTTTTGCGTTGAAATTAATTTTAAACGTTTGCTTCGAATAAATAAACTTGTTACAAAACGCGTTATCTATGATTTGAGATTAAGTTATTTATACATTTGATATACATTTTATTGGACAATATTTTAGCTAGATAAATAGCTATTAGTAACGTAAAAAAATGGCGAAAATATAATTTAATAGGGTACGCAAATACTAATAATCGTCATATTTTAAGATAAAACCAGTTTTAAATGATCTACGAGACCATACATTAAGGAAAACCAAAACGGATAAAATTAAATATGTTACATGTCATGAATGAACATGTCTTCATCCTATATTAATTAATAGTTCAAAACTTAACCTCTCCCCCGCTTATTCACCTCATTCTTCATTAAATTATTAAATCTGAACCACCGTATGAAGTTGTTTGATCAGCTTTGGATAGACCAAAAAAATTGGAAGCCACAGCTATCAGAATAATCGTCCGCATCAGAACTGTACGTGATAGAAATTGTTTACTGTATACATTTGAGCAATTAAGAGTACAGTACTACCATTTTTTTATTCAATTTTTTCTTTTATATACTAACATTGCATTCCTCTCCCCCCTCCATGGTACTGGTATAGCAGAGTGATTTTTTCGTCATTCAGTTGCAATGGCTACAGTTTGTTAGGAATAAGATGTAAATTTATTGAAAACATGGGATATTGTGTAAAACAAATATCAAGTATAAAATGTTGTCATAATATTAATTTTTTCAGTAGACTTGCAAAATAAGAGTGTATAGTGAATTTAAGATAAATATTCTAACCGACCTAAATTCGAAGCGTTTATATTTTTTGAATGATTTAACTCTTTGAGGTAAATGCACTTCTTTATTTAATGGTGTGAATAAATAATTTACTGAATAATATAGAATATAAATGTAGTGAAATCCAAGGCTGACTTATGAGCGTTTTCAAGCAACAAGACAATGACATAATTAAAGCTGTGCTATATCCAAATAACCAGAAGAAATTAATAAAAAATGAAAATTATGCAAGCCCATGAGTCCAATACTACATTTTACACTTGTGAGTATTTCTACTAATAATGCTATTAACAACAACAAATGATAAATGTTCAGCTAATAGGTCTCAGCGTACTGAAATTGCAACATAAATAGGTGTAAAGATAATTCAAATCACCCTTGCCAATAAACTAATTAAGTTTCAGGGGATGAAACATAAGAATGTGTCATTGTTGTGGGGCACATTTTTAAAATTTATTGAATATCGAAACATTGACAATGAAAATCAAAACATTTTTGGAAACCAAAAAAAAAAATTAAATGTTTAGTATTCAAGTGGACAGACACAACAGTTTAAGCCAACAAATACTTATTTTGGCGTTACCGTTGCAGGATAACCATGAATTTTTATACAATGACAAATATGGCTTTATATTATAAAAGAAGTACTGTTTTAACAATCCCTAATATATTAAAAATTTATAAAAACTTTTTTAATATAGTGAACAATGATTGAACAACAAATCTTTGGTTTATTAGGTTGATAGTATCACCACTTTGAAGGGTATACTCTGAGGTTTTAAGTTAAAAATATAGAGTGCAATTAGAATAAAGGGATCTATTTTAGAGACATTTTAAACTTTAAGCAAGTGAATACGCTTTTTCTTCATTACAAAATATAAAACGGGATAGCCAGAAATAATTAAAACGTATCTTTAATCTCGAATTGACAAAATATGGGTATTTTAACCAAATTCAAATAGAAAATAATAAATTAAACCAAACCACAAATAACATTCATTTCAGTATTTTCTCAATAATTAAACTACAACTATTACAAAAACGAGATACAAAAATGTGTCAAAGCGATACATGATCATTGATGATGAAAAAAAATTTTAATCTCGAAGGGTGTACAGACGAGATGAATCCTATTTATAGTTGATTTAATTAACTTAATCTTTCATGTAACATATCTATGCACCTTATATGTTAAAGCCTACGGAAACCATTTTATCTCGAAAGTCTTTATCTTTTATACCTTAGTTTAAGGGTATACGGAACATCTCGAATTATAAAACAAGGTTCCCTAAGGCTACATGCAAGTCTAAAGCGAATTTCATTACACGTAACGGAGTATACTCATTTTTCTTAAAAATATGTATTTTAAGTACTCATCTCCGATGAATCTATTTCGAAGCCAATCAGAATTAAATGCCCTAAAAAAAAAAATCATCAACCTCTTCAAAGTTTAAAAAATATACTATTTTAGTCATATTTTCAGTAAGTTACTCAAATATGCGGAACAAATACTATCTATTTAACCGCATAACGACGTTTGATTGATACATATATCAAATTAAAGGTCTGTTTAGAAGAATACAATGCTGTCACTTAATTGTTTCATCTTTTAAAATTACACATGTTTACAAGAAAGAAAAACTGTAGGAACTGTTTGAAATGGCTTAATAATCATTTTCTTAACTCGAGATAACAAGGAAGTAAAAACTTGTAAATGAATATTAAAGCTAAAAATATTTTTTGGATTGCAGTTAGTGACTCTCACATGTGTAATATATATGATGATCCGCAAGATTCAAGATTCTCCTGTGCACATATTTTATAAACCCTTTTCAAAAACCTCCCTATATTAATTGAATTTTTGACATCTTTTCTCAAAACTTCATTCCAGTTCTTTGAGAATATTTAATACCTTGAAGTTCGTGAGCAACATGACGAAATATTAAAATAACTTTTGTGCGTATGTTCTGTGTTGTATAAAAATACTATTCTACTATATAATAATTTTAAAAGTAACTACTTATGAAAATTGTTAAGATCCGGGTTTAAAGGTTGTAAAATCGTTCTCGAGAAAGATATTTTTTGCTGTGAAAATTTAATAAAATAAAGTTATTGTTTATTTTCTGGTAAATTGGCTATATAATTTTATTTGTATTATTGTAAACGTTTTCTTTCTTTAACTTGACAAAACAAATATGAACATAGCAAAATAGTTCCCAATTTAATGCGGCACATAAGTGAATCTATATTAACTGAAACCTTATATGTAAACCGAAAGAGATGCAACGTCAGTAGAGGCAAGGACAGCCAACTTGTCAGAACATGTTAGAGTGACATGATGAACGGGACTACCAGCCGAGCCTACAGTTATAAACCTGGATAATTATTTTCTTTCCTTATTTGTTTTCTAATAACCTATATTTTTACTTATACTAAATAATGTTCACAGTAATATGCACCAATATATTAACCGTAAATTTGTTCTATATTCTTCTTATAGTGAACCCGAGATGGTAAATTACATAATATAATGTATAATTAAAATTTATGTTTAAAAAGAACCCTTTAATGAATTTCAATTTAGGGATTACAATTTTAGTTTTAATAATCGTTAAACATTATTAAATAGTGAAAACTTTTTCTATATTTATTGCTCAAAACATAGCATCTACAACACATCTAACAACACCCAATGAGGAAACAACAATGATAAAATTTACAATATTTTCTGTTTAGAATAATCACTTCATTTCCAAGATACGGCATGCCATCGGCTTTTATGGCCATGTTCAATATATTGGCTAAAAGTTAAAGTGTATAAATTTTTAATAATTTATTCGTCGTTTTTAATCTTTGCTATTGAGAATACGTTTTAGTACCTATAAGACCAACATAAGTTTGCGATAACTCTCAACCAATTCCCCACTGAGTGACATTTACCATAATTTGAAATCATCTATGCTATCTATGTCACGAAAAAGATTTCCAACATTACATATAAAATGCATTAAACACTGCACATTTAAGAAACTAAAAATGAAACTATATATGCCTACTACATCCATACTTCATATTTGCCAGGATCATCGGTAAACATAGCCATATATTTCTCTATTTTGTAGCTAAACATATTGTAAGAGCCCCTTTAAGTAAGAGATCTCCGGAAAAATTAATAACCTGACAACAAATTATAAAACGAGGCGATACAAACACACATATTACATTTGCAGCATAACATTTCTTTGCCGCTGGAACATTGACATTATTGATTACAACTTTACGTGTCACCATAGTCATATCCACTCGGACAAAGCCTCGCTGCTTCCTTTTCAAGAACTGCAATATTAAATTTTTAAATGACCACCAAAAAAATCACTATTAAGATAGTAAGAGTAAAATTAATTTATACTCATGACCTGATAATTGGCGTAGATAATCGTATTTATTTACAATTAAAACTATTCACTACAAACATATAATCAGCCATATAAACAACGGTTTAGTGTGCCATTCTGAAATAACTATTGTTACCTTCAAACTTGCAATAAAAATTTATAACTAAACAAATACTTACCTGTGTATGTGTAGTGTGTGTATTAGTGTGAAGGGGCGGCCTCCTGCGGCATTGAACGATATCGCCCCTGTAAAAATCATTAAAAACAGCATATAATAATGTATCATTTTAAAACACAAAGTTCCCAAAATACATATAATTATAGTAATATACCTTAATTAATAATATTAATAATTTTAAAGTATATTTAATTCATAGGACTAAATATTTAAACATATGTCCCGTAACATAAGCAGATAAATTTAGTATATCTTAATAGGTTGTGTAGGGAGAAATTGTTTGTTCTAGTTAAATGTCGTTTCTACACGCACTTTCTACACTTTCACAATGATGCCATTCAAGTTTGTGCTAGTCAGTTAAACTGTGAAATGATAATATGTAATCCAAATTCCTAACTCCTAAAGCTATAGTATCTTGGGGAGTCGTTTGTTTACGTATTCATAATAGATTTAAAGTAACAGGATATCCTGATCAAAATAACTGTAAGTCCGTGTCTGCCTTGCCATTAAAAATAATGAAAAAGGATGAGCATTTGAATAAAGCTCCAATAGATAAAAGCAATTACAAACAATTTAAACAAATAATAGTTTTTAACTTCCCCTATTTGCACATAATATATAAAACTGTTGTACAACCGACAAGATACAATTTTATCGATACATGAACCGCAGCCCATATTAGGTTTGTTAAAAGGGTTTTACACAAATACAAAAACTCATTTTAATTTGTCTTGATCCAATTCAAATTGCATATAACTTATCTATACATACACTTTAAAGTTATAAGGCAGTATATTGTATATATTGTATACCAACGGATCACAGTAACTAGCTTTCGCTAGTTCAACTTTCGAGTGAAAATCAAATTTCATTTTAGGGAACCAAGAGCTAATAGCACAACGTATGTGGCATATAAAAATCTCCTATAATAGATATGTCCTTAAAATTTACTAGAGGAATTTAGCAATGTTAACATCTGTGAAGAAACATTATGTAGGCCAGTGAAAAAATTAAGTTGCGAAGTTATATATTAAAATGCTAATTAGATTTCTCCAGATTACCAATCCAAGCCGGAAGCAGGGATAGAGATCAAATCAGATAGAATGAAATAAAGCAACACATAAAAGAACCTGTTCTTGTTTTATAAACATTTATAATTTTCTACAATAGAATTATAAAACACATTAAAATCTCAAGATAACATAATACCATAATTTCCTTACCTTATATTCATATAGTTATATTTTTGTGTAAAAACAAGTTTTTATTGTTACAATCCTATGATCGAAATGTATTGTATTGTAGATCCAAAAAAACCTAATGAGAAACACCGCGAGTAAATGGGTTATGCCAGCATAATAAATCATCGTATGGTATTCATAGAAGATCATATTTTCCACGTTTATTGAAACTCAACACTGAAATTCAAACATTACTTGAACTGCACACAGATAACATGCTCTACAAAGAAATCAACAATAAAAGTTTTCACGTGGTATTCATAGTATAAGTATGTGTCATATGTCGTGTGATTGTACGATATAGTATCGTAAAATAAAAATAAATATACATACCTATAATAATAATGAGTTACATGAAACTAATATAATCTGATCTTGCTAATGCAGTCTCGGTCAGACTAATACACACCCTTGCCTGGCCATGGACACATTATCCAATACTTTAATGGTACAACAGGTAAAGGTAATCGGGTAATAATGTCGTGAATGGAAGGAGAAGGTAGCAGAAAAATAATTCAATTATAAATACATCTTGATAGTAGTAGATTGACAAGGTAAGTATAAATCAGAGTAATTATTATTAGAGTTATATTATAAGACTACGTGTACTAAATAAGTCATAAAATAAAGTGGAGTAACTTTCAGTACCAAAAAGCAGATATACTTATTACAAAAATTGTATCATCAAGTTTGTTAGGTCTTTAGCTAATGCATAATACTAATTTCCTAATTTTAATTTAAATTTAGACAATGTCAAATAGAAACATCTCTCTGACGTAAGTTCAACAGCATGGTGGGTTGATCATGTCAAACATAAAAAACTGATGATGAACTTTTTCAATAACTTTACTTTTGCTCTCTTGTGGAACTATAAACGTATAAGAATGCTCTCTGAGTGTGAAACCTCACCTCTGGATTAAAGTGGATCTATAAGTGGAAACTCCTGCGTTCCCTCAACGGAATAGTCAAGGGTTTCAGGACTACTGAGTACCAGTGGAGAAATGTCAAAACAATGAATACATTTACATTTTAAATTAATACAAATATTTATAAATAGGTGCGAACACGTGCTTACAAAAAGATATAAAAAGATCAATTGACGAACTAATTTTAGTTTTCTTAGAGGTAATATAGCTTAGGATGAATTAAACTTACCCACATGTCATGCCACTCCAAGAAATTTACATCAAAAATTCTAATAATTGAACGAAGAATTCAAGTCGCCAGCAATTGAGAGCTCCAAGGGAAGCCGACGGACGTAAGACCAGACACATTATATACCTTCTATAACGTCCTTACAGGATGCTTGAACTTTCAATATTTCTCAGTTTCCGAGGGCTCTGGGTCCAGGAACTGGATCTCTCTCTCTCCTCTCTCTCTTATCAGGAACACGTTATATCAATAATTGAACTTATATAAAAGTGTTATGTTTAAATTCTACTTTGTAATCATTGAAACTTGTGCAACTTTATTGATTGTTGTTAGGCTTTGTCATTATCACATGTTTACTGTTTATTGTAATAAATCGGACGTCATAACCTAGGTCGAGAGGCATTTTTAATTGTCGATTTAAACATTAAACCAAATACGAGTGTTTTACCACCTTGCCTTTATCGTGTCTGTAAGTTATTATAACGTTTTTTTTACGTAACTTTATGTGGAATTCGGAACATTGTAAAAGTTGTTTCCTGGAACGGTTTGCCGGGAGAACAGTTGTGCCTTACAGTTTAACTTTGACTTGTAATATATTTAAGACTATGCGTCCCAGGTTTTGTTTTTCAAAATATTTTTGCTACGGAAAAGGATATTGCGGAATTAGCCGGACATCGTGGTGAGTTCTAAGTAAGGTAGTATACATAGTGTTACATTTAAGTTTTTTTGTGTATTGTTAGGACGTAATTGTATATATGTAGAATAAAAATTGTGCAAAATCTTGGTGCGTTTTTTCCTAGGAGGGTAATTTTTCCCATTACATTAAAAAAATTAATATCCAAGAGGTAATTTGTCTAGTACGCCACACCATGTGTTGCGTATCAGCTTGTTAGTGGTTGTATGCACTTCCGTATACTTATTTTCATTCTCGATACTCCCGTGACAGATAGACAGGCAAACAATCGAACAGAAAACAATTATTTTACATCTCATCGCAGCTTTCAAAATAAATAATTGCGTCCATACTACTGGAGCTCCCTTTTGCTTCAATAACATTAGCTGATTTCATGTTGAGACATGCATTAACATAGACTACCATTCCTATTTAAACATTAAGTTTGTGCTAGATTATAAAGCCCCTGAGGTTTATTCGTATATCTCGCCAAGTATTACATTCATATTTTTGTGCATTGAATTAGATTTTATAGCAGTGTTCAAATAATAAACAGTTCGAATGAAGTAATAGAGAGAGTACAACAGCGTAAGAATTGGGCTGAAATAAAATATTGTTAAAGATTCTTTAGCATTGACGTTTCAATTCTGTAACTTTTATTTCTACATACAATCCAAACATAAAAAAAAAATAATAAATCTGATAATGATTGTACTAAGGATTTATTATATATTTATTCTGCTGTTTTGAAGTAAACAAAATGTGTCGTTAAACAATAGCATTAAATACACATCTATTATAAGGTTTTAAACTGATTAACTAAAATAATTTGGGGTAAAAAAAAAAAAAATACTTTTCGTTACCAATCACGATCCTAGTTTTTTGTCCCAACTAGTTTTTTAAATTTTATATTTTTAGAAAGTTCGTATATATTGTAATCAATTATTAGAACAAAATTTTCAGACCTATTGAATATTACTTATAAAAATATCTAGTTAGTGTTCTGTTGCAAGTCGTTTCATATGAACGTGTTTGAGAGTATATAATTCTTAGACTTATATAAGTAATAAAACATGGTACAAAGTTGAGACATTGTGGAGGGCGACAGCGAATACCCTTGAGGTTACGGTATGTCCGTATACATGATAAATCGACAAACCTCTGGTCTAGTTGAGGCAGAGACTTCACATTAACGTTGTCCCTTACCACATATTAATAATATTTTCCCTTTCTCAAACGTCGAAGTATAGCCTCCGAGATCGTGATTGCTCATGAGTTAAAACCGTCTTCGTTTCTTTTTGTATTATTTATCCAGGCTCATGATTTCGTGATTACAAAGGCTTATGCAATTGTTCCACTGTACGGGCCAAATATTTTAACGATTCATATAAATACCCAACAACAATTTGTATATTTTTAATATTAATTATGGGAAATTTTAGTTTCATAAAATACACAATATATTTGTTTTATATGATCTTTTTAGGTAGATATTTTAATGTGTGGTACAAATAAAAAACATAATTTTGTGATACATTGAATAATTAATGTACTATAACAAATTACGATACTATGGCTTTGTCTTTCTAGAATAGGGATCAAGACATTTCCTCCCGAGCATAATCCCATAACGCTCCACATTAAAGAGTGTCACTTTTCGCTGTTGAAGGAGGAAGTGTACTGTCACCCAAGGAATTCTTTATTTGGTTATGGGTTACCATCCAATTGCATTTTGTACTGTTCCTTGTTCACAAGATGTACTGATTGAAAAATCTTTCTGTCGTAGTAGTGCTGTGAACAAGTGACAGCGCAGTTTCAGTTGGAATTTTCACACCATCCATATCCAGGAAAATAATCCTGTACAAACGATTCCTAACTCTTTGTATGTTGTGACTATCTTTATCCCTTAGGTAACAGTGACAGTTTTTAAACAAAATATTATAATTGATATCTATTAAAAAAAAACTACAATTTCTTAAATTTCCAACCATCTTGTGAATTATCACAGAAATTAAAGAAACTCAATATATCCATTATCGGAAAGTTCAATGGTTAACTGAAGGTAATCGCTTAAACAGCAAGAATATTTGTTTCAATATAATACCTACTGCGTAGTATACAAAGAAAGTTAAAGACAGAACTAATATTTTATAGCTGAACTATTGCACTACATAAAATCTAACCTGTAAAACATTTTTAGTTGTTTTTCAATGCATGGTCTGTCAAACAGGTTGGGTTCCACACGTTTTGAAAACTAGACTAAAAATCCTGAAACATTTTTATAAATAGCGAGAACTAATTAAACTGTAACCAGTACCGTAGTTATATTTGTATATTCAATATGCTAGGGATAGCGGAAGTTGCATTAACAGTTACTCCATTAACAAAATCGCAAAAAACACGTAAAGGACAAAAAAGCTAACGATTCCTCAGACGTTGCCTTAAAAATACACTATCTGCTTAATTTTTAAATAGCCCCCCCCCACCAGGACTGCAATGATGGTGTTTTAAATGTGCTTATTTTTCTTAACGCTTTGATATATTAATCTGACCATAAAACCTTCAATCGTATTTTTATAATATTTATACCACTAACTTTTACTTTCAAATTTATCATTTAATCAACAAGAAATTGGCAGATAAGATAATATAAAGAGTATTTCTACAATCTCTAATTTCAGTATAACTTTGCTTATATAGAGAAGAAAATAAACATCACCTGAAGAATTCCCTTAAAACTCGCGAATTTTGTAAAAACCGATCTCCAAGAGACAAAGAGAGAGCATCTCTTCGTTGTTCTTGATTGCTATTGTCTGAGGATTGGTGATAACAAACAGAGAACACCCACCGAACGACCCCCATAGTTTACTTTAGAATACCTTTTGTATTTTAAGTTGATACGCAGAAATAAAGAGCATATTAGAGTGATTAAAAATGTTTTAAAAAATCGATGTTCGATACGCTCTATTTTATTAGAATAGGAAGGGGGGGGGGGGGGGGGGGGGGGGGGGGGGGGGGGTGGGGGGGGGGGGGCATGGCGTCTAGGAAAATATACGAATTAAAATAAAATCACTCAGATTATATGAAACATATTAAATGCTGCCATTGCTTTGTAACTATTCCGTTCAACCTGGTATGATGGTTGGAGATAATTTGGTCAGCCTAAATTTGATTATTATGAAACAAAATAGTATGAACGTCTTTCCTCTTTTTTATAGTCCAACACGTGTGTTAAGCAGGGAGCCGCGGCCTAGTGACATGGTTATACTTGAAACTAAAATGGAAATATTCTTGTAAAATTTAACTTATCGAAATGTAATTTTATTTTAAATGCGAGGATCATGAAATATAATCAACAGAAATCTAGGTTAAAGGATATATCCGGCTGGTAATTTGTTAAAAATCTATTTCACTTATTATGTATTTTTTCTCAAATTTAACTACGGGCAGAAGATTTAGTTGCTGATAAGGCTTACAAATAATTTATACAATGTTCCTAATATAACAAGTCACGTAATAAAGTGTGTAATATCTACAAAATAATGCATAAATTTTGAATTATTATACAGAGGCGTCACAGAAAATGTTGATAATTAATTGCAGTTTCAGTAGGTAGAATAATTACCAGAGATTACAATTGAAACATGTGACTGTTACAAGACATCTGCATTCTAAAATTTCTGTGATGTATACTATTTGTTCTGCATAATTGAAGGTAGGCCCTTGTAAAAACAAACCGAACTGATATTGTTTATTAAACTAACAATCTTATTGTATTATATGTAATCTCAACCTTTATTATATTGTTTTTTTTTCTGCATTAAACGGTATTCCATCATACATGCAATATAACAAACTGCTAATCTATATCAGCTATTAAATAAGTTTTTGATCCTGCAGCTTGAGCAGGTGAAATGTGTTGGCGAAAGTGGCAAAAATGCCATTTATAATATTACGCTCATAAAAACGAAGAATTTAGGTCAAATTTTCCGATTTAAATAAAAATGATTCAACGGTGATCTTCAAACCAACCTCATCTAGTTGCTCAGGATATTATGGAATCTGTCTTAGTAAATTGAGGGAATAAAGAGAACATATATTGAGGTTGGGCGTCCATGAATGCTAGGGGCACTTTATCCTTTTGATTTCATATGCTTAATATAATATTATCATATAAAACTTTCGAATAATGAGTCTTTGTGGTCTCAGCCGCCAAATTGTGTGGTCATATTGAGAGGAGTCTGAGTATTTTCGTTGAATGATCACAACTCATCTTACTTAACGAGAGGGTAGATTATTACACCTTTGTTACATGCAGTCCTTGGATTAACCGAGATAGTATAAATGCAAATACTGTACTATTCATAGTTTAAATATTTTTGTATAGAAATACACTCAGAGATGATACTTTAATATTTTGTTTATGCGACCCCCATATGGCAAACCAATAACATGGTGTAGACTAATATAAGACTCAGACATGGCATTTTCTTCCAATACCGCCACTTACCTCAAAGGTTTTACAACATTTTGCTGCTTCCTACTAAATCTCAAGTGACCTCAATGTTTTGAGGAACATGGGAAAACTGCTTAACTGCCATTCCAGATTTGGTATTGGTGTCGGACATATCCCACACAAAAAAAAATCAAATTTAGAAAGACAAATAAGTCCAGTTGCTTTTTTCTGACTACGAAATAAAAGTAGATATTACAAATTGTGTGTATAAGATGCATGAACGTATAACCCAATTACTGCAATATGAGTTTTCGTAACAATTGTAAACTCTTGAGTGAATTTCATTCTATAAAATAACAATTCTTATGGACAAGAGAACAAATTAAGTAATGTTATATTAAATATGCTCCATTATGTTAGATATAAACAATTACTCATCACTGAAACACTGAGCTTAAAACCTACTTATTGACTTGAATCACAAATAGTTTAGAAATAAAAGACTTCCTCATATACTATTAAAAATAACAACAGTACCATAGCAAAAGTTAGAGATAAAAAAATTTAATTTAATGGCGCCCACAAATATGTATTTTGTACAATATCTATAAACTTTAAAAGTGTTACAGCACGACATCTGTCAGAAAGTTCATTCACTTTGAGTAAACTCTTAGGAGGGCCAAATGTATTCCTAAATGTTATATATATTTCTTGTGTTAAACGGTTAACCAATTTACGGAATGTGAAAATATAATAAAATAATATATATATACCAACTATTAATTTGGACAGAAACCTTACATACTTGTTTACGAGTCCCTGAATTTTGTAAATTCAAGAAAAACCCAAAATAAAAAATTACGAAAAATATGCAACTGAATCACTGAGATTCTAAAAATTATATCTTTAACTAAGTTGAATAATACGGAATATATAAACATGACAGGCCATTTTTGTTTACAAGTGAATATGAGGACTACTCATTTATGGTAGTAATTCCACATTTACATTACATTCTAATTTGCCAATTAATACTACTGGTCATGAGGAATTATTTAATTATATTAAGATTATTAACTATGTATGCAGTAAACATATACGTGAAACCAATTAATATAAGTGTGCCATTCGGAAACAACAATTTTAACCAATTAGTTTAAATAATTAAAATAGAACAACATATTACCTTCTGTATGTGTCGTGGTGTATTAGTGTGAGTGGAAGGGCGGACTCTCCTGCCGCATTTGGCCGCATCACCCTGTATACAATAAAAAAAAAGCACAGCATAAATAGTGTATCATAGTAAAACATACAGTTCCCAAAACCAATATAATTTAAAAAAAACATACGTAATTAACATAAATATTTTTATTATTAAGTGCATTCACGGATAAATATATAGAACACCGTTATTCTAAGAATAGCAGATAATTTAGTTACCTTAATATGTTTTGTGTAGTGGAGAATTATTGTTTGAGTTAAATGTAGTCTCTACACGCACGCACACCTTTCAAACTTTTCCATTCCAATCATCATTTCATCACTTTGTGTGTTTTTGCAACACACGTGGAGAGTTTACCGTGAATAATGACAAAGAGGGGACGTCAAGCCAACGCAGGACCGAAGCCCAACCTGAAAAAAATGAGAACAAAACACTCGAATCACAAATATACAATTAATTTAGTAGGATGATTTATTTATAATACCTATATAAAAGAGTCTAATAACAGTCTTGAGATTTCACTAAGAACTGTAGTTTCAGATAGCATTAAATTTACACCTGATTATGTCCCTAAATACTTAACGGTACTGTGTCATCTCGCATTGAAGATAAGTAAAAATATCAAGCTGAAACAACGAATGTAAATTAATAAATCAAAACATAATTAGTAAATAATAAACTTATACTTAGCATAGGATAATATTGTAGTGATGTAAAGTGAATATATATGTATAAAAGTTCCGGTAGCCCAAGTTGTCTAAGAACGTTGAACTTTTGGGCCTAAGCAAGAGATAGCACAGGTTTAATTTTGTTTTTGAACTGAAAAAATTAGAAAGCTAGTATATATGAAAAAGTATAGTTAAACTAATGGGTGAAGGATTCCTGCAGAGTCTAATGGAAGTATCAATTAAAGAAAAACAAGCTGTATAAAGTTTATAAAACCTTCGTGGCTATGTGCTAATTACCAGTTGACATTTTAAGCACGTAATTTTTGTCATGTAATATTGTCTGATGGAGAAACTAAAAATCATTGATGTTGACAAAGATAAATGAGGTCACTATAAAAAACTGAGGCAATGAAATGACTTACGTCAAGCAGTCCGACATGACTACCTTAATCGCCATTCCGACATGCGGTCAAGTCCTCATCTGCGCTCCTGCAAGCCAAAATCGAGAATGGCTGGTGTCACTGGAGGTTCGGGACCAGCTATAAAATGCACTATTCTCTTGTCATTACGCTACCCAAACCTTGGGAAATGAGCCCGGAGAATCACTATCAATCCCACACTGATGTCCAATCCAACGTCTTTTTTCTGAACCCTTTTTTTTCCACAGGCAGAGGAAAGAAATTTCTCGTAACATAAATAGATGTTTTGTCCATCCGAAAATTCTGCTCTTGTTGGGAAGATGAAATCTGAGAGATTTTGCAGGGAATAGGTAAGGCTTGTGACGTAATGTTAATCTGCGTTAGCTAAACTATGTCTGCCATTTGTTGTTGATAAAACACTCTGGAGAAAGTCTTCGTGATGAAATACTTGTTGAGTGCAACAATTTTGTTACATATTTTTTTAACTACTAAGCATATTAAATGGTACTGATTAATTGATCGACTTGGGCGTTTCTTCTATAACAGAATTTAGAAGTATACAATAAACACGTAAGTATAAAAATACTAATATATTAATATTAATATTTAACGAAACGGCTTTCTCTAAGAATAAAACGGGTATAAAGGACACGAGCAACTTCAAGTCAGTAGGTATTTTGTTATCGATATATCCCCTGATTGATACAAAACTAAGCATATATTTTTAAGCGTAAAACAGTTTCTTAACATCAAAAAACACATAAACACACCACATAGTAAAATTATCAATTAGAAATTCTAAAAACAATAAAATCATATGTTACCTTCCCGATCATATAGAAAAGAACCGTGTGAAATAAATCGATTAAAATTTTAATTTAAAAGCATTTAAAACCGACCAACCATTGGCTAGGGATTGGGACTGCCTGTGCTATTAAAACAATTGCCTGTCATTCATCACTGTTACAAAAGCCAATAGTCAATGGATCATGACACTGATTAATGCGCACCCAAGTTAGAGCATTACATATTACTAGGGCCAGTCCTTGGCAGGATTGTTTTTCATACGCAGTTGTTTTACAGTTGAAGTTTCTCGGTGGATGCGGGGTGTCCGCCCTCTAACAGTAATCCCCACCCTCCCTTATTTAGGTTTTTTATTTGAAATAAATTAGGTTACATCACATTTGCTGCAGTCTACCGCAGACAATATAGCATCTTCCTCGACAAAGAGAATTATTTATCCGGTAAATTCTTTCGAAGACGTAATAAACTTTACAGCATAATTACTGTTGTACCGTTTAATGTTTCATGATTATATAATTTTTTTATTATTATTGGTAGTCCTGTAGATTTAAAACAAGAAAAGAGTATTTTATGTAACAAAGCCCTATATAAATAAGAGCAGTTTATTCTATTTCTCGGTTGCAATTTAAGTATTACATATGAATATGAGTGCTTACCCCTTATGTATTGCAGAACCTGCGGCCTTGGGTTGATCGTTCACGATTCACTGCATACGTCAACTCATTAGCCTACCCTGGCTCACTTCCCGACCACCTGGAAGGATGCCAAGGTTATCATGATACCCAAGCCCGGTCAAGGACCCTCTCATCCCGAGAACCACATGCCGATCTCCCTCCTACCTTGCTCGCCAAGATTCTGGATTAAGATCGTCGTTGACGCGATCCCCCTGAGAGAGTCTCTTCCACGCGGGCGTCCTTTGAGGCTAATCAGGACAGAACAATTCGCTTCCTCCCCCTTTTTTTTTTTTTTAATTTCCCCCCCTTTTTTTTTAAAAAAAAAAAAAGGGGAAATTTTCCAAAAAAATTTTTTTTTCCAAATTTTTAAAAAATTTTCCATTTCCGGGAATTTTTTAAAAAAAATTTTACTTCCAATTTTTTCCCCTTTTTTTCCCCCCCCCCCCCAAAAAAACCCCCCTTTTTGGGTTTTTTTTTAAAAAAAATTTTTTTTTGGGCCCCCCCAAAAAAAATTTTTTAAAAATTTTTTTTTTTTTAAAAAAACGGGAAAAATAAAAAGGGGGGGTTTTTTTTTTAAAATTTTAAAACAAAAAATTTTAAACAAAAAAAAAATTTTTTTTTTTAAAATAATTTTCCCAAAAAAAAATTTTTTTTTTTCCCCTTTAAAACCCAAAAAAATTTCCCCCCCCGGGAAAACCCCCGGGGGGTTTTTAAAAAATTCCCCCAAAAACCAAAACCCCCCGGGGGGCCTGTTAAAACCCCTGAAAAAGTTTTTTCCCCCACCCCCCCCGGGACCCAAAAAAAACCCCTTTTTTAAAAAAATTTTAAAAAAAGGGGGAAAAGGGTTTTTTTGGTTTTTAAAAAATTTTTAAAAAAAAAAAAAATTTTTTTTTTTTTTTTTTGGAGGGCCCCAAAAAACCCAAAAAAAAATTTTTTTAAAAAAAAGTTTTTCCCCAAAAAACCCCCCCGGGCCCCCCTTTTTTAAAAACTAAAAACCAAAAAAAAACCCCCCCCCAAAAAAATTTTTTTTTTTAAAATTTTTTTTCCCCCAAAAAAAAAAAAGGGGGGGGGAAAATTTTTTGGCCCCCCCCCCCCCCTTTTTTTTTTGAAAAATTTTTTTAAAAAAAAAATTTTTTTTTTTTTTTTTAAAAAAAATTTTTTTTTTTTTTAAAAAATTTTTTTTTTTTTTAAAAAAAATTTTTTTTTTTTTTAAAAAAAAATTTTCCCCCTTTTTTTTTTGAAAAAATTAAAAAAAAGGGGGTTTTGGGTTTTAAAATTCTATAGGAAACTTTCAAACCCAATGAAAAATCATAGATTTATTAGCTATATGTAATGTGTCCTTTTATTACATATTCTTATAATTTAATCAAATAATTAGAATATTTAGTGTCTCTAAACAAAACATTTTAGTCTATTAAATTCTTCCAAAAAGTTTAAAGGATCCACCCAAAGATAAAACGGTAGGATGAATCTAATATTACTTTGTTTTGATTAACCCTATACATGACAAAAGTCCTTTTACTTGCCGGTTTGATGTGTTTGCATGTTAGAAAACTACCCTGACAAATGCTATGTTAGGGTATGTTAATACACGCACCCTGAAGCAAGATGGGTCAGCACTGACTCCAATTAAAAACTACACATTTTTCAGAAAGAATTTAAATGCACAATGTTTTTCTTAACGAGTCCTTCCGTTTGATAAATTTTACAATAAATGTATGTAAAATGACTTTTTAAATTACATTTATTGGTCGTTTCATTTAGGCAGTTTTCCACCAAAAAATCAAAACCTATACTTATAAGCTTAAATTTATGTATTATATACACATGTATATATATACAGTAGTAAGTACGACGTCTTATAGAGAATTCCTTTCTATTTAAAATTTCGTACTATATACAATTATTTTAATATACTTCTCACATTATATTTTTTAATCTCTTCTTTAATAGAATTATGTTTATTCTTAATCAATATTTGTTATAAAAGTTTCGGCTGTTTTGAGATTTCCTTACTAGCCTACTTTAGCCTACGTTTGTTTCTAATTAAAAGATAGCAAACCTTTTATGATAATATAATAATTCTAGTTTGTCTGTAGTGGTCAATATTTTTTTCCAATTTAAATCTAAACCAATTAGTTTTGAATGTTTGTAAATATTATTCTTGTGATAAAATCATTATGCAACATGGGGATATTTATGAAAGCTTTATTTTATATGAAGTATATTCATATCAATAAGCTTGTACAGAGGCAAAATAGGCCTGCCACTCTGGAGGATTAACACTTTAACCTTAGCGTTAGAGCTAAATTAATTTCTACGAGTAACGCTAAGAATAAAAGCAACCTCAATATGAACTTCAAAGTTATAAGATAAAGACGAGAAAAAAGTTCTTTAAAGTATATGTTTGTAGTTTTACTGAGTAAACTATAAAAACGTTCCATATAAATAACACCTATACTTATTAATTAACGTGCAACGTTTACAGTAAGCTTTACGTCAAGCGATATTTGATTTTTTCGGCCGTCGGCTACTTTTGGAACCTAAAGATAATTAGGTGAAGCACTATAATATCTCTGTTTATTGTGCTGTTAAAAACACTCTGGAGAAAATATTAACGATGAAGAACATGATTCGTATATAATTTGTAGTCGTTTTTGCTTTTAAACACTTAGAACATTTAAGCACTTGTTGTTTCATATATATAATACAATTAGGATTGTATAGAATAAATGACTAAATGAATATTTGTTACAAACTAGAAACTGTGTAATTAAGAGATCATTTCTTATCTACAATAATACGAACAAATAGCTATTTATTTTTAGTTATTTATAAAAGCAGCAGTGTATGTATTAAATATGAATATATTTGTTATACGTGTTGGTACTTTAACAATAAATTTAAACAATATATTATATTGTTGTATATTAAACGTAATAACAATTTAAACCTCGTCTCTTAATTTATCGAATGTAGATTTACGTTCAATAACATAACAATGAAAATTTTAGTAATAAACATACTATCGTTTTTTTTCAAATAAAACTAAAGCTTGGATTTACAAGATCAAAGTTCGAGAATCCTCTACGTTCTACGCATTTTACAATTAATTTTATCCTATAACCTTTTCTGTCCTTTACATAAAGGTTTCGTGCTAACAGTGGCTACAACCCTTAACGTGGCTAGAACAGTGTGACTAGCCGTGCTACATTCTGTCATACGACATACACGTCCATGTTTACATATGTTACAAAACAATATTGGAATCAACTTTGCAAATATAAAAAACTGATTGTTTGACTAGATAAAAAGTTTTTAGATTTTACTGATCTGATGATCAAGTCACTAAAAATACGCCAGATGTAAAAGTATAGTGGTAGCTTGGCTACCGTAATCAACATGCTCTGCCAGTGAATTTGCATTATTTTATCATATATTTGTAGAAACCAGAGAACATTTTTAATTTCATATCCATGCAGGCCATCCTATTTTTAGTCTAATATTGGAGAGAGATGTTTAGTTCTCAGAAAAGATGTTCATTCTTTATCAAACAGATCAAAAGAGAAGCGTTAGTTCAGTTAACATTAACTGTTACCCATTGCGCTACTCTTAACCCGTAATGCAAAACCCGTGTTGACTATCTCGAACTTACAACATTTGATTAATGTCATGCAGAATGATTTGCATGTAATGTTGATTTGAGGTACCAAACAGAGTAATTTTTGTGTTTATAATGAGTTTGTTTACCATTATACGTCTTTTACAAATTTAAAATACAATTTTTGATTTCACTAACACCTCATACAATAGTGACTCCAGTTAGTGGAGGCCTCTGCCTTATCAACACCCTAGAGGCCTTTACTGAGGAACACACTGATACTGTAAATTGGTGACGAAAAAAGGAGACGGAACCAGTGATCGACCCTCAATCAAATCTTCATTTGAGTTTTTGAGTTTCAGCAGTGGAAAACGAAATTGCGTATGCTGGTATCACAAGAGACTTGTAAACCAAACCAGTAAATGCAGAAAATCCGGTCAGTACGCCTTCAGAGCCTCAGGCGAAACAAACCGAGGTATCACTATTAGCGGCTAGTGGTCTTGTACTAATTAAATTATACATTTTTTTATCACGGGACAGAGTGTCGAACAGCCTTTCCTTACGGACACTGAAGCATATGTTCGTCCATGCTGAACCTTTGCTACAGAGGAGATGTTGAGGATAAGCTGTGGGCGCTTTGCAGCTCCTCCTACGTTTGTTGACGTTGAATATATATTTCCGATTCAGACGACCCTTCGTGTTAGCTGAAGAAGCTAAAATAATTGTTGAAGTAGAAATCTTGTGCCATTATGACCGCCTAGTGTAATCGCCTACAGTATATGGTTAACAAAACAACCTTGCTTCCGGAAAGTGGCAATGCAGCTTGTTGCAGTTATTATGACGGAAAATGTACATTTTGGTCTGACTATTTTTCAGCTTTAACAAAACTCTAACACGGTCTTCACAACGCCCTCAGCCGTAGGACGTATGGATTACGATTTAAGAAAAATACAATATAGGTCATGTTTTAGATGGCTTTTTAATAATACTGAGAAAGTCAAAATTTCTAAATGCATTCTGGATTTAAGAATTATCTTTTCATTACAGTTAGAGATTGTTCACGTCCAATAGGTGATGGTTCACATGACTAATATTTACTACATATGACTCTTATGTAGTAAATATTTTAAAGGTCCATAAAAACCACTATTAAGATAGTAAGATAAACTAATTTAACTCAAGAACTAACAATTGCCATGAGTAATTATAATTATATTAAGATTAAAATCTATTCTCTACAAACATGTAATCAGCCAATCAACATTATTGTGCCATTCTGAAATAACTATTGTAGTCAAACTTACAATAAAATTTTTAACTAGAACAATACATTACCTAGTGTATGTGTCCGTGTATGTATAATTGTGAGTGGGGCGACTTCCTGCCGCATTGGCCGCATCACCCTGTGTAACAATCATAAAAATAGCTTATAATAATGTGTCATTTTAAACCAAAAAATTTCCAAAAATACATATAATTATAGTAATATACCTTAATTAAATAAATATTATTAATTTTAAGTATATTCACAGGACAAATATTAAAACTTAAGTCTAATATAAGCAAATACATTCAGTATACCTTAATACGTTGTGTAGTGAAGATTATTCGTCGTAGTTAAATGTAGTTCTACACGCACTCACTCATTCACACTTTTTTTCCATTCAACCAACTTTCATACTTTGCGTGTTTTTCAACACACTTGAAGAAGTGTTATATGATGAGAAGTGTCACAGAGAGGACGTCGGTCAACGCAGGACCGAGGCCACCTGAAAATAATTAGAACACAACTCTCGAATCACAATAATATAAAACAAATCCTTTGGCTGTCTATTTACTAATACTATTAAAGTGAATATTGTAAAACCTAGAAAGTTTGACTAAAACAGCAGTTTCAGAATGACATTAAACACTTAATGTCCCAAATACTTACGGTACTGGTTCTTCTCATGTTTAGGATGAGTAGTATTGTAGCCTGAAACATAATTCAAATTTAATGGTCAGAAAATAATAAGTATTTGCTAATAAAATATCATGGTACATGAATGAGAAATTTAAACTTGCCATAATTAAGAAAGTCAATTTGGATCATGTTTTCTTGAAAAGAACCCGATGAATATAAAATATATTGACGAAATAACTTATATAGCTAGGCATTGCTTTATTTCGCATGAGATTCTGTTATCGCTTGTAATCTCCTCTAAATTTAGATTTAATCCAGATAGGAACGCACTATCATCAATGCTTGTAAACATAAACATCAATTACAGCACTTCTAACACTGTATATTTGCATGAATAATAATACAGTTAAAATGCAAGTTGAGCGTTGCCTGTTGATATAAAACTTATCAATAACACCTAATCAATATGAGTTTAGTATTTGGCCTGAAAGAATCGATCGTCCAACACTCTACTTTTGGTAGAAGATAAAATGGGACAGGTTCGGATGAGTTAATAATATCAAACGATAATCCTTCCTATATTAAAACATATTATTCGTCCAAGGTAAGTTTTAAGTATAAATCTAAAGAATATGATTTGAGAAAACAGTGTTATTATATATTTTTAACAATTTTCATACCCTTCCTTTTTGACCACCTCCACAGCACGCAAAAATTATTAATTATGATTAACTTCTTTCCTAAGATAAACTTCCCAATCTATTTCGAGCACGAAGTTATGTACTTGAACAATAGGAATTGGCCCTGTGCTCCTGGACGTACACCACTTAAAATAATAAACATGAGAAGAAATATTTTTCAAAGTAATTATCATACGTGAGAAATTTTAGAACAAGTTCTGGCAACAAACAATTCAAAAACTAATGTAAATGTTGAATTGTACTGAATGCGAAAGAATTTCGTGAATGTCTCGATTTAAACCTGTCAATTGTGAAATATATGTTTTAAATATACGAAACTATTTCATCAACTGTATTGCCTCAGTGGAAGTGACAAGAACGGGCAAGCATGTAGAGTAGTAGTCCATTAAGTAATTTCATACAGCTAAATATACAGTAAAATAAGTAACTTATAGTAGTTATGCTGTTCTACCTGTAATAAGATGATGTAATAAAGATGCTACAAGCTATATTCGGACAACATATACAGCCATACATGCAACAAAATATCTACGCGAGTTATATTCAATGAAAAATGTGATGTTTTGACTTAACCTTTTGAAGAATATTGCAGCAGAGAGGATAGAGGCTCAGGCGTGATATCAAGGTCACAGGTCCTTAGAAAAAGTGAATGTGAACACTGCTAACTTTCACACTTCATGTTTTCGTAATTAACTAAAATTCCATTGAATCAGCAAGCTGCTGCTTTTTAAAAACTTTTTAAAAATATTACGATTTTAAAATGGTGTTTTCATGGTAACGAGGTATAAATAATTGTCTGTTAAGATATAGCGTATTTAAATTTCCAACTAGGTAATTATTAAAAAACAACTATGTGTGACCCTATTTCGTTTATTGTGAGTTATAAGAAAGGGATTTTTGGAATAAAATTATTTGTGGAATAAATATTGTTTTTAGAGGATTATTTTACTGCATTTTACTATGAATTTTAAAAAGATGAAAATGCGTACGCAAACTTGGGGGGTTGGAAAATGTTGGAATTTATAAGAATTGGGTTACAAAATTTTCGCCAACATAATAACAAAATATATTCTTGACACAGTTACTAGATCAGCCCCAGACGAGCTTTGTCACACTTGCGGATAGTACATGCAAGAATTGTTGATATCTAGTAAATAACACAATCTTTCACTGTCCCTAGTAACATTGTTATTGACCGTCATATGCTGATGAGGGATCAGATTCAATTAGTAATACTTAGCATATTATATTTTTTTTCTCTTTAAAAATAATTTAAAACATAACACATGTAGAAATAGTATTACAGTTTTCATGTTCCATCCATATAACTCTTTTCTCATGTAACTATAATTGATCACATCAGCCGATATGTATGAACTCCTCGAGTGGCAATAATCGTACACGATTGCAAAATTACGATACTGGAAGATTTTGAAGATATGGGAAATTTTAAACAAGACTCGTCTATAATATTAAAATTCAGGAGAAGTTGTATTGCGGGCTGCTCCAGTACTAGGGTTTTAAGAAGGGGTCAACCCTTTCTCTTAGCCGAAACGCCAGAGGAAAATGAGGCCTCTGTAATTCAATTCAGCGATGTAATGTTTATATAAGCCCTCTCAAAGTGAGACGCAGCGTGGTGTAAGTGATTGCGACGGAATTCAGGTTATGAAGGAAACAGGATTTTTTTCCGGACATTTGCCATCGTTCATTTGAAAAACAATATAATTTTATTAATATAAAAATAATTTAACCCAGTTAGTAATTATGTATTAGGTTAGTTCTTTATCTGAAGAAAAGATCAGATTGCAGATCTCAAAAACGTAGTGTTACTGATTTCTTGTTTCACTGAACGATGGCAAATGCCCCGGAAAAATCCTGTTTCCTTCACAATCCTTCCATCTTTTTAAAAAATAACCTTCAAACAAAGAATTCAGGTTTTGTCCCACACATTCTTTTTGCGCCCAGCTTTTTTATGGCGCAAAATGCAAAATGTTTGCTCGGCGATTTTCACTTTTATAAAAGAACTTTATCCTTTTAACTAGTTGGAAGTTATGCTCATCACACTTTATGATTCTTGAAAATACAAATATAAATGGCGAAGAAAACATGTTATAAAGTAATGTATATTAAGATCCATTAAAGTTATTTTCAAAATTTTAAAAGACCAAACTTGGCAGGGATTGGGACTGCCTGTTTTTTAAACATTTTGCCGTGCATTCACCACTGTTGCTATATCCAACGGCAATGGCTACAATGACACTGTTATGCGCACCCAGGTTAGAGCATTGCGTGGTATTATAGGGTCAGTCCTTGGGTAGGTCGTAAACCATTCTACCATGTAAAACTCCCCTCCCTTATTAGGTTTGGGTTTTAATTGGGAAAAATCTCAGTTTACGACACATGTGGATTTTACACGACAAGAGTTTAAATGTAGAGTCGGAAATTCTCAACATTTTCCTAGTGACCGTTACAATTTAAATACATTATAACAGCGTTTTGGATTTTCGGATTACGTAATGTTTAATAATTATTTTGTCCGAGTAGACTGAGGCTAGAAAACGTATTTTTATAATACGAAGTCTGTTTAGATAAAAAAAAACTTTGAATCTCGGGTATAATTTAAATCATATAAATAATGAAACTATTATATATGTTTTTGGATTGTTGAGTTACAAATACTGTTTTACCTTTAAGATATGTCATTATTATTTATTTAAATATTTATGTCGATTAGGTTTCCTAATACAGATAAGATTTCCACGTTTACCTGATAAAAACCCAAAAAGCGCTGCTAAACATCTTTAAGCTATTTAAGACCAAATTATAAAGTTTCGATAGCTCGAAGCGAGGCCCATAGATGTTTCATGGACCATAAAATTTAAAATGGCATCTATTTGATCTATACCGATACAAGTTTCGTTAGTACCATGGACCATGATTTAAACACTGTAAATTTAAGATTTAATAAAGCAATACAAAAAGCTGATAAGCTACACTACATGTTTGATCACAGTTGGTAAAGATCTCGTATAAATTACTGATGCCTAGATAACCACGGATATAAATTTTTTAATTAACATTGTATTTCTAAAAATTTACTACATGTTTATTGTTTTTAATAGTAGTTAGCAAATCCAGTCTGGTTTTATTATAGGAAAAAGGGACTATGTATATTTCCAAAGAAGTTATAATTTTAATTTAATGTTTTAACCGACTGATGCAACGTATATTTGATCAGACCATAAGTATGGACACTGTAAGTAAACATTACTGAACTAAATAACAAAATACAGTGAAAAAATTTTTGGGACTATAATTTCACGATGGAGATCAACGCGGTAAGAAGACACCATATTCTGTCACTGGTTATGAGATTTATCGATCCTTCACAATACCTATATATGATGGATGGCTCAAACAAGATCATGATTTAGATGCTCGGAGGAATCTATAATTCTTAGTATATAGCGTAACGTTTATTTGTCAATAAGGAGACTGTAAATTTATATTACTACTTTACCTGTCACTAAATGCATATTCTTAAATTTTGGAAATTTATTTTCCATCAAGCACATCATTATTTTGTAAACATAGCACAATAAAAACAACTATTTCGTACAATCATACATACTGACTTATATATGATTATAATAAATTTTGCACTCTATTTAGAAGTGATAGATATACGATAACAAAAAATACTACACTTGTTAGGTTTAATTAATAATATGCATACGTTTTATAAGCATTAAAATGAAAACCAATTTCCATTCTTATCTGTCTTTAAAACCCGAATTACTTATGCATAAGATCAGTATTGCACAATTAGTTTTTTTCACAAAAGTGATCACGTTACATAACTCCCGCATGAATGATTGTGTTCCCGTCTCGCACGATGATGTGGGTTTTTGTTTTGTTTAATGGCAGAAACATTTGCAATATACAAGCAATTTTTTTAAAACCGTACATCGTTTAAAAAAACAGTGTTTATAATTACATAACGAAATTTAAGAGAAAGGAACAAATATAAAATTTTTTTTACCAGTTTGAAGAGTTTGTCTGAACTTAAAATTACAATCCCTTTAAAGAATAAGGATTGTATTGACATTCATTTAACGTGCATAGTTCTTTCATTTAATCCGATTACAAATTTACGTTACACTAAGCTTCTTTGTGTAACGCAGAGTCGTGAAAGCATGTTAATTGTTTTTTGGGGTAATCAATTCTAATTTACTCAATTCATTAACTATATATTAGTAGTAATAAACACAGGATGGAAAAATATTCAAAAAAACATTAAAACATGTTTTATTACTTTAAAATGAAAATTTAAAAATTTTATACATACTCTTTTAAAAAAAAACAAAAAAATGTACATATTTAGTGCAGTTGGAATGGATAAAGTAATTATAAATGTAACTAGCCAAGTGGGTAGGTCTGGAGAGGTTCCGGTAACAAACAAATGTTTAATTTGGCGCAATGTTTTAACGAAGTCTTATTCATTTTTATGCTCACAACGTTTTTTTTTTTCCATATCTAGTTCTAATATACAAATTGATGCGCTCAGTTTAATAAGTTTTCTTCTTTTTTTTTTCTCAGAGGGTTATGTGAACGTTTCATTTTTTTTGATATATATTTTGATTTTATTTCAGAATTTTTAATAAAGAGTATTTTCCTCAAACCTATATACATGAATCAAAAAAAGTCTTATTGCAATCATGTTGTTGTACCCGGTCAGTTTTTTTGTAATGTCTCCGTCCGTCTACCGATAAAATATAACTGGTAAGAAAATTCTTGCGACTTTAAACTTTTTAATATGTTCATATTTGAGCAAGTACGAATTTTTGTTGGTTTTAGATCAACGGTTAAAAGGGACCCCGTCTGTTGTAGGGGTTTCGAGTCCAAGGAAAAACCCTTTTTGGTATTTAGGTTCAAAGGCAACGAAAAAATTAATATCTCCCCTTTTGTCCGTTGGGTAATAACATTTCAGTAGAACGTAGAGACCTTTAATTAGGGTGTCGGTTCCCCTTAGCCCTAGAGAATTTTAAATTTTGGGTATAAAAACCAAAGAGCATCCGTTTTTATTAATTGTTTTCCCCTGTTTAAAAACCAACGAAAATCCTTTTTTTTTGGTTTTATCTTTATTGTCAGTCTTTTTTTCTGGCCCAAATAAATTTGTTGACTTTTAGGGGGCCATGTTCAGAAGGCCCGCGCCACAAACTATACTTTGGGACTGTCGTGATTGGGTTTTATCATCTAAGATAGGCAAAAGCTTGCTTCTTTTAACAGAGTTTCCCGACTGGGTGAAGTACTTAAAAAATGTTTGAGGTAACCAAAGTACGATTATGCACGGTAGCTACGTTAATGTGCATCATACAAAGGGGGAAGTAACCCAAGCCCGTCAAAAGTGCCGCGTAACGATTTTGCTGAGGTTAATGCAAAATTTAAATACATCAGTAAACAAACTCAAGAGAAAACAATCACCCTCATCCGTAAAAAAAACTGCCCCTGTCCTGAATGTGGAAAGCAACGACGCTTATAATAACATTTCCATGATTAGATATGCAAAATCATTGAACTTAGGTAGCACAAAAAGTTGAAGTTAAAAGTCAAGTTAAAATGATTATGTTCAAAATATTAATTTTACATACAGATAGAAACCCTTTTGAGTTCAAATTTGGGTATTAAAGTTCGTTGAATCCGATTGAGCAGTACAAAATAAAAAGTATCTGGAGAAACGTGTTTTATCTCTTGGATGCAAATAAGGGGGTTTCCCCCTTTTGAAATAATGAAAAGTGATAATTAGACTTAAGTACCAGTAATAGAGGCCGGGGTGACACAGAGCCCTTGTGTCTAGATATTTTTTTGGGGGGGTGGGGGGGGGGGGGGGTGGGGGGGGGGGGGGGTGGGGGGGGGGGGGGGTGGGGGGGGGGGGGGGTGGGGGGGGGGGGGGGTGGGGGGGGGGGGGGCCGCCTCCTGCCGGGATCCACGAGGAAGAATTAGGGCATTAATCTGAGTCCTGCGAACTGGTCTCTCCGGTCAGAGTAGGCTGGGGGTGGCACGCCCTTATGTCTAGGCTGGCAAGAACCTTTGACTCTCAGGGAACTTCACCAACTTCAACAGTCATCTCCCGCAGTAGACTAGACCTATCGAACTATTCTTGCACCCCAAAATCTCAATGTACGCGGTAATGGGCTACCATCCATAAGGTCATCCAGAAGGTTGCCCAGATTTACGTGGTACATCCGGTTTAGCTGTGCCGAGTTGTGGGTTCAACTGGGAGGTATAAACCAGCAACCAGTGAACCTTCCTAGATATAATTCTGACAGTTACATCCCTATGGCCTCAAGAGTTTTAATGACCAACTCTCAATGACAAGAACGTGGAAGATTTGAGTCCAGCAGGACGGTACCACAGCAGTGACGATGGCAAAACATCCCAGAAGACCGTATCTCCTGGGTCCGCTGCGCTGTCAGAGCGGTTGTTTGATTTATTCCCGCGAAATTATTTTTTACAGAACTTTCTGAAATCAATAGTCCATAACGATCATCTCAGATCCCTGGCTCAATTGAGGAATAATACTTGTCAAGCTATCTCAGACATACCATTCGATATATTAACGTAACTTCAGAGCGCAGCGTATTAACTTCAACGGACGCCATCTGCCTGATGTCATATTTAAAGCGTAGTAAACATATATTTTAAATGATGTATGTTATGAATGATGTTTTATATATATATATATATATATATATATATATATATATATATATCGTCTGTTACAAAAGTAACCGTTACTGCAAGCCGAAAGAAACAGGTGTTTAGGATGGTACAGTCAGTCTTTATTTTGATTTTAAAAATTCCAAATCATTTCCCGTTAAGGTAACTTGCCTGAAAGGAGGGAGTATAATATAACCAAATATATCTGATCACTTCACTATGATTTAAAGAATTAAAAGAAGGAATTTTTAACTATTTCGTGTTCAGACTGTAAGAAAAACGGCTGAATATTAGAAGTGTGTTTAAAAGTGTGTATATTCATGGAATGTAGTTTGTTAAACGATTTATCATCTAAAGAAGTGAAATATTGTAATTAATATCATTAATCTAAGAATATTGCATATTTTAAAATTAAACTACAAGTTTTCATAAATTTATGTCATTCTTTTTAGTCATGTTTCGTGCACATAATGTAAAGGACTTGAATACAAAATACCCCAAAAATACTAATTTAAAAGTTTAAATTACGCGTGAGCGAGTCTCCGGGCGGCGAGTGAGGTTCGCTGTACACAGAGAGAGTTTTTACAAAGTCAAAAAACAAAAGTCGAAAGACAAAAGTCAAAGACGGTAAGGCATGCGGTATTAGTTTAGATAAAAGGTATTTTCTTACCATCCACATCCTGTCCTAAGGTGTGTGTGTTTCAGCGAAAATCTGCTGATTCTACGCACGAACTCCTTAGCTGAAGAGACGAATCGAAGTCGAAACAGAAAATCCGCAAATATGTCAAGAGCGTTAGCTCAAAGAATAAGTTTGCATTGACACAAAATCCAAAAGCGTTTTGGCCGTCACGGAGTAACGGATCCCAAAAGGGTAACGATCCTTCGATTCGTCTCTTCAGCTAAGGAGTTCGTGCGTAGAATCAGCAGATTTTCGCTGAAACACACACACCTTAGGACAGGATGTGGATGGTAAGAAAATACCTTTTACAGAGAGAGTGTTAGTAAGACTGTATGAGTAAATATTAAAATCCCGTGTTTAGTTGTATTTATTATTGTTTGTAATAAAGAACATAGATAACTATCAAAAATGGTCTATAACGAAATAGTGCAGTACATCATATTTTGCTGCAAGTTTGCTGTCACACACACTGTAGTGTACAATTTTAAATTACGTTAAATGTACAAAGGATCATGTGACTCTCATTACGCATCTGTATAGATGTAGAAATAAAATGTATTAATCAAACAACTAAATAAATCTGTTCGTTTGTAATAAAACAATTTTTATTTATTTCTTATATTCATATATATTATAATCAAATCGACAATACGAATGAATGAAAGGCTCACGTAGCTTATATATTATATTCGTGTACAGGTAAAGTAATCATCATTACTTCTGCACTTATTGTCGCTTTAGTACGCAATACCTGTACGTAGACGATGGTCAATTTGTACCGTTGTAACTTAAGCATTTGAAATTACAGTACTCTGCACCTGGCATTTGTAAGCAGTCACGGAAAAGCCAGTTTTTATCAAAGCTTAGATCTATAACTCATTTTGACGGATAGACAGCGCTCAACAAGACCACGACCCCAACTCTTCTTGAAGGTCTGCATTTCCGGTTACGTCTGTATCAGCCGAATAGCCCCCGGTTTCCGGCGATACGTCACGGCCCGGTGGTTAGCTGCCACCTGTCCATACACCTACTCTACCACCTGGCGCCGCGTCGTGGTCATTAAGGAGAGCGTGGAGCCTGATCCTAGCAGACACTTCAGGTTTTGGAGTATAGGTAAAAATATGGTGCTATTCATCGTATTTAATCTTTGGGGGAATAAAGACGGGACAGGAAGTACAGGAGTCTAGTACGTTGTTGGTAGTAGGTTGAAAATATGGTTGTTAAATTTTGTGGCAATCAAGAATACAACATTTTCCAAAAAAAGATAAAATTCAAATTGGATCGTTTAAAGTTATGATACCCTTATGAAGTGAAAAAGAAAGGTTATAAAAATATCAAATTGTTAAAAAAAAATTAAATAAAATTTAAACTCCTCGTTATGTCGGTAAGATATTAAGATTGATTAAAAGTATTTCTTTTTAAGAGTTTGATAGAAAGATTTAAATTTAACTTCATATTGTGTTAAGAATTCCTTGTGTAACAATAACAAGAAACAATTTGCTACTTCTATCTTTAGAATCCTCAGAGATACTTCTTGCTTCAAAACATTAATGCTACGACGAGATGAAATTAAATGTCAAAGTCAGTGCTTAGGAGCTTCTAGAGTTTCTTGAGTAGCGAGGTAGTATATATATTACAATGACGCTTGCAATACAGTGTATATAGTCCTACTGCAATAAAGGATAAAACTGTTTTATTACGATAACACTTTTAAAACATCTGAAACGGTTTAGAACTTTCTAGAGCATCTGCTCCAGAGGTGCCGAACATGTAAGCTCAAGATCAAGCGAATAATGGATAAAGTTGGTAAAATCACGGCTGAGTACGTAAATAAAAAGTCCTTCAACCAGAGTTACATATACAGAATTAAAACATATACATAATATCAAATTAACTCCAAGTTGAAGAAGACAGCTTGCCATACATAAGTACTCAGATTTCCACATTTTATGGTACATAAGGCACAAATTTTATTTGCAATTTTACTGCTAGCTTCAAAATAAAAGTATATAGCTACAAACAGTACATGCAATAAAAATAGGGCACATCCCGGCTTACAGCGCTCCTTAGCTCCGTGCTCGTAACTAAGCAAAATAATATTATAGTTTACATTTATAGCGTTTTGAAGTTGCTTAATAATTTAAAAGGTCTCTTTGATAAATATGGTTTAAACATTTAAACTATAAACATACTCCAATTAGTGAGAAGCGAAAAAGTATTGATAAAATAATTGTTCAGGGTTTCTTGTGCAAGTGTATCAAATCGCAAAATGTTATATACAAATAGAGGTTTTACTGCGTCATAGTTCGTCTCACGGATTTCTTATTTAATATTTATTTATATTCGAGTCAGAATTTATAGAGAGTTTCATATAAGGTGTCTCAAATCAACTGTGAGAGAACGTAAAGCAGTGAACAACACGGAGATTTAAATATGTCAACATTTTAAATTTATTACGGTTTTGAAACGGAGTGCGAGGAGATTTATGAATTCTTTGTGAAAGTAAATATGGAACGAAACAATTTTTACGGTACACTTGGAGTCAGTGTTATTTGATTCATACAATTCTACAAGTCATAATGTTTTGGCTTATTTTTAAAATAGAAAGAAAAGTTCTTGGCTTGCAATGGTCTTTAAAACGATAACCTGTATTATATATGTTCCCATTTAAAAACTAGAAAATATAAACCTGTCTTTTTGGATATTAGAATACTTCGTACTTAAATATTAATGACATTATTTCACAAATATTCTTTTGCATTGAGTTTGTAGGGAATCCATTTAGTTCAATATTAGACTATGGGATAATCCGCTCTCTCCCAATCTATTTAATACACATAATATGATAAACCCTCTATAGATACGGCTAAATTTAACCATACTACATTTTAAACTAATTGAGGTCAGTAATGACAGACATCACCTGCACCTTACTCATCAAATTTGTATCGTGTCCAACAATCATCTAATGATGATCAGGATGGTTCAGTTCGGTAGTTTCTCGACACAGTGTTCACAGTACTTGCTATGCAACTGGATGTCTTGATCCCTTTATCTGTCCTCAATAAAGTTGAACTGAGTAAGCAGCTGACCTCAACCTAACTATCCAAGTCAATACAAAGCTTATCCTCAGCGATCTAACATTGCTTGAAAAATAAAACTCGACCTTTAAGTGTTTATTTTCTTAGTTTTATCAGTGCAGCTAAGATTAACTGTTATAACAGATTAGACCATAAAATAGGAAAATTTATATGTGTGGTGGTCCTTTCATCGTAAAAAGGCAAGTAAAATTAATCAATGGCAGTTTTGATTTAAATTATGTAACTAAAAAGGTTTTTTATACTATTTAGTTATGCCGTAAGTACTATGTTCAACACTGAATTAATATTTAAGACACCTTAATTAAATACTTGATACATGTTTCAAAATCAAATATCTCTACATAACGTACAAATACGTATCTCTTGCTTGTTTTAGAATAAAAGATTTGCTCTTATTCAGAAATATCGTATCTGTAATCACGTTTATCACGTTTTGCAATAATAACTTACAGTATCGCCAAAAGTAATAAAGAAATTCAAAACAAATAATAATCGTTTACTATTTCAGTAAAGCTATTTTTGTAATTGAGTAAAAAGAACCTTTAGAAACTAGTGGTCACAGTCTGCACGTATTAAATATTTTTTGTTTTCGTGCAAAAATTTCAATATTTTGTTTTGAAAATATCGTCTGAACGGTGGATTGTATAACGAAGGACAACTGCCGTAGGGCAATGTTGTGTGAGTGTGTCCATTGTTTTGTACGGAATTACGGTGTATGGTGATTAACAAAGGACTGTCTATCCTTCAGCCTAGTTTCGCCTTGAGTCTTCTAGTACTTCGTGGTACTTGGAAGGGAAGAAAGTCATTCGTCATGTAGTAGTAACTATTGAAACCTTCATTGTTCAGTTATTAGTTACATACGTACTTGTTATTTAAAGTAAGTATCTGTAAGTGCAAGGTGACATACTCACTCCTCATTAAACACACGTAATTTGGAGTATAAATATAAAACGTTTTCAATAATGGGTTTAAGGGAAAGCAAAGAAGGAAAAATAACGATGATTTACTTGAAAACGAAAGGCCCCAATAAAAATAAAATATCATTACTGGATTGTTCGATGTATATTAATGAAGTGCAATTTTCAATATTATGTGAACCGGAATACTGAAATAATGTAGGGGTAACTCTTTACAAGGAAAAACAAGCATTTTAAGATGCCGTTAATTTTCTTGAACCCAAAATGCCTTTGCCCCAATTCACGTTAAATCTCTACAACGTTCCAACTGATTGTGTTCTCCAATAGGGTTATTGCAACAGCTTAATTGAATCGGTTAAATGTTAAAAGGGCGGAAGTCAGTTTGAGTAAACTTTCGGGAAACAAAAAAAAAAAACTGTGTAGGTTCTAAAATATTCATATTTAATAAAACATGTGGTATTTTTTTGGTCATACATGTATGTAGAAACACAAAATTAATGTATAAAAAGAATTATAAAATTTTATGTGATGGATTAAAAGCACTTAAAAACTGGTAGACTTCCGCCCTTTTAACATTTATCTCAAAAAACAACCTCAGTTTTATTGCTCCTTGCATTGATTAGACGAGGAAAATAAAGAAAAATTATTAAAATAACAAGTTTATTAATATATTATACATATTTACATCCAAGAGATACTTAGTCTGTCTCATCAACTATTTCGACGACACCAGGAATGTTGTTGTCTTGAGGCCATTCGAGAATTTCTTTATAAAACTGAGCGTGTTCGTTGGGAATGTATTGTAAACACCTCCTCAAGTCATTTAGTTTTGCACTTTTAATAGAGACCTTCCCTGTTGGATAAGCTATTTGGTCTGGAAGATGCAGCTCATTGTTGCCACATGTGATCATACTCATTTTGAACGTATGAGTAAGGATTCCATCGATTTCCTGTCTTGCTCTACAGACGCCTTGTTGATCGGAGTTGTACTCAAAGTGGTGGAACTTACTTATTCCGAAAAAGATTCTTTCTTCTTTGCGCTTCCTTTTGGTTTCTTCTGATGCAATGTTTCCGTTTGTAAAAGGTTGGCCACCAATCTTTAACATTGTAAACCATTTTAGAGCTATCTACTTCAACCACTATGAACTTCTGGCTTTTGCTGCTTTTGATGATTATCTCAGTGATTCCATGAACACTATAGATTCTGTCATGTTTCTTTAGCTCCCGTTTGATGATGGAGAAGTCCCTATCACATGGGAGGAAACTATGGCCCCTAATAGGAAAGAACTGATTTATTTTTTAAAATCGTTTTAAGTCGGTGAGTGCTAGAAACAGTTTGCAAAAACAATGGTTCTTGTTTTGTCCTCCGCAGTTGTCTGCATACAGATTCAGCTCATCATAGTCACTTTCAGGCACAGAGGAGAGGTAGTGTAAAATGAATGAACATGTTTCATTAGGTGATTTTCGTGCTTCTCCTTCATGGTACAGGTAGATGGTGGCAACATTCTTCTTAACATCATGGACGCAGAACAAACTTACGGTAAGTTGTCGCATATAAAACAGTTCTTGAACCGGTATTTGGGGTAATGAAATGTTTTGCATGTAGTCAATTGCCAATGATAATACATTGCTGTTCATTTTATTCTTTGCGTCAGTAACATCTTGTTCAATGCGGTTGTAGAACTTGTTTGCTCTCCTTTTATGTACAATTTTTTCAGCCACAGCTACTCGCTTGGCAACGTCATTTAAAATGGGGTGACTTTATTTTAATGCTCAACTCCTCACACGTACAGCAAGTGTCAACCTGAGGCTGGCCAAAACTTAAGTTAAAATTGGTATTGAAATAGTTCCAGTATGCTTGGTACGAAACCTTTACTTCAGGGTGTTCTTCCAAAAATATTTGGTGCATTAGTTTTACATTCAGTTTTCTCACTAAGAAACTGTTAAACTTTCCCAGAATAATGGGTTATCTTAGTTGGGTATGATCTTATGTGCTTGTCCAATTTCCTGATAAACTTCTGGAGCCAAAGTATTGCTGGTATGTGCCCCTCTAAGGTCCCTAACTGGCTTACTACTGGTCTTTAGCTGCCTTATTCGTCTTACTCTCTTTTCTGAAATGGCAAAAATTGAAATAAAGGCTGCTGCGCATACCTTTACTCTCCTGTCTCCAACAAGAATATGGTAACGGAAGGTGTTGCTGTTGCCACCTGCCTTTTTTTTAGGGCGAATGTTTGCATTTTCTTCGCGCTCCTTCCCTTTGATGTCGCGTGATCCAGGTCTTCTGGTCTACAACGTCTCCAACATCAATTCAGACCATGTAAAAAAAAGGTCCTGTTCATCTTTTGTCTTGTAGGCAGAGTAAAATCGGTTAAAAGTATCCTGGATGTTTTCTGGCCCAATTGCTCAAAACATTTTGCTGAAAATCTGCAACATAAAAAACAACCACCAAAATTAACTGTTTTTTAAACCAAATTATTAGCTAAATATGTGAAAATAAAACTAACGAAATGAACTTTTCAGATCAACCCACATTACATTAGAGTAGATTCTGTTAATAAACAGCCTATTTACTAGGTTAGGTTTTTACAGTTTAAACAGGTTTTTTTACTAGATAGTAATGGCCTTAATTTAATTTTTTTTTTTATATCACAATAGGCTAACGTTAGAAACCATATAAAACGGGAATACTGGTCACTTAAACCTTGAATCAATGGAGGGGCTAGATTTTCACTGCTTAGTAATATGCCTAGCTTAAACTTTATAAACCACCCTTTAAGTATATGCAATATAATATTGTTAATAGCCTAGCCTAACTTAATTCTGTTCTTATTAACCAATTGAATACAGTAATAATAATTAATATCATTACTTACCTACAAGGGTTTCCAAACCTTTTTCTCTTCTACTTTCTTGCCACTAAAACTTTCATAGGCTTGGCCAGATAACCTTGCACTTTTAATTTGATTTCTTTTGTAGTTCTGAGGATTTTGCTTTCTCTTCTTTCCTACATTGACATCCTCGTCACTACCACTACTTCCCGCCATCAAATTAACATTAAATTATAATTAATACTACTGATATTTTAATGAGTTATGTAATAGCCAAAACGGTACACCCACTGATTCAGAAACTATAGCAGCAAATTGAGGTTATGTTGTTTGTCCACTCAGCTGCTAGTCAACCAATCTTTGTTAAAAAGGCGGAAGTTCCGGACTTCAGCCCTTTTTAACAAAAAACAAAGAATTCATGTTGCCATGGTTACTATAGTAAATTTATTTCAGATGCCCTTTTAACACGAATTGGTTGCGGCTATATAATCACAACATTATTCCGTCATAAAACGAATATGTCAAAAAAAAGTGACTTCCGCCCTTTTAACATTTACCGATTCAATTCCAAATATAAATATATTGAAGCATTGCAATGTAATCAATTTTGAAAATTGCTTCCTTTTCAATAGTGGTAATGGGTCTATAATAAATGTTGGCTAGCCGATGTGTACGATAGATAGACAATATGTAACTCAAGCACTAAAATCGTATTATTATTTATTATAAATTTGTCGGTTTTCGTATTCTCTTTCTTATGAAGGTATACGTAGAATACATAGTTATTTGTGTTTTTATTACACCGTACAATATACAAATTAAAAATTGTTAAAAACATCGCGTTAGCATTTTACAAAGAAGAGAAACGATATGATACGCTTAATTTTGCATCCAATGGTGTTTAATAATACACAATACAACATCTAGTTAGTAATCCAGTTTAAATTCAAATGTTTAATATTTATTTTTTTTCTGTAAGAGGTACATCTCCACATTGCTTGAGGCTAATGACATTGTGTAAAAAGCTGCAGGTCATTGCGTGTTTTTTTATGAGCTGTTCCAATTAAAACCGTTTTTACAGCATCCATGCAGAATGCACAGCCTTTTGTACAGAGACGCAATTAGTGCGGCCTGTGTGTCACTCTAGTTAGTGTAAGCTTTTTTAAGTGAACAGTTTGTTTATTTAAATTGTAAAACATGTACAGTACGGCTTGGTAGGTATGTCTGCTTTGCATCATATACATAAAAAAATGCAATGAGCTTATTTCGTTGTTGAGATAGATGACATACTCAACCAAAACAAACATTGGAAGGAGAACGTATAACTCTTTGATTATTTACGTTGTAGAAATATATACAACATTTTGTAAGAATGACTAGTAGTGATTGATATGTTTTAAAGTCAAATTGTTTAAATACAAAGACAAATGTTTGACAAAGACCAGTATCTCCTGATGAAATAGACAGACATACAGGCAGAACTTATTTTGCCAGTTTGGCACACACTAATGTTGCCTGAACCTTAATTGATAGCTAAACCAAATATACAAAACTTGAAGTTTATGGCCCAGTTAATTATGAAAATATCATCTTGAATTAGAGGCTTACCTAAAGAAAGCCTAAATTCCATGGAGACACATGCACGATCATCGAGTTATTTTATCTGCATGCAAATAAACTAATACAACGGAGTATAGAAGGTCCTGGCAGGATGAAACAAAAGTTTTCGCAACAAATAACAAAAATATTACGTGTTAAAATAAATTATTATACTCAAATCTGCATTAAATTGGTTTTTTAATAGTTTTCTGTTTGCATCATGGTTACTCTTACTAAGCATTGGGTAAACCAATATAAAAAATGTTTGCTAACGCTCAGCCAAATCTCATGGATTTACATGGAATATGAATGAACACATTTCATTATAAGAAAATTATGTTTAATGTAAAATTTCAAGAATATAGGTCATTAGGTCAGTTTGTTCTTGAGATATAATGTGGACAGACTGACATACAGAGATGAACCAATATATATAGTGTATATCGCTCACTCAAAGAAGTTTTCGACAATAGTTTTGTGCTACTTGACACGTACTAAACTGTTCATAAATCTTTGATTTGTCACATCTTTGAAGAAAAAATGTCGAAAACTTATGCTAACAATATTACACAAGTATATTGCAGTGTATAAACATATAACAAGTAAATTTCTTAGAATAAATAAAATAAATATTTTTAAAAATACAATATTGTCAAATAGTCCTTAACTTACGTTATGGTGCAACATTTCTGCATTGTACAGCAAGTATGCTCCGTTAGAAAATTTTGCACCATAATACTAATTTTGCACTGTTTATCAGTAGTGTGTTTGTGGAAGTAGCTGTTTTATTGAACTTTAAGAGTTGGCGTAAAGTTAGTGTCGCAATAGCTCCTTTCTTAAAATCTGTTTACAAATCTTCGTTGTAGAAAGCTGGAGAGAACGGTTGCAGGATTTATTAAAATTTTTGGATAAACAGAGGGAGAGTGGAAGAAAATGTAGTGATATAAATCCAAGTACTGACCCTTTACTTTACTGTTATCTTTATAGTGACTGCAGTAATCTCGTAGGGTTGATCCTGCAGCAGGGTCCATAAAGAAAATTGGACATTTTCGCCCCACAAAATTGTTCTTTATTATAATTAAGTGGTTTGAGTTTATAGTTGTTTACTATAAACAAAGTCAGTAAGTGGTTATTGGAACATGAATAAAACTTATTGCACAAAAACGTACAGATGCAGACAAGCAATAACGTAGGACTCGAAAAAACATAACGAAAGCCTTACCAAACAATCCAATACAATAACTCCATTAAATGTATTACTATGTCACTCATATTGCTCAATATTGATATTTGTGATTGGACGAGGTTTGTTTTTTACTAATTTTGTTACCATGCCTTGTTATTGTTGCCATCGTGGTTGTCTAATTGACATTTCACTCTTAATTTCGGTCTTATGACCCCTAAATCAACAGTTTTTACGAAACTTATGTACTAAGTTTCAAGTCTCTTAAGACCTTTTTCAAGGGTTATCCCACGCGATACAATATAAGATGTCTCTGTCGCGTATTTAACAAATATGTCCCGTCATAATTAGAAAAAAAGGCAAACTTCATATGGAACAGCCTATTACAAATTTAACAATTTGAAGATAAGTTAATATTTTTGAAGGTTAATTTACAAAATATTGTTTTAATGACGTATAATAGATATATTGATGTATTATTTGTTCGTGGGAAAGCCGATTGCTGAATGGTCTAAGACGTCAAACTTCGGATCTGAGTTAGAGATAGCGCAACTTCAAATCCTGTCTTTGATTGCAGCATTTTTTATCAGTACCATCGACCTTGCACTGTCCGACTTTGCTCCTTATTCTGTTTGATAAGATCCTCGTACAGGCCAGTGGTTCATAAGGATGGCTACAAAAATGCTTAATGTAGAACAGGCATCCCTGAATAACATAAAATAAATACTTTTAATGAGTACCGTGTTGTCACATAACAATATATTTTAATGGTCGTAAGCACATTTTACAATGAAGGCTTCCGTGAATAATTTGTTTTGCTTCGACGATTGTATGTTAAAGCTTAGCATTTCATACAGTTTAATTTAATGTGCTATAGTGTGTCTATAACTGGATAATGTATGACAAGGGAATATATATGCCAGTTATAAACGTTTATTTGAGTCGGTATTTGTTTTCAAACTTTTTTTATATGAAATACAATATCAACGTGTTTGGTTGCTATCAGTTTAAAATTACAGTAGTGATCGTGTTCGCTATTAGTGAGGTATTTTGTTCTCAAATATCGGTTCTAGTGCAGTCCTTCAAACTTACGTGTTATGCAATGTACATTAGAACCAAATGTGTAGGAAATAAAGGGAGAATTTTAATACTCTTTGCAGCTTAACTCTACGATGCTTAAATACAAAATCCATCACAATTCTTCTATCGTCAAAAACAAACTTCAAACAAAGAATAAATATAAACATAGGTAACTTCTACAAGTTCACATTTAAACACTTGTCTCACGGAAACCTGAAGAAATAATAAAATATAAAATAACAACATACTGTTAAGAAGTATGATTTTTTAAACATTACCTTAGTGCTATACTACAAAGATAATAATTTTGAACAAGCGAAAACAGTTTTGAAACATTATACTAAAATAAACTAGTAATTATCCCGTACCATATGTGATATGATTTATTAACAAGTGACCCCAGTGTTATAGTTAACGCGTTTCCCAGCCCACAATCACACACGCAAATTATCGCATGGAGATTGTTGGTCATAACGCTGGGATCTGAGGGTCATAATTGGACAAAAATATGAAAATACCTTTAGAAATTTTGGCATGAGGGTAATAGCAACAGGGAGATACGTAATAAATTAAACAAAGAAAATTATATTTGACAAACTTAGCATTTATCATCAGATATTGCATTCATACTATGAGTAAGCTTGCTGAGGAAAAAGGAGAAAGCTATGCTTGAAATTGGAAAACGTCATGAACAGTTAAGTACTACAAGATATTGCATTCATACTATGAGTAAGCTTGCTGAGGAAAAAGGAGAAAGCTATGCTTGAAATTGAAAAACGTCATGAACAGTTAAGTACTACAAGATATTGCATTCATACTATGAGTAAGCTTGCTGAGGAAAAAGGAGAAAGCTATGCTTGAAATTGGAAAACGTCATGAACAGTTAAGTACTACAAGATATTGCATTCATACTATGAGTAAGCTTGCTGAGGAAAAAGGAGAAAGCTATGCTTGAAATTGGAAAACGTCATGAACAGTTAAGTACTACAAGATATTGCATTCATACTATGAGTAAGCTTGCTGAGGAAAAAGGAGAAAGCTATGCTTGAAATTGGAAAACGTCATGAACAGTTAAGTACTACAAGATATTGCATTCATACTATGAGTAAACTTGCTGAGGAAAAAGGAGAAAGCTATGCTTGAAATTGGAAAACGTCATGAACAGTTAAGTACTACAAGATATTGCATTCATACTATGAGTAAGCTTGCTGAGGAAAAAGGACAAAGCTATGCTTGAAATTGGAAAACGTCATGAACAGTTAAGTACTACAAAAAAGGCTAGAAGATCTATAAAGGTGAATAGAAAGATGATTGTGACAACTATGACAACATAATTATGAAACAGGTACGCGCTAAAATAAAACATTACTGAGTTAAAACATATGCTTTTTTTTCTTTATATTGATTTTTCGACATCAAAATACACGTTACTTAATTCCGGTAGAGCCATTTTTATTTTGCTTGTGGGGAACATACTAAAACGTAACTAAATATCTGTAATAGTTTTTGAGATAAGTATAGCCTACCTAAACGTGTGGGTTTTACATTGCGAGGATAGGCTGTTCCGAACAGCCTTAATAGCCACATTTGTCCGGATGGATTATAAGTTTGTAACACCTGAAGAAGACTACATAACCCTCCCTTTGAAACGTACTATTTTATTATTGAAACATGAAACAAGTTATCCTTTCAAATCAGTCATCGGCAAAAATAATATTTAATTAAACACTTCATTGTTCTCATGGCCCATTACGTTACCAATAGGTTACATTTAGTGTTACCACTGTATTGGGCATCTTTCAAAATTTACAATAACGTGAAGAAGAATTTATGTAATAAACGCACCACTTACATAAATCTGCTGTTACTAAAGAAACCCGTTGACTTAATGGACCTTAACTGCCTGATTCCGCTTAGTGAACAAATTATCGCTCTGCTAGTGTCCAATTAGTGTCGTAATGTTTTATTGTTTTTATAGCTTTCTCATGCAATTTTTTGTTATTGTCTCATTTGGTTTTTTATAGTAATTAAAATTTTGGTATAAATACAACTTTGTGTTTTCATAGTTTTTTAGATAATTAAGTTAGCTCTAGGCTATAAATTTAAAAATGTTTTCCGATTTAATACCTAAAATATTATATACTCGTAGAGGGTAGAATTATAACACATCAAGTGTCATGCAACATGATTCACTAGGGTTGCATTCATGGTTTCAATTCTATACCTAATTAAATTTGATCGACATGAGCGACTTTATAAAATGTTAAATGTAATTAAATGTGCTTAGTTTGTGAAATGTTTACTTATTTTTCAATTTCCTTGTTGCTTTTATGGTTACGCATAAGAATAATGTAAAAATACTCGCTAATGGTCAGCCAAATCCAAAATCAAAGTGACATGCTCCACTATCGTACTCAGTATTGCTTAAATAGAAATGAAGCTGCATGCAAAATTTCGAAACACTGGTAGTTGGCTAACAAACATTTCATTTGTGGACGTCTTTGTGCCCGGACAATATCCTGAGAACGAAAAGGCTTATAGACGTAATATTTTGCATGAATATGAATTTATATGTAGCCAAAATCGAGTTCAATGATGGTGCATATCACACTTCATGGGATATTTTAACATATGACGTATTAAAACATCTACACATGTAGTCTACTATATAGAATACAATTGAGCTATACACTTATTAAGTGACACAATGTTCTCTTACCTTATTTAAAACTATGTTTTATTATGAAGTAAATTTCATTAAAACATGTAATTTTCTTAATTAATTTATTGAATAAAACATTACATGAAAATTATTCTGGAGGATGTATTTTTATTGTTTTGCCAGAAAAAATTAAGAATGAAAAAATTTTTGATTACTTAAATCTGAATTAAAATCACTTTTAACCTATTAATGTGTTTTATGATTTGAATAAATTTATAGAACTTCAAATTAAATTAACTAATTTTAATTAATTCATTATTTTTATATTCAAGCAATCAATCAATTATAACTTCTATAGGCCATATTGCTTCCAGAAACTAAAATTTATATTGTTACTTTTACATTATAATTCTTTATTATTAATTAATATAAAACATTACAATTTTCAAGTGTTTGTAAACATTGCTACAAAAAATATTGTTGTAAAAGCAATAAAGAATTTATTATTAAGAAACACGACTGTTCATATATAACCATCTTCCCTATAAATGAAATTATATTTAAAATATACTGTATCGTAAAAATGAATGTACATAAAATGTACTGTATGGGTCTGTTGAAAAAATTGCCCAATTTCTAAATTTCTCGAGCAGTAGCTAAAAATATATTACTTTTATTTTGTCAGTAGGGGTTTTGTGGGTATGAAATTTGTAAAAATTTACATATGCAAGAACTGATTGCACAGGCAGTTAGGAAACATCAGTACTATACGCACCTGGACCCAGATGGTGTGATGCTCACTCAGCACCAGGTCCCTGCTGATGTCTCGCACCCCAGTGTTCTGGGTCAGGTAGACCAGAGTGCCGCTGGCACCGTCTCCGTCGTCCTCGCAGAAGATCCGCACCCAGCCGCTCCTCTCCCCCACGGCCACCCCTCGCACCATCTCGCCAGAATCACATCACCACTCGATACTTCACAGTGTGATCTGATCACCAGTTGTAGAGAGCCCCACAGTGGTCAGCGCGACTGCGGCAGAATCACCACTCGATACTTCACCGTGTGATCTGATCACCAGTTGTAGAGAGCCCCACAGTGGTCAGCGCGACTGCGGCAGAAATCACCACTCGATACTTCACCGTGTGATCTGATCACCAGTTGTAGAGAGCTCCACAGTGGTCAGCGCGACTGCGGCAGAATCACCACTCGATACTTCACCGTGTGATCTGATCACCAGTTGTAGTGAGCCCCACAGTGGTCAGCGCGACTGCGGCAGAATCACCACTCGATACTTCACCGTGTGATATGCTCACCAGTTGTAGAGAGCCCTAGAGCCCCACAGTGGTCAGCGCGACTGTAACAGCGATGGGTTGTCGGACTGACTGCCGCGCTTGGCCGCCCCGCCACAGGAAGTCTGCTCGGAATATAAACACCACATTCCCACGGGCCAGGAGGGCACAGGATGGGTGATTAGCCTTGGCTCGGGCCCAGACCTGCAGACAACACACGAGCTATTAAAGGGGGAGTCCCGCCAGGACACCTGCGTGGAGCGTGGATAATGAAGTCAACATTTGTGATCGTTATTTTGAAACAGTAGTCGAGGGATTTCATAATTCCCTTTTTAACATTTATTAGTTTCATTCAAATTTAGTTTCATATGATGTAGAAGCACAATGAGTGTATTTTGTAAGGATAAGGCTATCCCTGTTAAACATTATTCTGCCCGTCCTCATGGGCCACCGGCATGTACGAGTATGAGGATCTTATCAAGCAGTAAGGGGAAGGTACAAGGTCGATGGTTCTGATAAAAAGTGCTACGGACACAGACATGATTTGAACCTGTGCTATCTCTAACTCAGATCGGGAGTGCGACGTCTTAGACCACTTGGCCATGGTCAATTAAGAATAAAATCTGATTCGAAAGAATATTTCACTGGGCCCCTGCATTTATTATTCTTGTAATTTATATCTGTTTTTAAAAGCTAATGAGTAAATTTCACGTTCCTGAATCAACATTTAAATTTTTCATAAATTGAAAGTTTTTTTGTAAATGACTGTAACTATTCTCCCTCTGATAGGCTCACAATGAAGTATAATAATTAAACTGCATTTAAAACCTTTCGGTTATAGTATTTTAATTCCACATTTGAAAATTCTTCAACTAACATTTAAAAATGAGAAAAGATTATTAAAATTCGTTGTACCTAAGAGTTTTGCCTTACAAAAATCTATAAATTATTAAACATTACGTTTGCTTTCATTTGAAAAAATTGATGATCGAACCCCAGACAACGGATATCGGCACATTCAGTTCTTAAAAGTTGATGAAAATATTTCTTAACTTTCCCAAGGGATGATTTTTGGAGAAATTGCTTGGTTCACTATATTAGAGTCCATTCTCCTCAAGAAACTAGATATTAAAAAATCAGCCATACTGTTTATACAATGCATTTTAAATGACAATTTGTACGTGAATACAGGGTCTGCGGCAAATAAAATACCTTTAATTGAACTGAAATGTATGGAAGGCAATCGAAAATTTAATCCCAGAACCACGTTTCTCTAACGAGGATTTAATAACACAGTCGGTTGTGCGTCCACACCATTCGTTTGCGACTCACAGATTAACGAGATGTAACATTCTGTTGCAAATGGAAATTAATCTATTTTAGTTGTCTGTCTGCCCGTCTGTATATTTTTTATTCAATTTAAATTTTTTTAATTTATTTTAAAAAATCATATATTTGTACTAATTAACCAAATTTAAGTGTTGGGCGAGTTTAAACAGTTATTTAATTTCAAAACAGTGGCAATTTAAAACATTTAAGCTAAAACATTTAAAATATAAATTGTGTAAAAACACATTTTTTTGAAAATGTTATAAAAGCTAGAAGGGTACTTTTTAGTTTGAAATCAAATAAAAAACAAAATAATTATAGCAAGTGTAGTGTAATCATCCATGTTCGTTTACCCCAGTGAGATAATAAAACAGCTGAAAAGCTATTTGGAGTGTGCTAATTTATTTTCAATGTTATGAGTTTGACTATTCAACGATGTTTATGGGTGCTTATGTATTTGATCTCCCACTTGTACAGTGATCTAAAACATTAAATGACGGCTGAAGCTTTGGTAATTCTTACCACTAAATTCATCTCGTCATTGGCAGAAATAACGTAAAAAAGTGTCTTTCTCTGTTCCCATAAGAAAACATGTAGTGGTTAAATGACGGCTGAAACTTTGGTAATTCGTACCACTAAATTCATTTTGTCATTGGCAGAAATAACGTAAAAAAGTGTCTTTCTCTGTTCCCATAAGAAAAAATGTAGTGGTATAAGGTCCGGGGAACCTTAAGGACTAAACTATAGATTCACCATGACCAATTCCATGCTGCTGGTAGATAACAAAGAAATGTTTGCATATAATTTAGCCATAATCAGTCACGTACAATAAGTATGAGTTTACTTGACCTGGCTCACTTAAATGTGTAAATCTCGAAGTATGTCCCGAAATAAAAATGTGTCGAATAATTTAGGAGCATTAGCAGTACCTACTTTCCTATTATTTCACTGTAGAGGCCTCCACATTGACAGAAAATCTTTATTGATAATCTGCTGCTTAAATTAAAACGGGATTTGCATGAGGACAAACAGTGTTATAGTTTATATCTTATTGTATTGCATGTAGTATAATATGGTAAAACCACTAATAGAATATGCCTCGTCAGTGAACATTGTTTTGTTATGAACATGGAGACTTTACTTATTCTTATTCAAACTCCATGGATAAAATTCAACGTTCGGTCAGTAATCATCCATGGTGTCTCGTATGCACCTTTTGCACACAGATAAGGCACAAAGTGAATCCTAAGTCTAGGGTTATTCTCATACGTCTAAGGTTGTGTTATACCCAAAGTTAGTAAAAAATACATTCAGACAAACAGTAATGTATGTAATGATTTATCAACCACTGTTTTCACTTAGTTTTTCGGTCTTTTGACTCATGGAACAAATATTGAAGTGAATGTTCAGTTTAGCTCCAGTTCACCTTCCTCTTCGTGCAGCGCCTGAGATCTGACGATGTCACAGAGTTGACTTCTGGAATCTGGAGACTTGTTCGTCTGAAGAGAGTCGGTAACGAAGAAGTTCAAATTGACGCCAATCCGACGTCTGAGACACCTAGATTACAAAATATAGTGTAATCTACCTGAAGAGGCATTCTTATTGTATCACCAGATGCACAAATGAGTGCACTACGATGTTTTAGACACGATCTCTAAGCACGGTGAAGCAACCGAGTTTTCTACAACGAAGATGTAATGATGGGATGGGATTATTCCAGACGCTGCAATAAGCGGGTGTGAACTAGAGGTAAACCCAACTTTCACAACGAATGATGCCTTCCCACTATACCTACATTATAAGGATATACATTGTATAAGAAATGATAAATATTGTAGTGAGAATACACCTTCATATTACAGTTACTGGAAAAGGGTATAGCGGGGGGTGGGGGGTGGGGTGTTACAAGATGATATACACCCTTTATATTTTGTCATAATAAAAAACAATTAAAATGTTTTAGATACTGATATAATTACTAGGACCAGCCAACAGAGTTCGCTACTAATTGTTTCTAGGACTGAAAGATGGCGCTGTGAAATCTGCTGTAGTAAAACATCTGTGTTTTATGTTTTCTGTGCCCATAACTGTGCACCTTACACAGTGCATGGGATAGTATTTTATTTTCTTTGTGTGTAATACCGATCATCAATATCTTATTATATTGAATTTTTATACAATGTTATAACTTTAATACGCATGAATCTGTCACTATAGTTTACTTTTAGTTAGTTTAAGATTTTTATAAGAAATAAACTGCAGTTAAAAACTGATTTTATTAAAATAAAGCTCATCGGCAATATTATTTTTTGAACTTTCTAAGGAAAGATAATAAAATACAATACCGATAGTCAGTTTAATTACGTGATTTGTTCTAAGACAGGAACACTGTTGAAATATAACAATACTATTGGCCAGCCACAATGAACCGGGCGATGGGCAGCCGAGATACGTCACTGTGGCAACCGGACGCGGCATAATTGTAGAGCATCTGGTATAATGTTTCCTTGCCTGATGAAATATTACAGGTGGCGCGAAGACAGACCTATGCTGTTTTAAATCTATTGTAAGCTACTACTAATGATCGTAGTAGTTAGTTGTTTTAGTCTATCATTTACTTTAAAATAGAACGTAAAATAAGAAGTTCAGACGATAAAATGTCATTTCATAAATTACGTATTATCCTTAATGACCTACATATGTGAAATAGTTTTATTACGACAACTATAAACACATATATATTCAAAAGAGAAGTCAACATTTAAAAGCTTCTCTTTCATTAATTACCTTTTTAATAAAGAAAAACTTTTTTGATATTAATTAAGGGTTTTAGGGTGTAATTTATTATTACAATACATCCTAATCCTAAAAATATTATAAAAGCAAAAGTAACTTTGTTAGTTAGTTTTGCTTTCACGCTTGAACCGATTGTATCCTGAAATTTTACATGAATATACTTACGGTCCCTAGTATGAATATAGGCCCATTCTTATTTCAAAAATCTCTCTAGCCTACACCCCACTGGTCTTTCAAGTAGCGAAAATTCCCATTTTGGTCTCTAAGGTTGTGACATATAAATAAAAAGCACATCTTAATTTAATCCACTGTTCTGTGTAAACTTTATTTATTTTTTTCCATTTGTTTACATTTGCAGTGAGCACCTTCTCAAAGGAATGACCATTATTCACCAGTTTTAGATTTCAGCGGTTGGTAAGTACTCAGCTACATTAGAAAATGTCCTCCGACAAAAGATTAGAACTCGGAGTCAGAATTTGTCACCGTAGGCTCCCTTTGAAGTTGTAGGCTAAAACTATGCTAAATGAAAGTTCGCTGGACTCTGCTATTAAAAGAGTGTACCAATTAAATCTCTAAATATTCTAAAATATTAACAATACTATTCCGTTTATAAAGAAACAAACGTGTAATGTCATTGTTAATGTACTTATAACTTTAAATTATGTCATTATGATATAAAATCCATTTTACATTACTTTGGACAGAACTAGGCTTCTCTGATCTATAATATATATTTTTCTATCGAAAAAGAAGGCAAAATCAAGTATGCAATAGATAAAACATACTAAGAACAATTTAAATTACAATGGCCATAAATATACACTTTCTTATGTATTTTTGTAAACGTGTTAACAAGGTAAATGCAACGTTGGCAGATTACAGGTTGTACCGAATGACGATAACACACGGGGGTGGTGAATTCTGAGGTCGTAGTAATAAATACTCGAATTGCAAAGTTTACTCATAAGTTCAATTTAATTTACTAACACTTACAAGCACCACTTTTAGATGGTAGGCCTAAATTAAATATATGCCTTGCCACGTTGCTGCCAATTAGAATATAAGAACTAAAAATGTATATCTTATAGGTGGGCCTAAAATATCCAATGTTCTCTGGAATTATGCCTACAATGTTTTACTTTATAAGACATTAAAATTTTACTTCCTTTCGCAATGTGTAGACTCACAACCCGGGTGTAGGCGTCTTGGCACGAGACAATGAAGCTGTAGTCTAAGAAGGGTTATTTCTAGTCGGTGGTTACTAGAAGATAAGTAGAAGTTATGAAACTGGTAGCCATCTACTCAAATAATATGTGCCCTGTGAGCCGTGAGACACGTGGGACACGTGAACTCGCCTAAAACAAATTCGCGACGGTATTAGCCATTTAATGATACAAATTACTTATTACAACAACGTGCTCGCCAGAAGGACGACGCCACAACTTTTATCTATTTCAATCAAGCAAATAAAAGATCTTCAAGGGTAAGTTACTTTACTATTTACAACTTTACTTTACGTTACATTCATTTTTTTTATACGTTTGGCATCAAAAGGCTAATTTAATAATACGAAAAGATAAATTTTACTTACGGACAAAGCGCGCGAGGTCTGATCGGTCACATAGTTGGGCTGCTACAAAGGGTTAGAAGAAAATATTCATACGCGTGCCAATTAGGTAGTTACTCCGCCGATAATTTAGTTCCGGAACATTGGATAAAAATAAAATAAAATTATACTGGCTGACTAGGTTGTGAAAATTTACATTATATAAAATTTAATTAACGGTACAAGGGTTTACCCATCTTTAAACCATCGTTCTGTGCTTACGTGGTTGTAACAAACGATTGCAAATGTGTTTAATCCTATAATTCGTTCGGGAAGGATATATTGGAAATGGGTTTACCATTAAAAATAGTCTTGTGCCATTTTAAAGAATTAAAGTGGTAATGATTAAAGTTAATGGATGATTTTATTAGTCAAGGACAAGAATTGCCTGAAACCCTTTTATAAAGTTGTTCGAACCCTAAGGCTAGAAAATGTACCTTTAGGTTACCGGTGTGGGAAATGAAATAGTGGTATTCAGACTTTTTGTTTGAGCTAGAGATAGCGCATGTTCAAATTCTGTCTGTGAACCTTGTACTTTTTATCAGTACTGACTGTACTGTCGAATCTCCTCAATATGTTTGATATAATCCTCGCAGAGGCCAGTGGCCCACGAGGGCGGGCAAGATAAAGCTAAAATGAGAGAACAAACTCTCTTTTTATAAGAGATTAAAAAATTAAATACATTATTTAGTAAAAGAATCAGAATATTTTGTTGTAGAGCGAAGAAAGGGTTTCAATTAGATTATCAACAAAGGGACCTTTTATATAACATAATTAAAATTGTTTGAAGAAGTCTAAAGTTTATACAAATCCTCCTCAAAATTAGCTCATTCCAAAAATTTTATCGATGAAGAACTGAAATTGATAAAAGCAAAGTCTAACAAGGACAGAGAAATGAGCTTTTACACTGCATACGTCAAAGAAATAGTCGAAAGAAAACCTTTGTTATCCGTGTGCCTTAAAGTAAATCTAATGCGTCACAAAGCAACTGCCTTTGTGATAACAAGTGAAAAAGTCTTGTTTAAATATATCCTATCAAAACAGTCTTGAAACAAATAAATAAAAAATTAAAGTTAGCATAAAATTTTAAGTTTTCAGCTAAAAAATATAATTAGAAAATTATAATGATAATCGATTTGGGCTGATATTAATCCTTTATTTAATATTATTTTCAAAACACCATTACGTGCCCGTTATAGTAATTATATTTTAATTTATAATGTATTAAGGCGAAAATACTTTGAATCTTCTCGGTGTTATTGAGTTGAGGTAAAACGTTTAGAGGTAAATTATTTTTCGGACGAAGAGGAATGAATTTCTTACAATTTTAATGAAAAATTGTTCATGTAGGCCTCAGAGCTTTGTAAAGCTTGACGTTTTTAATGCATATATACAGAGCTAAAACACTTTTCTTAGGGGAAGTTACCAAATATTGAATGGAAATAAAATAATGTAAATGTAAAATTATCCCTGTAGATCTTGCAATTTCGTATGTAAAATATACCAAAAGTGAATAATTATTAATTTTAAACATAACATATTATAGTTTTCTAAGGATCGCTACATTTGGTGTAATTAACAATAATTTATTATAACACTGTAGCATACCGTTTGTGATTTATATTTATTCTGAAACAATATTATCACACCATGAGTATTTTATATAATTTACTTCCTGGGTAAAACACGCATTGTGTTCGTAATATTTAGATTTTAAATAATGTATAATATTAAAAAAGTGAGTTTATAGGAAATTTGTTTAAAATTTACTATTAATATTTCATTGTTAAACAGATTTTTTTATAAAAGCTTAAATAAATAATCATACCAATCTATTTATATAAGCCCCTTAATTACGGAACTTTCCTCTGATTACCACTCGTATAGTTAATATTTTCAACTTCTCATTCACTCAATCAACAGCTAAAGCAAATGTCCATAAAATTGAACGAAGGAAACTCGGAAATTATTAGTCCTAAGAGCATGCAACCCACGAACCTCATCAGTGTAATGAAATAGGTAATATAAAAGTCCTGGAGATGGTTGTCACTCAGACAATGAAGCCCTGAAGTTACAGATCGCACCAACAAGCCTGAAGCATAAGGAGGGGAGAGCGACATACCCCCCTCCACCCTAAATAACCCTAATGCCCTATCCCTGTCGCTGGTCGACCGAGTACGGTCCGCTCCAAAGTCCAAAGGTCACTAGAAATAAAAACTGAAGAAGGAGGGAATTGATGGGTATGACTAGGTATGTAGTGTTAGATTCCCATATGTATCCAGTCGATGTCCCAACCTCCCTCGATCCTCCAACCCACTCTGCAATAACTAAGAATGGCGCAGAATATTGGTTTTTCTGTTTTAATGAATTGAAACAGCTTTCAACAGCTTGCCTATTTGGTAGACTATGCTAATAGTGCAGAAGATGAGAGCCATTGTGCATCGTGTAAGGAAACAACCCTGGATTTCCTTGAAATCGATCGAGGATTGTTTCTAAAATCGATAGTCAGCCACGCTAGTTTTGCAGGAGGTCGAAATGGGAGGGTATAGAAAGGGTTAGAATATGAAACTATTACTTAGATTAGATTTTTCATCGTTTGATACAATTAAATTTATCGTAAGGCACATAATTAACAGTTGTATACCATCAGATAACTAAAGTGACTGAAAACTGTCACTGTATAACTATAACTAGATTATATTCGATCTTTATGATGTAGGTATAATATATTTCTAATTATATTTAATAGTTTTAATTTTTTTTTAAATTTTTATAATCTTAGTATTGAGTACATTAGCATTACAAATTTCAACCATCCGCCATATTAAACGTAATTAGATAATCTAATATTAATTTAATCTTGAATTTTAATGTTTTATCATCACTAACTCCTGAGATAAAAAGTTTAACACACATACGAATAGAGACAAGGGCTAAAATAAATACTGATGATCTATGTTTACATTTTATTTTTTAATTGTCTTGACTCGGTAAATAAATCTGCAAAAGATCACCGGAGGGTTCGTATACACCCTGTAGAACTGTATGGCAGTAGACTAACAGGATTTTCAGGCGGTGGAGAAGCATATCACGGTTTCGTAACGTTTAATTTAACAACACATAATTTCTTTTCATTTATTTAAGAATAAATGAAAAGGAATTATGTGTTGTTAAATTAAACGTTTGTTAAATTATAAAGTAGTGAAATAGTCTTTGAACGATCCTCATGCTTTGAGATGTAACGAAATGACATCTTAAATAAATAAAGAACTAGTAACTGGCAAAATTAAATATTTATTTTACTTGTGAGTATTGTTTTGATTTCAGTCCTTAATTTTTTAGAATATAACAGGAAGATTGTTCAAAAGAGAAGTATTTCAATTGTGTTAATGAATAATGCAGCGTCATCAGTGCTAATAGCATTACGCATCTATAGACTTGAATCTGATAGGAAATCCTTTTACATTTATTTTTAAATTGGTTGAACCCTGACCAAATTACTTGCAAAAGTGGTCAGTAATTAAATTAAATTTTTTCTTTGCTAAATTTAACTTTTCTGTGGATGTTGAATTAATCTTCAATTCACGTTCCTTAAGAGGAACGCGAATTGAATTGTATTGTACACTAAGGTGTATCGTCTGGAATCTGACGCTGTCATAGACTTGACTCCTGAAATCTGGAGTTATTTTCGTCTAAATAGTGGCGATGACAACGACTGTTTAAGTGCACTCTACATCGTTTCGACATCAGAGACATCTAGACTAAAAATATAGTGTAATCTAGGTGAAGAGACATTATTCTCTCACCAAGTACAAAATTGAGTAAACTTAGACGTTTTTGACACAATCTCTAAACACGGCGGAGTCAGATCCCGGAAGCTGCACTAAGAGGAAGGAGAATATGAGCTAAACTCAGCAGATTGAATCAATTCTTCCTAGCATATCTACGTTGTGTGTACTTTTTATGTTGGAATACTTTTATTTATTTATTCTTTATTTTATATGTGAAGTAAAACTCAGATGTTATGGCATAGCAAAAAACTCCAGCGATGTTATGTAGTTGAACGACTTTTCGATATCGATTTTAAACGAAGGTTAAGTGAACCACAATATGTGTCACTTGGAACATTTCGGCGTCGGAAGAAAATTATGTCGGGAGCCGGGGATGGAGGTGATGATATTTAATATTAGTTAATACTCATTCTAATAACGCATTACACTTTAAAAAGTCATAACCAATATTGAAATAATAGGTAGTAAAACATTACATTGTACCACTGTAAAACAGAAGAAGAGGAGTTGTGAGGGATATAACAGTTTAGGGAGAGCCCCTTTACACGTTAATCTGCCCATCCTCGTGGGTCACTGGCCTGTGCGAGGTTCTTATCAAGATAAAGAGAAGAGTCGGAACAGTACAAGTTCTTTAGTAGTGATAACAGTCATATATAGGATCTGCGCAACCTTTGGACCCAAATTCTGGTGACCTAAATCACTACTCGCCCATTGTATCGACCCGCCTAGTTGTGGAGAATGAGTTTCCACTAATTTAGAACAATAGTTGCATTGAATTAAAAAATTACATCACTTGAAAAGTCGCCCGTCACTCTTTACCTTCATTTAATTCACATACAATTTTATATTAAATAATTTTTAGAACGCATTTTTGGGATGTAGGGTTTATAAAGAATAAAGTATTGAATGTTTTAAATGTTATAAGTTAACTTGAATACCAAACATCTTTACGCACTCTACTGTATTTAAAATTGATTTATTGATATACTTTAAGATATTACAATTTGTTTGGGTGGCAACATAAACTATCTTAATATTTACTAGTCCATGAGCCAAGAGCCAATGTGTAGGAGGTTGAAATAGAGGGGTATCAACAGGGTTAATAAAGAAAGCGATGTTTTTTTCGATAATATTCAATAATATTAAAACTCAGCTTAACATACAGACTCTAAAAAGAGGGAGTTTTCAGTCTGTTGATATGTTTTCCCATCTTTATGGTGGAGTATTATTTACGTGTCAAACAGCAAGTGGGTAATGCTAAGACAAATCTGATCCGGTTAAAAATAATTATCGTTTATGTTTTTAACCTTTCAATACCCTCCAATTTCCCGCCCCCCCCCACTAAAAATTCGACGATGCTATGGCTGACGATCGATTTATTTCTAATAAGAATTATCTCTATTGATCTTAAGAAACACGGAATCGTCTGTGTACACATTACAAAGCGAATTGGTATAAATAGTCAAACTAAAGCTTATGTTAGTGATATATCTCAAAAAATGAAAGTAAAACAAATATTTATTTATTTTAAATATGTAAACATATTAAGTGCTATTGACTTCTTAAAATGTCTTTAGAACATATATAATTAGGTTTGTAATCAAATTATATTGATATCTAATGAAATAATGGTGTGAATAGTAATTTAATTTTTCTGTGTGTTGTTTCTATGTGTATGTGTACTTGTGATCTTACCGGTGTGTATGTGTTTGTGTTCACGAATTTAATTTTTATATATATAATTTTTAAACGCAAAGGATAACATTGATTTAACACATAGCTTAAACAAAATGCTTGCATTAGGTATATTTTCAATCTACGATTGGATGATCATGTAACTAGGTATTATAAAGAGTTGAATTGGCTAAAGATTAAAGAACGGAGGGAGTTAAGTATATTGAGTTTAGCTTTTAAGACTTTGAAATATAAAACGCCAGAATATTTGTATGAAAAATTTGTTAGAATGCAAGATGTTTATTTGAGACAAACAAGATTTGGTGATCATATTTTGCAATTTCCAATCCATAGAACGGTGATATATTCTAAATCTTTTCGTGTCCAATCAATTAGATTATTAAATACACTAGAACAAACATTAAAAGAAGAGCAAAATGAGAGAATATTTGTGAAAAATATAAGACGTTTATTGCTTTTAAAATATAGTGAATAGGGTTAGAAAATAAAAATGTTTTTATGAAAACATGCTTAAGATAAACAGTGTAATAAAATAAGGCTATATTTGAGTTGTTAATATAGATTGAAGTGTATTTGGATTATAATTGTTTTCTTCTTTATATTATGTGTTTGTATTGTAGATTGTATTTAAAATGTAATGAAATGAAGTGTTGGAATTATATTTACGTAAGAAACATGATAGTATATTTTGATTTTCAAAATATATATATATATATATATATATATATATATATTTAACTAGATATATAATTAACAATGTATTCCTTGTACAATGTATAAATCATGTTTGTAAGGTCAAAAAACGTTTGTAAGACCACGACCTATGTTCTGTGTTGTAATGTTTTGGTGCCTGTCCCGGTGGAAGAGTGGACCTTTGGTCTAAACCGGGGCAGGTAAAATAAAAAAAATTGGTGTCAAATTGGTGTCTCTCTCTCTCTCTCTCTCTCTCTCTCTCTCTCTCTCTCTCTCTCTCTCTCTCTCTCTCTCTCTCTCTCTCTCTCTCTCTGTCTCTCTCTCACATATTGTTCATAAATCGTTAAATTCTAATGTCTAAATATTGAATTAGGAAAAGCTGGGAATACCCTTTAACACTAAAGGATCATCACACACCCCAACAGTCCTTTAGCAGTTAACTGCTGTATGGATCAACTATTACCCAAATATCTATACATTTTGCGGTTAGTGATATGCCGCTCCTGGACATACATAAGGCTGTCCAGATTTCAGTGACACATTGGTTTTTGCTGTCCCCTGCGTAGATTCAGCAGCAAGGTACAACCCAGCCAGAAGGGAAACCTCCTTGGAGAGAGTAAAGAGTATGTCTTAAAAGATAATAAATGTATTAACTCGGTGTTTCATGTAGAAAATACTCTCAATACTCGGTAAAAAAAGTAAGAATCCTCTGTTTTTCATATAATTTTTTCCTATAAAATAACCTGAGAAATACCCCTCTACATTAAATTTTACTGTATTCAAATTCAAAAGTTATCTAAGAAAACTATCCCGCTGTTTAAATCTCGAGTATAATTGTATTTTATTTCCTTATATAATTCTAAGGAAAATACCAGCTTTATTCAAACTCAAACCAAATATGTAAAGATTTTTATATCATAACTGTTTTTAAAAATCCAATGCAATTGTTCTGGATGGTTAAAGAAAAATTCTCTTTTGAGATATAGATTTCTTAAAATCTAACATAGTTATAAATAATTTCCTGTCTTACTCTCATTTTTATTGTAATAAAACATTCATTTGTCGTTATAAAACACAATGATGTTTCCTAAAATAGGGAGCTTTGTGACTTTTATTGTTAACGAATACAAATAACAAATTGAAAGAGAAAGCTTGTAACATTCTAGTCTTCCTTTTTATTGTACAGATGCCATTGGTTTTTAATTTTTAAGTGACATTAAGGAAAGAAAATAAGAGTGCCAAGTATTAATGTATACTTATATAATATGTAAAAAAAAATAAAACGTTAACACTATTTTCGTTTATTGCAATTTGTTAAAACCAGTAGTGAAATACCAAGGCATCGGACATGAAAAATACTTTTTTTATGTGAACGAATATGATAAAAATTAGATCCATGGACCTATTAATTTAACAATTTCCAACGGTTTTCACTCAAAGTTAATGTTGTTTTATTTTTTGACATGCAATTTCTACAAGTTTCCAAAACTTGTCATAAATCTCGAGAAGTATAGAAACTGTGATTAAAAATTTGCTTTTCTCACATTGATCTATTTTCTTCCATAAAATTGTAGAAACATTTGCGTGTTTAGAAGTATTAGATAAAATAATAAGGGTTGTGAGGAATGAAGATATTTGTATCACTCTTTCATTATACGGGGTGTTCCGTAACTTCTCGAAAAACGTACATCACGTAGTGCTCAGCTCAAGAATTGAATAAACGACAGCTCCATATTTAAAAATTTTGTTTTGTTGTATTATAAAATTAAAATGCATAATACATTCTGGAATTGCCGTTTAAAAGATATCAATATAATAACATTTGTCCAGTAATACCTTGGTAATATAAACATTTGAAGAGAGTTTTGTTAAGATTTTATATTTTTTTCCACAAATACAGACAGAAAGATGAGGAGAATTAATCGGCATAGATCGATGTTCATGGTGGTTAAATCTTCACCTAAGCAACGTGATATGCCTTTATGCTTAGATTTCTGGGACACACTGTTTAATATAATCAGTTTGAATGGAAAATGTATCAAGTTGTTGTCTCAGCCACACATTTCTTTACTTGAAGTTTGCCAGTCGCAATGAATGAATGGTTTAAAGGAAAACAGTGTTGGGATCATTTTACGCAGTTATAATTATAGAAACATGTAATAATACGTTTAGAGTGAAGCCATCCTTTTCCTCATGTGTTAAAATATCATCAGATATCAGTCAAGCACACAACAAATAAAAAAAAACTATTTTTAATAGAATTATTAAATTTTTTTGTACATTTAACTTTATTTTTTAGGATTTTTGGACACTTGATCAAGATTAAAACTGTGGTAAATGTCCACTTACATTGCTGATTTAATAAAGTGCTTTGCGTAAAATCTATGTGTGGGAACTGTAACAGATATTGCTATGAGTGTTATAACTGGAACCAGAACAGTAAAGATTAGTGTTGTGACCAAAGAGTGCCAAGTGATGATCAACGAGTCACTTGATCTTGCCAGCGCAGGTGCACGTCGCCTTACAATTGTCTCTGCGCTGTCGGCCTTGGCTGGTGTGTTGGGAGCGGCACAGCCAGTTGGGCCAAGTACGATACAGCTCCTGGCAGTTGGCCCAGAGGTCAGCGGCCCAACAGGAGTTGGTGCAGAGTCTTCGTCGGTTGCAGTCCTTGGCACAGCCACTGCACGGCTTACCGCGGCTGTACGGCTGACCTAGCCTCTCCAGGTGGTTGCCTCTGCAACAGGCGGTTTGAATTGACTTTTTATAATAGTTTCCTGCATTTTCAGAACCTCACTCAACTTATAACAGATAAGTGGAAGATATGGGTGTGTATAATGACTGGCTGAATCTCAAAGCAACGTATATGACCAATCGATATCACAAATGATATCAACAATCGATATGAACGATTGAAGATTAATTGGCTTTATCATAAACTGCCAGCTTCCAAGCAGAATATGAGATACATTGATCCACAATTTATTGATCTTCAGTCAATTAAAATCTTTGCTACCCTCCCCACTCCTTTTGAAGTAGATGTGAATTGCTGAAAGCCAGTACGTTTTAACCCCAGTTTACCGAAATCAGATTTTTATTAAAAACACATGTTATACTAAAATATAGTTAATTAAAGTTAATTTGTTTTACTAATACCAAAATGTACCAAGTTCCTAATTAGTATAAATAGTGTACTAACGCTGGTTCAGTGGTAACTAAGGGACGTTTGGTTATTTGAGTCTTATAATTCTTGGTCCTGGCGTTAGTTTTTCGTAACCCTACAATAATATGTACTTGTCGTAGTGCAATTTCTCATCAATTTTCTATCGTACTTTACTACAGTATTAACCATCCCCAAATGTACAATTATTTGTGTATTACAAAATTGGACCATAAATTGAACTAACTTTTAATCCCAACTTCCTGTTTCTCTATATTAACTACAAGATCTTATAAATTTAAGGCAATATAAGTCCTTCTATCATTGTTAGTAGAATAAAAACTAAATTTTTCATTCAACAGGTATTTGTCTGTGTACAATATAAAATATAATTGCAAAAAACTAACTTAGTAATTTTATGATTATATATATATATATCACACACACACACACACACACATATATATATATATATATATAGAAAAACTTTAGAACAGTGATATATGACTTCAATGTAGTTTTCTTGTAGAGTTTAAATAGTTATTTCGGTGTGCGAAAAATCCCTAGGTAAGTCACATCGAATATATGGAGCTGCTTAAGAAACTGTAACTATGACAGGAGTTCTGGTTTACAATAAAGATAACGCAGAAACTAGAAGGTAATGCTAGATTCTTAAAACTGAATATAGAATACAGAATATAGTTACAATGTGTTACATGGGACAGTAGTTGCAGACGTAGCTGAAGTACTTCTTGTGGCCGCCACACTCGGAGAAGCCACACCCCACCTTGTGTGTGGCCGCCCACACCAGCTGTGTGTAGTGGCCCACCTTCATTAGCGAGTTGCCCCTGGAGCCGTACGTGAAGTTGTGCCGCTCCAAGAACCATGTCTTGATGGCAAAGAACCTGGACATGAACACAGAATATGGGATTGGAAAGGAACACGCTCTGTGACATTCAATGCGGTCGTAGGCTTAAGATTTCTTTGACTGAGAAAAATGCAGAAGATAACTGAATCTATTCATTTCTTAAATGGAAATGCTTTTCAATCGGTTTAACATAGTCATGAACTTTGCAACAACAAACACAAACAAACACTTCTACTAGTAGCAGGTACTATATCTGGTCTTCAACATTATTATGTGATACGATACTAGGAAATAAATACTATTTTAAATACATGAAATGTTATATACCGTACCTAGAACCCATAGGTGATCGTTGGTTGGTCCATCTCCAATCAATCACAAGAAATCACAGTCCTTTTAAAACTTATCAACAGCCAAAGATTATTATTGGCAGATCCGATTTAAATTATATTCGCTGCAGATGACTCTTCTCAATCAAGTCGAAAAGGAATTGTTGAATTTAGCAACATTTAATCTCCCTCTTAGTCTAGTGCCTGAAATTTGAACTCCTAGAATCTGGAGTAACCCGTCTGAAGAGATTCAAAAGAATGCCGGGCAACGAAGAAGCTCAAAACACACCCAGAGATACCTAGACTACAGAGGAAGTCTGTCCGGCCTCTTAGTAGCCATGCAGTGCAATCAAAATGAATCTGGACATCGAAGTATATCAAAACGACTATAATATTTGCGTATAAAACAGTTTTTTAAAGGGACTCCTCCTCTTTGGCTCGAAAGCCGGTTATAAGCTATACTTGGTTACTATTGTTCTATGGGAATATATATGTCCATTTTGGGTGAAATCTGTTCAAATTCTGTCTACAATAGGTTAGTAAAAAAGTCTTGACCCTGGTGACAAAAAATGCGACCGTAATAGTAACACACGTAGATAGAGAAGAAAATGTTTACATTTAGACACTGCAGTAGGTAGACTGCAAATAAGAATCGGTGGGCTTTACACAATGATAAACTTCACAGGCTTTATAAAAAACGTCGTATGTGAAATCAGGGCTTTTCATTGAGTTTCATTTAGAAGCTACATAACAATCCGTAATTAGGAAATATTAAATCACAGGGCATAGCCAATTCTTAAAAGGAAATAAAAAATTTTTAAATCTCTAATTACAGTTCGTAGAAAAATGTTACATCCACTGACACACTAGAAATGAGTCGCTTGTATCCTGTAGTATCATGTTGTGAAAAGGTTACCAAGGAACTCGGTGGGTGCTGATGAAGATGTTCTGCCCGCAAGACCCGAAGTCATCTATCCAGCGGCCTGAGATGGAGTCGTGGGCGAGCAGCTTACAGCGGTTTGCCCACGCCTGGGCAGATCTCGCCGCTTCTCTGTGCCAAGTCTGGAACAGTAGTGGCGGGTCCATAAGTCTAAAACTCAGCATTGAAAGTATTGAGTACGTGATGTACCAAGACACTCGATTGGTGCAGATGAACATGTTCGCAAGTCCCGAAGTCTGGAACAGTAGTGGCGAGTCCATCAGTCTAAAACTCAACATTGAAAGTATTGAGTACGTGATGTACCAAGACACTCTATTGGTGCAGATGAACATGTTCGCAAGTCCCGAAGTCTGGAACAGTAGTGGCGAGTCCATCAGTCTTAAACTCAGCATTGAAAGTATTGAGTACGTGATGTACCAAGACACTCTATTGGTGCAGATGAACATGTTCGCAAGTCCCGAAGTCTGGAACAGTAGTGGCGAGTCCATCAGTCTAAAACTCAGCATTGAAAGTATTGAGTACGTGATGTACCAAGACACTCTATTGGTGCAGATGAACATGTTCGCAAGTCCCGAAGTCTGGAACAGTAGTGGCGAGTCCATCAGTCTAAAACTCAGCATTGAAAGTATTGAGTACGTGATGTACCAAGACACTCGATTGGTGCAGATGAACATGTTCGCAAGTCGCGAAGTCTGGAACAGTAGTGGCGAGTCCATCAGTCTAAAACTCAGCATTGAAAGTATTGAGTACGTGATGTACCAAGACACTCGATTGGTGCAGATGAACATGTTCGCAAGTCCCGAAGTCTGGAACAGTAGTGGCGAGTCCATCAGTCTAAAACTCAGCATTGAAAGTATTGAGTACGTGATGTACCAAGACACTCGATTGGTGCAGATGAACATGTTCGCAAGTCGCGAAGTCTGGAACAGTAGTGGCGAGTCCATCAGTCTAAAACTCAGCATTGAAAGTATTGAGTACGTGATGTACCAAGACACTCGATTGGTGCAGATGAACATGTTCGCAAGTCCCGAAGTCTGGAACAGTAGTGGCGAGTCCATCAGTCTAAAACTCAGCATTGAAAGTATTGAGTACGTGATGTACCAAGACACTCTATTGGTGCAGATGAACATGTTCGCAAGTCCCGAAGTCTGGAACAGTAGTGGCGAGTCCATCAGTCTAAAACTCAGCATTGAATGTATTGAGTACGTGATGTACCAAGACACTCTATTGGTGCAGATGAACATGTTCGCAAGTCCCGAAGTCTGGAACAGTAGTGGCGAGTCCATCAGTCTAAAACTCAACATTGAAAGTATTGAGTACGTGATGTACCAAGACACTCTATTGGTGCAGATGAACATGTTCGCAAGTCACGAAGTCTGGAACAGTAGTGGCGAGTCCATCAGTCTAAAACTCAACATTGAAAGTATTGAGTACGTGATGTACCAAGACACTCTATTGGTGCAGTTGAACATGTTCGCAAGTCGCGAAGTCTGGAACAGTAGTGGCGAATCCATCAGTCTAAAACTCAGCATTGAAAGTATTGAGTACGTGATGTACCAAGACACTCGATTGGTGCAGATGAACATGTTCGCAAGTCACGAAGTCTGGAACAGTAGTGGCGAGTCCATCAGTCTAAAACTCAGCATTGAAAGTATTGAGTACGTGATGTACCAAGACACTCTATTGGTGCAGATGAACATGTTCGCAAGTCCCGAAGTCTGGAACAGTAGTGGCGAGTCCATCAGTCTAAAACTCAACATTGAAAGTATTGAGTACGTGATGTACCAAGACACTCGATTGGTGCAGATGAACATGTTCGCAAGTCCCGAAGTCTGGAACAGTAGTTGCAATTCGATTGTATCTCATTGTAAGTCTTAAGATCCACAATATCTCTTGTCTGTCAAAACAAATATTCTTAGAAAAATAAGTTTATTTTCTCTGCATTGATCATATTTCCTCAGCCTACAAAATCCGTTTTATTACTTGCTCGAATGTAGATGGTATTGTTAAAAAAACTAAACTACGATTTGAGCATTTGCCTGTAGAATTCCAAAAGATATTGCTTTAATTTTAATAGTTATTTTTATCCTGAAAATAAAAACCTAAGTTATAATTTTTTTACTAAGAAGCTGAGCGTTTGTCAAGCCCATTACTCAAAAGTTCAAAGTTTTTCTCTATCTAACCGCATGATATCCTTCGGATAACTTAATCTAAAAATAAAACTAATAGGAAATTTTGCATAAAGCTTCATTTCTATCTAGGCAACATAGAGTTAGAAGATGATGCGTCATTCGACGAGATTTGCCTAAGGGTTTAAGAAAATTTGTCATTGGTCTTATGGGTATCCGTAATGCCAATGAGAAAATTGTAAAATTTATAAACAAATTGAGTAAAATCACATAACGTTTTAACGTATGATATTGTAATACATCAGCCTAATGAAGTGAGGTATAGTCATATTTTCCATATTACATCACCGAAATCTATTACGTAACAGGTGATGTGGCGTACTGCTACTTTGTCATATTAATAATTACAAATAATTTCAAATTATTTTATATTTTGAAATAAATATTGGATGTAGAAAATATTTATTAAGTTTGTTTTAATGAAAAATTATATTAAAAAAAAACATCAATCACTCAAGACATATACATGATGTCATGTGAAATATGAATGCTATTCCATATTATAAAGATGCATGTCACTGATATACTTGATATTTTGTATGTAACCATAGCGAAGTCTTTACTAGACACGTGACGCGGCGTATTACTACCTTGCAATAATTAACAAGTAACAATACTCTCTAATACTTGATAGTAATTTATTTATATAGCTAGAATCTTCCACCGGCAATTTAGAAAGACATATAAACAATAGAACTCTTGAAAAAATAAGTGTCAAAAGCAGAGCTGAGGTCCTCCTGTGACACTTGTGTGGGAAATTATGACAGTTATTACAGTTATATAGTTCAAATATAATTTTTACACTTGAAGAAGGCGCTATAAAAAAACCACTTCAAAGTTGTGTTTTTAGATACCGTTCATTTAATTAATAAGTTAAAGGACGAAAAAGTGAAGAGGTCTCTTGAACGAAAAGAGAATTATACACACCCTTACATTACATCTATATTTTCTCTCTCTCTCTCTCTCTCTCTCTCTATATATATATATATATATATATATATATATATATATATATATATATATATATATATTGTGACCATACAGACTCTTGTAGGAAAGCAAAAGGTGTGCCTCAGTACGTTAAACTAAAGAGCAGGAAGTTCAAGCTTCTTATACAAGATGGTATATGCCATTCGACCCAGTAATCATTGCGGGATTAACATAAAACGGCTAAAGTTTCTCCTAGTTTTCGAAACAATGCTGCTTACTTGTTTAGAAAAAAATCTGATTGGAACTCAAAGTAAAACCAACAACCTGCATGATGTAGTATTACTTGATCCATCTGCCTCCAAACACATACAATGAACAATGAAGGATTAGTCCCCCTTTGTAATAGATGATTGAAGAGGTACATGAAATGCCACTCTAGTGACCACTAAATAGATTGTAGAAGCATCGTCCCAACCTAAGATAAACTTACATGTGATACATTTAAAGAAAAAAGGGCCAAGTATGAGCCTTGAGGTTCTCCCGAGTCGGCAACGATACTTAAATATTATTGCAGCTAATTGCACTTTGAATGTCCTTTCTAAAAATTAGTATTTATTCAGTGAATAAGTTAATAAAAAATCTAAAGGAACGTCTAAAATACGTGCCATAGAAGACAAATTCAAGAGTTAGTTATTATTTGAGTCTATATTATTATATTAAAAATTGCTTTGATAGTTGTCAGAGTCAATTAATACATTGCCAGACATACCAGCATGTCTTGTGTACTATCATTGAGCAATACTTTTTGACCATTCTTATACAACTACAGGTCGAAATGAGCTGAATATTCTTTCAAAAGATTCTAACGTTGTTATTAATTTCTTATCCATTCGAAGCGGCTAAATATTTTTTAATATCTAGTCATAATTTATTTTAAAAACTGCCAGAAAAAGTAATACTTAAATAAAAATTTTAACTATGATAATTTCCAATAGCCTATTACAAGTCAGATAGTAATACCTACACCCTGAGGCGAAATTTCATGTGTTTGTGCACGAGGCCATATACATTCGTGAATCTCTCAAAGTGTTGTTTGTATGATTTAAGAAAGGACGGGAAAAAGAATAATTTCATAATTTTCAAGAATTACATTTTTATTAAATTTGAAGCACTGCAGAAGAAAATTATGTTTTAAAAAAACCAAATATATTATTATTAAAAATGTTTTAGCTTGATATACTTTTGGGTTTGCGGCTCATACGCCGGGAATAGTGTGATTATTGTTGAAAAAAAACTACTGAATACAACCCCTTAAAAAGTGTTTGTATATCTTCTAAAGACTAAACACAACACAATAACAAGCAATCATAACCGATGTATTTTTTAATGTTTGAGTATACGCCTGTTGTATTCGAATGACTTGGGTGAGAGAAAAAGTTTTTCACAAGGTATACCCACATTATAGCTGAGTCAAGTATTAGCAAGAAAACACAGTACATGTAGATGTAAACACTAATCTATTATAGCAATACATTAATTATCCTAATGTTTGTTGTGAAGATGAGATTTACTACCAATACCAGTGTAAGAGACACTTACCACAGCCAGCATGTCGGAAGCTTTGGGGTCGACTCTGGTGCGAAAGAAGTTGTGGTACACAATGATCTTCCTTTGGACCTGCCTCTGGGAGGGCAGCAACACTCTGCGAGGTAGTTTTGTCGCCATATATTCTGGGCTCTGTGACAATACTTGGAGTAAGGCTTACAGTATTACGACTGTCATATGACAGGGAAATAATATTGTGATTGTGATAACTTTGTAAGGTATGGGATCATATCTGAATAAAATAGTAAAACAAATTGAAATATTCTTTGTACTATGGCAGATTTAATTTAAATGGTGTCACAGTATTCCAATTTCGCATGCTCTTGACTTGAATCCTAAGCACTGTGAACACCTGGATTCATTTTCTCCTGTCCCAAGCAGTTTTCAGGCGTTTAACTTTTTTCTTTCTCTTATTTTTATATTTATTTTCTTTGCCTTCCAATGTACTGACTATTCTCCCGCTTGATGAAGAGGCTAGATTTCGATCCTACACAACATATAACGATGGTAAATGCCTAAATCCTGTTATCCTATCTTATGGAAATACATTTAATTCAACCTCAGAATAACAGCCATCACAATAAAATATTAAATGAGTGAATTTAAAATCATCAAAGTAAGAGCCATTACACCTCTACCAAATTTGTCTGAAAATTATACTCAGTTAACAATAATTTATCAAAGAAATCAAATTTAATTATTATTTTTCTATAATGTTTTTGCAAGATTGTCACTTCACACATACAACATTACTGTAATTACAAATTGGCATCTTTTAATTCTAGTTTAATTTAGTTTTATTAAAATAACTGGCCAAAAACTTCCAGCATTTAATTATTATTAAATTAATTTATATTGGGTCATTAATACGTTAATTAATATAACTTTTTGTGCAGATTAGTTATTTGATTGGAAAATGTTTTCGCTCCCTGTAAGATTGCTAAAAGCTAATAATCTACGTTTATTAAAGTATTTTACGCAAATACGATCGGGTAAAGCACTTTCACAAGGAAATATTTACAAATGGAAGGAAATTAGGGCTACAAGTACTTGGAAACCAGGCAAATAAAGTTGAGATGAAAGTTTTGACCGAGTAAAGTTAGAGTTTACCAAGTTAGATGGAATTTAAGTACCATCAGCGATGTAATACAATGTGATAACTTAGTTATCTGCTTAAAAGAGAATCTCAGACTTAGTTTATGTCTAATATTTACAACACGTTTTTTACATTGATTTAAAATAGGGCTATTTAATTCTAGTTTATACATTAAAATTCTTAACAAAGTTTGTTTTTTATATATTGCATTTACATGTACATTATATATATATATATAAAATAATAGTTTGAATAATTATATTAAATGTACGGCATTACAAAAACTTATTAAAGAGTGGATTTTTCGGTAGTGACTGATAAGATTTACGGTAAAAACGATATTTGAAATAAGATTAATAGACATGTCATTGTCACATATCCCCAAGTGTTACAGATGGGTCTCAGGTCTGCTTTTGACACAATCTTTCAATAGTTCTGACGGTTAGATATCTTTTCATGTGCTGCTGGAAGGTTCTAGCTAAATAAAACTACTATCAATTACTGAAGATTATTATTACTTATTACAAGGTATAATACATTATTTCATATATCTGTATGTATGCCATACCAGTATCGACTTCACTGATATTATATGCAAAATTTCAAGTCTGTAGCTTATTTTATTCTTGCAAGCATAATGACAGACAGGCAATTATACAGTAAATAAATGGTCATATATTCTTGAAGGAAACACTGGAATTGTTCTGTCTACTCTGTCTGAGCGCCTGGCTTTAATGACGCTCAGTCAAATCGTTCTTGTAATATCTTGAGGACAGTTAAGCAACATATTAAAATGTCATATAACTCTACTCAATCTGTTATTCTACGTTTTTCTCGTTGTTATCAGCCATATGAAATGGAGTACGATAAAAAGGAGACGATTTCAATAAATAACAAAGTTCTACTAGCTTCAAAATTTCTATAACCTCTTCTATTATTGGTCAATATTTTTATAATTACGGAATCTTTATATTAGTTCTTTATAAAATCCTTCACAATCAATCGTTATTCAAGGTGTCTGCTTTATAGATTTTATTTACCGTTATTTATACTCCGTATACAAATGTTTTAATTTCTTAAAAATGCACTTATGGTCCAAATGTATATTATATTCTGTGGAGATAATTCCAGCCACTACTAGTTGCAGCTAATGGTATAATTTGTATATCTTATATCATTAAAGCGACTATAAAAGTATCAGTTTAAAACAATCTTGTTTAAAAATTATCGGTTTACTTCTTTGTTTCCAGACTGTTTTAAGTAATCATTATTGTATGTCGTATATAGAAAGCGTTTCCAATCAGATAGAACCTTGTATGACCTAATGTTTGTATTACAACTTTTTAGGTAATTTTGTTTTAGTAATTTGTTGGTGAAGGTTTAAATAATTTCAGTAATATACATCTTCATTCATATTTTATTTGAAAAATTCCGTCCAGCACATTTAGTGAAATGTGGATTTTACCTAAATAACGGCCGTATTGGAATAATATATAGTTATATGGAATAACTTAGATATTACATGGCAGTCATGTTTATCTGTATTGGTAATGTACGGTCTTTGAGGAAGAGCCGTAACCGCGGTATAGCCGAAATAAAAACGACTGGTGATGTACCTTGGGGGAGTCTCGTAGAACGGGGTCGTCGAGGTCCTCGGCCAGGGCAGCGGGGAGTCCAGGATCACCAGAAGTCTTGGGTAGGTCTTGTAGATGGAGAGCGGTGGACAACAAGGGGAATGATTCACTCCGAGAGGGTAAATAAAGTAACTATATTGACTTGAAATACATAAAAACAAAATAGAGCTGTATAAACGTGAAACTGTTCATGTATTGGGGTGGAATGCGGGCAGCAGCGTGTGTCCAGTACGCCGCCTGCGGAGAGAATAATGAGCCGCGTCTTCTTATCTTGAAGGGGTTGGAGAAGGGGCTGCGAGTCGGTGACGTCATCTCGGGCCAGTAACAACACCAGCCGTTAACTACGAAATAAGTACTGAACATTCCCCCCACCCAAAAAAGGACATTTTTTGACCCAAGTAAGAAAAGAATACGTTATGATTGAAGAAAATTTACCATTCGTCATGAAACATACCTGAGTCAATTTATCATTAATTAAGAGCTAAATATGAATAGAAAATGGAGTTATATGTACACTAAGGAGATTATGACTAAACATTAGGTAAAACAACCAACTTATTTACAGGACGGGTTACAATACCTGACGGGGTTTTCACTTGGACCACACGAACAATGTTGTCAGAGCTAGGTAACACTTTGATAATCCTACCTAGGGGCCAAGTTAGAGGATCACTATTGTTAGAGTACATTAATACTAGGTCATTTTCCTGTACATTTGTAGTTTGTTCAGTCCATTTTGGGCGTTGGATTTGCGAGTGGAGGTAGTCTTTCTTCCAGCTCTTCCAGAAGTGTTGAGTGGCGCGAGACACTTGTTGCCAACGAGATAGAAGACTGAGTGGCTCGGAAGTGATGTCCTCTTCTGGACGTGACAGCAGAAGATCTCCAGTGAGGAAATGGCCTGGAGTCAAGTAGTTGAAGTCGTCGTCAGGTGATGATGGAAGTGCGCAGAGCGGCCTGGAGTTCAGAACAGCTTCAATGCGGCATAAGAATGTCGAGAATTCTTCTGAAGTGAAGTGGTGGTTTTGTATTATTCTCTTCAGATGATGCTTGGTAGACTTCACTGCAGCTTCCCAGAGACCACCAAAGTTCGGAGCACAGGGTGGATTGAAGTTCCAATGGATTTCGTTCTTGGCTAAGTGGTCTGAGATCAGTGGCGTGGAGTTCTTGAGTAGCGAATAAACTTCTTGAAGCTGACGAGCAGCACCAATGAAGTTGCGGCCTTGATCAGAATATATGTTGCGGCATAAACCTCTTCTAGCAATAAAACGGTCGATTGCGGCTAGACAAGATTCAGTATTGAGAGAGTGGACTAGTTCTAGATGAACAGCCTTGACTGTCATGCATACAAAAAGAGCAATGTAGCATTTAGACAATTTTGCGTTTCTTCTAGTACTTTCTTTAACAAGAAAGGGACCAGCAAAATCCAATCCAACGTTGGTGAAGCATCGCGTTTGCTTGACGCGAGAGGGGGGGCAAGTCTGCCATTAGGGGTTGTGTGGGTTTTGCTTTAATTCTAAAGCAAGTGAGACATCGAAAAATGCGTTTTCGGATGAGATTTCTCGCACCCGGAATCCAGTAGCGGCGTTGAATAAGAGATTGAACTATTTTGGGACCACCATGAAGAGAGTACAGGTGATAGTGATCACACAATAGAGTTGCGAAGTGACTTTGAGAAGGAATCAAAACAGGGTGCTTCGAAGACTCAGGCAAGGGAGAAAACTTCAGTCTACCCCCCACCATGAGGGTATCAGATGATAAAAATGGTGTGAGTTTTTCTTAGCGAAGGAGAGCATGGCTTTCCTTGATTGACTGCTTTTATTTCTGGAGAATAGTGTTGCTTTTCAACGAGTTTTACACATTGAGCAAGGGCTTCGGTTCGTTCATTTACAGATAAAGGACCAAAACGTTTAGCAGACTGTCTGGATCGGATGTTATGAATGAATCTTAGTACATAACTCATTGCATTTTGTAGTTTAGTGAGTGAAGAAAATCGATTTATCCACTGGTACAGATCGTTTGGTGGTATAACGTTAGTTGTTAGTGTATTGCTAAATGGTGTCTTCTTGATCTCAATTACTTCAGAGGAGCTTTTTCCAGGTGATACAGGCCAAGAGGAAATTTCATTTAGTAGAAAAGAGGGGCCATGCCACCAAAGCGGGTGATCAAGTAAGCCAGAGGGCATCAGACCTCTAGTGCCACAATCTGCGGGATTGTTGTCTCCTGAAATGTGACGCCAAACATCAATAGACGTGTTTTCCGTTACTTTACAAACTCGGTTTGAAACGAAAGTTTCTAGAAGGTGCGGAGGTGTTCTTATCCAACCAAGAACATTCATTGAGTCTGTGAATAAAAAGATATCTGATATCTGTAGTTTGGTGATAAGCTTCTGGTTAGCTTTGACCAGTTGAGAGAGGAGCAACGCTGCGCATAATTCCAAGCGGGGTATCGTTAGTGGTTTGAGTGGCGCAACTTTGGTTTTAGAATGCAATAGGCTACATCCGGTAGTTTTGTTTTCACATTCGACTCTTAGATACAATACCGCGCACATGCCTTTCTGAGAAGAGTCTGAAAAACCTATGAGTTGGACGGATATGTACGTACTGAGGATATAGCGAGGGATATTTATTTGTGACATAAGTGGAAGTTCTTTGACAAATTTATCCCAAACAATGTGTAGATGTTTTGGGAGTGGATCGTCCCAGTCTAATTTTCCAACCCATATTTGCTGAAGCAAGTGTTTTAGTGTGAAGATAACTGGACTGATGAAACCGTTGACATCATACACTCGGGCAACTTGAGATAAGACATTTCGTTTGGTCGGAGTTTTATTTACAGGGGCAATAGCGTAGTGAAAACAATCCGTGGAAGGGTCCCATTCAAGTCCTAGTACTTTTATGGAGTGAATGGATCCAAGGGGATGTGGTCTTTCTCTGTGGTCAGAAGGGATGGTGCTGAGAACGGAAACACTTGAACTAGCCCATTTGTGAAGTTCGAAACCACCAGATACGCAGAGTTGATTGAGTTCATCAAACAATTGAAGGGCTGCGTGTTCCGAAGAGGCACCACAGACGATGTCATCGATGTAGCAGGACGAGTTTAGCACTTCTGCAGCATTGGGGTAGTTAGGACCTTCGTCGAGAACTAGTTGCTTCAAAGTTCGAAGGGCGATGAAAGGGCTTGATGAGAGACCAAAAGTTAATCGTTGAAGTTCCCATTCTTGGACAGGGCCAGAAGGGTCAGAACGCCAAAACAAATGTTGGTATTTGCGGTCAGAAGGAGCAACTTTTATGGCTCGATACATTTGTTTTATATCGCATGTCAGAGCGATGGGGTGCAATCGAAACATAGAGATAACAGTTCCGATGTCGGCTTGGAGCTTGGGTCCAGTCAACAGCAATTTATTAAGAGACTGATTCGTGTCACTTACTTCAGAGGCGTTAAAGACAACTCGGAGAGGTGAAGATGAAGATGATTCTTTTACAACTCCGTGATGTGTGAGGACATATGGAGAGGGCTGCGGGGCGAGACACATGTGACCTAGGTCAACATAGTTTTGTAAATTGTCTGAATAATGAGCGAGATTTCCCGGCTTTCTTTCAAGCCGTCTTTCCTGTTGGAGATACTTGCGAAGAGCTATTTCTCGTGTGGAGCCTAGGTCAGAGGGGACGCCATTTTTGAAGGGTAATGAGGCTACATATCGTCCGGTTTCGTCTCTAGAGATGGTTGATTGATAATGATCTTCACAGAACTGATCAGCGGGACTGAGGGGTTTTGGAAAATTGATTTCTTCCATTTCCCAGAATTGTTCAAGGAGTCGATCAGTGCTTAGAGACGATGAAACAAAGAGAGAGTTTCGTTGGTGAGAAGGTGATTCCATGGGGACATCACCCCTGAGAACCCAACCAAATATTGTGTGCAGCGCGGTAGGCTGCCCTTTGATGATGGAAAGTTCATTGGTAAGCATGTCTGTGAAAGCTTGAGCTCCAAAGAGAATGTCAACTTTAGCAGGATGATTAAAGTCAGGGTCTGCTAGAATCAAAGAATTGAATCTCTGCCTTAGAGATTCTGAAAGCGGGGCTGTAGGAAGATTAGATGCTATCTTAGAAATGATAACTGCATCCAACTGTAGTTGGACGTCGCTGTTGTAGCGAGAGGCTATGTTGCAAGTAACGAGGCCTTTTGTGTTTATGCCACATTGTTGACCAATGCCTGAAATGTTAACATTACACCTTTTGATAGGTAGTCGTAAAGTCTGAGCTAATGATTGAGTGACAAAGTTGATTTGACTACCTCCGTCAATGACAGCTCTGCACGTTTGCCAATGACCTAAATCGTCTTGAATGAGTACTTGAACGGTGCCTAACAAAGCAACATTTCTTGTGTTAGTTCGCTGAGACTGACAGGACAGTGTTTGAACGGGTGCGGTTGTCTGAGGTGTAGGCGCGGCGGCGGAAGCGCCGACTACTGAGGGGGGTGACGCAGGTGTAGAGATGTGAGAGTGAGGTGCGTCTGAGTGGACGGGCGGCGGAGTGGAGACCCGCTTGTCATGGAGTAGAGAGTGATGTTTCTTACTTTTACAAAATCTACAACTCGCATTTGAAGTACACGCAGACACATGGTGTGACCCAAGACATGAAAAACATCGTTTAAATGAGCGCACAGAATTATAACGTTCATGTAAGGGCAAAGCAATAAACTGGTCACAGCGGTAAAGTTGATGGTTATTTTTACACATAGGACACTGAGAGGCAGGGCGACAAGGCGACGAGTTAGTCTTCTCTGAATGTGAAGCACCGTGTTGAGCTGAGAACAACGCCTTGCGGGGAAGGGGTGCGGGTGGTCTTGACGTAACTACACTAGCTTTGTGTGTTTCTTTGGTGAGTTCATAGACGGTACACTGAGCGCGAAGAAACTCCATAAGGTCTTCCAATATAGGAAACTGTTTGGATTTCACTTCTAGTTCAAACGCTTTTCTAGTATTATTGTCTAAGAGGCGTAAAGCTAGTTGCAAGAGCATAAAACCAGACAAGTCACTGATATTTAGACTTTTCAATGCTTGAACATTTATGTGAAACACATCTACGATCTGTCTTAGGCTACTTAGACTATGGGTCTTTACAGGTTGTTGATCAAGTATTTTATTAAGATAAAAACTAGCTAGGAGGCGTGGATTAGTGTAGCGTTCCACTAGAGTGTCATAGGCTAGAGTGTAGTTAGCTGGATCAAAGGGTATGGCTTCAACAATGCACAGAGCAGGGCCTTCCAGTAAGCTTTTTAAATAACTAAACTTTTCAATAAGGGCCATGGAGGTATTGTGAATTAAATTATCATACAGAGATCTGAAGGAATTAAACTGCTCTAACTGTCCACCAAACTTACTTATATCTATTTGCGGAAGCTTAGGTTTTACAAGTGAGGTTTGTGAGAGATCTACATCGACAGTTTTAGTCTTAGTAGCTACAATAACATCATAGGTGGCTTTACATTTATAGTACATGGTATAAAACTGCTTGAAGGCGGAACTAGTATCTACAGTGTCCTTGGGGTCATCTAATTCAAGATTAAGATTATCCATCTGTTCTGAAAGGGCTTCAAAGTCTGAGTACAAAGACTTTAAATTTGAATACCTAGCGACAAAATCATTAGTTTCACCTGGAAGTTCCTTGATTAAATCAAAACACAGCTGTAACCTTTGAAAATACCTTTCTCTCTTTTTCACACATTGTTCTAGTTTTGTAGAAGCCATATTTTTAAACACTAATTAAATACAAAATATGAAAAACACCCTACAGAAGACAGAATCCTTATTTACTAAATTAACCAGCTTACAAACTAATTTAGTAAACCTTGACAAAAATAAAACAAGTAATCTTCAAACAAAACAGTGACACAGAAATAATATTAGATTGAGTGATTAATAAAATAAGAATGATTCCCTCAGTGATAGAAAATTATTAGTTTTAAATAGAAACAGCTGACAGATAAGTTGCTCAAAATAGATAAGAGCGTCCGGTCGGCGGACAGAAATACTCGATCAGCTGAGCGACAATCAGATAGCGGCCGATAAGCAGCGCAATCAATAAACATAACCTGCAGTTCTGTACCTGTCTGTCTGGCTCTATAGTTCAGTTCACGAAACTTAGCTTAAATGCTAATTTTATTTTTAATGCTAATCAGGTTTGTTTCATGAGGCGGTTGAGTTTTGATTTGAACTCAAATTAAATGTTAAAACTTAGTGGACTGTTTTTTTGCATGAAACTGAAGCGTTCGTATAGGACCAGCTGATCCGGCTCGAAGGACCAAATGTACGGTCTTTGAGGAAGAGCCGTAACCGCGGTATAGCCGAAATAAAAACGACTGGTGATGTACCTTGGGGGAGTCTCGTAGAACGGGGTCGTCGAGGTCCTCGGCCAGGGCAGCGGGGAGTCCAGGATCACCAGAAGTCTTGGGTAGGTCTTGTAGATGGAGAGCGGTGGACAACAAGGGGAATGATTCACTCCGAGAGGGTAAATAAAGTAACTATATTGACTTGAAATACATAAAAACAAAATAGAGCTGTATAAACGTGAAACTGTTCATGTATTGGGGTGGAATGCGGGCAGCAGCGTGTGTCCAGTACGCCGCCTGCGGAGAGAATAATGAGCCGCGTCTTCTTATCTTGAAGGGGTTGGAGAAGGGGCTGCGAGTCGGTGACGTCATCTCGGGCCAGTAACAACACCAGCCGTTAACTACGAAATAAGTACTGAACAGGTAATATAACTTCGTATCATTACGTATTTTTCAAAACGCTGAGCAGTAACCATCTTGAGACTTATAACAAAATACATTTTGCTATTGGATAGCTGATAAATTTAAAACAATTATCTTTGAAATATTTGAAAAAATGACGTAAAATATGAGTAGGATTAATGTTTTTTAAGCTAGTTACATGTTTTAAACCCTATCTTTTCATTGCCTAAGTACTGTTGTTATCTCGAAAATTTGTATTGAACGAAGCTGAGTAATCAACTACTTTTTAGCAAGTCCCTAGGCCAAGTACTCATATACTATTATCATTCAAGTTTGAAGGTTTAATTCCGTATTACGGTAAGTGGTCTAATTCGCCCGAGAGAACTGCTTACAATACATCTGGATTTGCGATCTACCGTCGATAAGTTTACATCTTATAAGCAATCAGCAGATATTGTTGGCTTGTGGATTGAGAATATCTATCTGAGCAAGCTATAAGCGTAATCAGCTCTTTTAAAGGAAACAAAAATACTCTCATAAGATTAACATTGTAATTCTGAAAGCCAGGGGGATAGAGCCCTGTAGTATGTGTTTAACATTTACAAGAGGAACACACAAAAATAAATTTAGAAACTTAAATTCGTCGAATACAAATAACGAAAACATTTTATTTGATATAAACTGTTACATTTTTAATATTTCATAATATAACAAAGTTATTAATATCGCCTTTTGAAAACCTTAAAATTTGGTAAATAGTTATAGTGACAATATTCGTTGTAAATTACTTAAACATTATACAACCCACCTCAATAGCTTTTAACGGATGCCTAATTGAAACGTTAGGAGATGTAGAAACATTATTTAATTTACAATTGCTTGTAGTTTAAAAGTGTATATTTTAGGTCGTTGCGCAGTAGTGGAGATATCTTACACACATTTAATGTGAAACGTGACTATCTTGAAACATATCATTAAATAAGGTTTATGAGAGTATCCAAGCTACATGGGGATACTAAGAGTATTTTATTCTGAATGTTTCTGATGGTATAAATAAGTGAGAAATTAGGAAATATGTCGTGCATACAAGGCAGTGTAATGTTCTCATTGTTGACTGTGTGGGTCTGGAATGCTGGTCATGATTTATGAAGATTATGTAACAATCTTCCGGATAATCTGAGTGCGGCAGTCGTAGATTTATACTTAACTTGATTATGATTTTTACCTGTAAATGATTTATGTTCTCAACATGGTATAATTAAAAATACAATGGCTTTATTGACTTCTTAAAAATTTTCCTTGTGTGAAAATACTTTTAATGTAAATAATTTGAGAAAAGCTAGTAGCTAGTATAAAGTGGAATGGCTACCATGACTGTCTCGGTTTCGTTGTGGTCTCCCAGATTGGTTTATCCCACTCGTAATCAATGTGAACTGTAAACCTTGTTTGCTAGACGTTGCGGTCTTTTCGGTTAGCTCGTGCAGAACGATTAACCGCTTGAATAGGGACAGCTGTTAGACCACCAGCTTTAAGCTCTTTAATTACTCTATTAGTGAAGTCTAGAATGTAATTAATACTGACATAATTTTCAGTTCCAGATGCATTGATGGTGCATTAAGAAATGGATACTGGAAGTCAGAAACGTCTGACAGTTCCATGTTCCGCAATACGAGTACATCTACCAAGCCATTTCATGACTCCAGTGGTCGTTATGTTCAGGAAATTCCAGGAACCTCGGAATCGCTTCTATGCCCGAAGGATTATAGAATTTAGAGGTTCCTATAGCTGTTCAATCTTGGTAGGGCATAAGATTTATAGATCGTGGTCATCTAGAGGTTAGCCTGGCCGAGAGATGGTGTACTGCAGAGTCTAAACGTTTTTGTAAGACCACGTGGTTCACTTGACGGTCTTTTAGAGAGCATACGTTTTCACGGGCCAATGTGGCTCATTGTTTGTTGGGATGCACGACACAAGATTATTCATGTATCTAGACGTTTTGAGACTCTAGGTGCTGCAGTATCTGTTCGACCTGCAGATTCTAGACGTTTTTTTATGATACCATGTGATTTACTTGACGGTTTTCTAGAAGTTAGCATGGCCAAGAGATGGTATACTAGCATATCCAGTGATCAGATGTCCCTGAAGCTATTTTGTTTAGTTTCATTTCATTTATTGGTGCAGACAACACAATGCAGGTCCTAAAAATCATCAATAACAATGCGCAATATGGAAATAAAAAAATCTAAGAATAAATTAAAGTTAAAAATAATCAAAATATAATTTTATTTTTAATTCATAAAATGAAATCCTAAAAAATCTAAAACCTGTATATAATACATCTATGCACACACACACACACACACACACACACACACACACACACACACACACACACACACACACACACACACACACACACACACACACACACACACACACACACACACACACACACACACAAATGTGAATATTTCTATACTGGCTCTGGATTACAGCTAGGAGGCTAAGCTCTGTCCGACCGAGTACAATGGTTGGGGGGATTATAGGAACTAGGAGATCCCTGTAATCAAAGGCTTCTAGAGGCTGCTTGTAAGTACTTACAGTAGTCTTCTAGAGATTAGCCTGTCCCAGATATATTTACCGTTCACCAAAATTCGAAATGTAAGGTTCCTCATGGACTGCGATGTAAGTCTGACTTGATGTTGCGGTGGTGAGCCAACAGGTCTTGTGTGAACAGTTCAGTGTGAAAACACTGTAAAGAGTTTCATATGCCTCAAAGTATCTAACCTTATATTTACATTTATGCAATCTAATATTCATCAGCCTGCTTTTAACTTAATTTGACAGTCATTTGACGTAAAACCGATTTCACTTAAGCTTAAAAAATCAGCGAGCTTAAAAAATCACGTTAGATTTTTAAAGGAAATAGATAAAAAGAACTAAACGCAAAAAAAAAACTATTTAAGAATACTGTCATGTCGAAATTAATAAGTACCGTCAACAGAAACGAGAGGCTAGACCAGACATTAAAAACAAACCGCAGTTCTTCAAGTTTCCATAGATACTAGTAACAAAACCGATGAAGAGCACATGTTGTGTTACGTAATTATATTTCCTTCGTAAGTATAAACTCTAGTTTTATAAAAAAACAACACAGATTAAGCTGAGGCAAGCACACATTGTTTCTATTCTAATATAGCTGAAAATATTTGGTCATTGACTAAACCTGTCTTTGTGTCCTCCTTCACAATTTACACCCCAGAATCGATGAAACCTTCGTATACACTTAAGTATTCTTCAAGCGAATATTTTTTTTTTTTATTTAAACTTAGAAACGTTCCAAGAATATTCCTATGTTTTGTAACGTTTTTTTTTTCCGTCAGTACTATGTGAGAGATTGAAACTGTCTAGCTAGTTAGCTATGTAAGAGCATTTTCTTTGAAACCAATATGCTTAATTCCAGGTAAACCTTGACTAATCGTCCGTTCAATACAATTATTAAAAGCTGTAAAAGAAATGTGTGAAGAAAAGCTTCTATAGAAGGATCGAGACATCGACCTTCACCGTAGCCTAGGGGTAAATCTGTGGATTTTAAAATGGGTTTAGACTATTTTCCCCACATTTAGTGAAATTGAAAGACTACTTGCGCAGAAAGATCTCCCTTCACACATAACAAGAGGAGGCATTTCTCATATCATTAGGATGGTGATTAGTCTGAAATGGCTACTGATGTTACGATTTTTTGCCATTTTCCATCGTTATATGTTACAAAATGTATAACACTTGTAAATGTAGTTTCACAAGTTGTACCATATACCGATGGCAAAGGTCTGAAATCATATTATCTTTTCAAACCAACTCTCGTCAACCACCTGGGGTGGTTGACGAGGACACTTTCAACAAACTACTTATGTTAGTGTTCTTTCACATCTATAGTATATAATAAGATAGGACCTGGTAATAGCAGGTCTGAAGCCAGATTGTTCACGAGTCATACAAGTAGTGGTGGAGGGGGGCATCATAAATTTAGCAGAAGCGGAACGCTACGTGCTTGCTACTAATTTTCACCGTTATCGTTTTCATTCAGTGTTGTTTCTTAAACATTTAGCTTATTTATTTACACTCACTAGTTTATGTATGTATACTTTTTTAGAGTTTTTACTTTTATTATTATTTACGATTTTGTAAATACTTTTATTTGATTTAAAAATGGAATGTCACAATTATAATATTGTTATATTTCATAGTTAGTAATTTACCTGTTGTTCACATTATTATTGTTTATATATTACTATGTTATAATATGATATAGGCCTTACTGATTGGCTGTTCAAGTGTTTAATCTACTGGTGACCAAATAATTTGTTATATCTTTACAAATTTAATTTTTTTAACACTTGTAATACAAGCTCTACGTAATGATTAATGACATTCCCAGTTAACTGGTTTAAAATTTCACTATGCCAAAGTAGCCCCTTCGAAGTAAACCAAGAGTTAGCTGTCACTTATTTGTAGACATATTATTTTATGTTTTAATAAAAAAAAACTATTATTATTTTTTCAGTAGCAGCCCTTTATTAGTACCTGTAGGACATATTGACAATTTTAAATTTAATAGTTTTAATCGATACTTAGACAAAAATTGAACAGCTAGAATACATACTGAATGTATACAAACATACAATACATACAAAGGAACCTTTTTTTCAATTTGCTAAAACATAGCCCGAAAGTTGGAACACTATTTTAAAATTCACTGTGAACACAATTTTTATAAATATAAATATTAAATATTAATATTACGTCCGATTACCCTGTATAGGTATTATAAATATTACTTTCTACTTTACTATAAAGGAGAGAAAGGTTTAAAATATTCCAGTTTTTCTAAGTTATTAAGATTTACTGATGTATGACATGATACTCGAAAAGAGCTAAATGAAAAATACATCATCTCAGAAAAATTGATAGAACTACTAACAGTGGATAATTGTATCTCATAAGTAAACAACTAAATATCAAATAAAATTAAAATTAATTAAAATAACCACAGTATTATATTATAAAAAAATATTAATTTTGTTTGCCACCAATTGGAGTAAATGTAACTTGTCATAATCAAGGCAATGGCTAAGGCTACGCTTTTTATCATGTGGCTAAAGTTAGAAACTCGTCTCAAATAATGATGTTTCATTATAAAATATAGATTTTAATTACCTAGTATATATACATGTTTAAACATACATTTCAAACATTATCCGTGAATACTGATAGATATTTTATATAGTGCTTTTTAGGGACAATTCAACACTGAATATAAATAATACGACTTTAGAACTTACAGATAGTTATCTTAATATATTTTTAATATTGTGACACTAAAATCTGATTTCTCATTCCGATATACTCCCATTCGTAAGGCAGTCAGTTACAAATGATATCTTAGATTTGAGTAGTCCACTTGCCTCTACAGCCCTTAATGTCTGGGTCGTATGTCTGAGACTCGTCTTGAAGCATCACTCAATTGGTATAAATCACCAGAAACTGCTATATTTGAATCGCTTTCGTTGTAAAAGCCCTTAAATTCCGATTCCATCCTGGGATGTAAATCTTTCTGACCTCCCACTGCCCTGTACAAGTTTTGGCAGTAACTAGAAGCAGATGTGAACAGGTCAAAATTAAGTATCGTAGAGTGTAATACAGTTAAGTATATAGATAAGTATAATCTTATTGAAAATTGTAATGACCATCCCACATTGCTTTATTGAACATCTACCTAGACCGAAGATAAGTTTATACAAGAGGGACATACATTCTTACACATACGAGTACAGGATATTGCTTAGAATTTGGAAATGCCTCAAGGATCTTTCTTCTAACCGGTAATATTTTTAGGGAATGGTGCAGTTGAATGCAGAGTTCCATACTTGTGTTGTTTTCGTTTTTCTTTAATATTATTATAATTTTAAACCTTTTTGATATTTGGGATCATATGATATTTATGTTGTGCTTTTAATATACGTGTATTTAAAAATAGTTTTGTTTTTGTAATCGATGAATATTTCCACACACCGCCAACGAGCTGAAAATGTGCAACTTTCTTGGGTTTTCAAAGCAATGTTACTGTTTTAGGATTACTCAGCTATATTTTATTTATTTTTATTGTTAGAAAAGTATTCTCATTAACTACGGTAGGTATTAAATGTCATACTACTGGAAGAAGCAAGAGAACAGCCTTGATCGTTAGGGGCCTCACAAATATTTGTTGCTATTATCTAATACAATATTTAACCTGCTAGTATAAAGCTTACATCACTTATACAGACATCGATTGATACGTGTTTGCACAAGTCTACAACCTAAATATTATCTCTTGCACAGTTTTATATGCATTTTACGTGAAGTTTGCGTAGTGAAAGTACGTCGATCTTGTTACACAGCAAGGTTTACTGCAAAAATCACAGGAGGTACGCGTAATTTTGAAAACAGCTTCAAGCACGAAAACCATGGGCGCAGAAAGCAGCAGAAGTTGGAAGAGGATGTAAAATTTCGGCGGAATTTATAATTAAGCAATTATATACTGTAAGTATTGTGTCTCTGTGATTGATAGGTGATACTGGGCACATTTTATTTCTCACATTATTTTAACACGCAATCCGTCGTCGACAAAGATGATGCCAACATTGTACACGGGCAAATTATGTACGAGAAAATGTATAACTGCGTGTTCTAATTTATAGTACAGCCTTCCTCCTAATAGACTTCTATTACACAATTTATAAGGCGCCACAAATGAGCGAAACGCAACTTCCATTACGCCGCAGCGGCGAAATTGCTGCCTAGATAATGGAAGGCTGCTGAGTGATCTATTCACGAATAATGAATGATTACTCCAGTTGGAAACGCAATTAAAAATCAATCACAGGAACTGAAAGTTAATTTGAAGGGAATTATTATAGATGATGTTGGCTGAGCGTCAGCGAAGCCTATAGCCCGAGACGATAGAAAAATTAATTTTATTTCTGTTTTTCTATCCATGCCATATCTGAAGAACGAACTGACCTACAGTTTTGGAATGAAACGTATTTATGTAAAGGTAACATCGAGTTCAATGATCGTGCTTGTTACTCCATGAAATTTGGCTGAGCGTTAGTCAATATGCTTACATTGGTCGTATATGTACCCATGATGGTACTAACGAGAGCATTTCAGAAATTCATCTGCAACAAATGTACCCAGCTCTAGACTTGTAATTTGGCATGTTGCCTAAGTGAAACCTGTTGTGGGACTCTCCTAACGCATTGTATTTACTCGCCATTAATGTTGACAAAGCTTTACACAAAAATATGTTATGCTTAAAACTGAAATGGGCTTAAATATTTTATTATGATATCACCGAATCCAACTCAAATTGTGTGTTGAGAGATTCTATTTGAAGTTAAATTTTATAATTAATTCATAATGAAGATTCTTTGGCATAAAAAAAAAAACAATATTATTTCAATAACATTTAAAATTTGAAGCTGGAGTTGTCATACGACCTCGTTTAAGTGTCTGTTTGTCCGTAGTATTACGGATGAGTACCTGAAAATTTACGAGGAAACTTTTCCTTCCACCAATATTGTGCGACTCCAGCAAATTTGATCAGCATTTCAAAGTACTTTAGGTTGTTTTAGATATCTTAAGAGCTCCTTTAGCTGAAATCAGTCTTGAATCTACGATAAGCCTTATGCTTCACACAATTTAAACTTATTTCAGTCTTATGGGGAAACTCACTTTCGCTTACTTTATATCATGTCATCGTGACAGGGTTCATCTTTACCTGACCCCTTGATGATATTATACCAAAGTACACTAATAAATAAATAATATCTTTCAGAGCTGATAATAATAAGTTATTATAACACCCAGTTAATTACTTAAATTTTGCAAGCATACAATATCCCTGGCTGACTTGCATAGTCTTTAGATAATACAGTCCTAAAACTCCAGAACACCTAAAATTCCAAATAATTTTTCATAAAAATGATTTTCTTTAACTTCGCTCAACTGCATGCAAGCTGGTTCCTTCGATTATTTATTACGAATATTGATCACAAATGTAGATCAGGAATGTTTACCACGATATACTTGACTACTGATCTGTTTGCTGAAACAACCCCGAATTAATTAGATTCAGCCAGAAGGGTTACGTCAGAAGGGTGAAGCAAGAAGTGTACCTTCGTTACTGGCTTTAGTCATCAAAAACAAAAGGTTGAGAACTCAATAAATTTATAATTTACTGTATTATTACTTAATATTGAGAAGACGTTCTCGCCTTGTTAACTATTGAATAGCTAAATAACGCAAAGTTAAATCATAACAGGATTTATCTTTTAACAAGTTTGACCCGCTCTGTGGGCGATATTATACCGAAGTGTGGGTGTACGCTAATAAATACTCAGCTTGCGGGATTTTGGCAGCGTGGTTGACAGGCCAATTTATGTAACGGATACCACCTCACTTGTGCCGGAAGTGGTTTTTAACTCAGTCAGGTAGAAAAAATCTGAGATTTTCAGTTCACATAGGTTTATTATAATGTACTATATCCCCGTATAAGATGACCCGCAGCTAGAAGGCCTTGTGTGAATAGCTATCGTTGTGGAACTTGATTTCGTTTAATGTATCTCATAAAATCATAACGCGATTTATTTTTAACAAGTTATTATCTGCTCTCTCAATGAGATAAATTCTGTATCACTTATTAAGCCATTTACTTCATCTGTAAACTGTCTCCGCTTTTGAGTGGGGTAAACTTCAAATTCAAATTCACACTCAGTCAAAAACACTCTTTCTCGTATTTACGAAAATGGAGATCCTAACGGAGGTTGAAGGCTGTGGTTAAAAAATGTTAGACATCGATGTTAAATTCAAACTGTTTTGACGTGACAACGTCTTAAATTAGGTTGCGGCTCGGAGTCACTCATGAAAAAGTGTAACGCCCGGTAACGTTACGATACCCGTCCAGTGGGTCCGCCGCACGGGATCCGCACGGGATAAAGCAGATAACTGTGGGTCCGCCGCACGGGATAAAGCAGATAACTATGTTTATTCGTGAAAATGTGGAGTGCTTAGATTCGTCATTTACAACAACTACAACAATAAAGGTAAATAATTGTATACTGATATTTCATTATCGTAAACTATGATTGATTGATTAATTGTTAGATTGACACAAAAGTTGAGAAACTGAGTTTATAGGTTATGTCATACTATTGACAAATGTTGATAGTGTTAAGTAAATTATTAGTTTAAATCACTCTGCAATCAATCGTAATTCAGTCGATTGAGAAGAAACAGCGCGTATTGCTAGTCAAACATTTAAAAATAACAAATTATAACCTCTAACCTGTCATAACAGTGCGACCAAACAAACGAACTAAACCGACCAATCACCACGCGCGGAGTTAGAATTTAACTGTGTTTAGCAAGAATTTCAAATTCCAATTTTAGTAAATGTTATATTCAACTTTACCATTTACAATAACAAATTTTAATTAATTTCAAATTATGTACAATGTTTTAGTAAACAAAATATATTTCTATAGTTAAAATTTGTGCAATTCTTATTTTATTCAATTCCTTGTTCCTATTGTGCAATTTAATAATATTCATATCAATAAATATTCTACCGAGAAAAAGACGTTGTCACGTAAAATCTTCGCCCGTAAAACCGACTTTACAGGCAACCATAATTTTTTTGTTTTTGGTTAAATTTCACATAATATGTATAAATTAACATCAATATCTAAGATTTTTTAATCACAGCCTTCAACCTCCGTTATACATATTGTGTACTCTCGTTTATTCACATCTTATTTATCTGAAACGTTTTACACGAAACGGTTTTTATATAGATAAGAGAACCCAAATTTGAACAAAAAAGACATTCTGTTGAATTTTCCAGTGATTTTTGTAATTCATTAAAGCATGTTCGGCGTAATGTGTGAAACATAATAACAAATTACCTCCGTTTTTGTAGACCACGATAGCCCAGAATTGTAATTGTGTTAGATATAACTGATCGTCTTTTCACTGACAGTAGCATCGGTGCTGTAACCTATGTAGGAAATGTGTCAGCATCTTGGTTTTCAACATACAATAGTGAAAAGATTCTGATAATGATCAGCTAGAAAGGTGTCATGAGGTGTTCTGAAGTCTCAGCGTAGTTAGACCGGCTGATAATTTAATTTGATCCACAGTCCGACACTTCATCAGGGGCGGTGGTGGTCTTGAAACGGTTATGTGACCTTGTATTCCGAAAGCAGTTCAATCAAGTTTATCAAGCGTTTTTTTACAAAACCGTAAATACAGTTTCTTTTTATTCGAAATTATATTCAGATCTACACAATTAATATTTATAAATAAAATTACACTTTAACTCTCATTAAATTTTATATTGGAAGAACAAAATCTATTGTGTTCCACCGTATTCCAGGTTTATCCGGAATTTAATTTGTCCGGAATTCTGGTTGCTACAAATCCGGATAAACGAAATTGTACTGTTGTTATCGTTGATGTGCCGGACGAGCTAAAACGGAGAGTCCAAAACACCCTCACTGATTAATACGCAGGCTAGTTAATGGCTCTCAAATAGTAATCCTAGGTCTACCCACCGGATGTCGCAGTGAACAGTGTTACAGAGAATTCTGTGTTAAATCATTTTCTTGGAGCAACCTCCGCCTCTGTGCCACGGAGAGTGTTGTCCCGATCACGATCGTTTGGAAAAAAACCCTGGACAAAAATCAGAAAAGTCTCCCCGGTGTGATGACTTAACGAAGGAACTATTATAACAATCTAATAAAATTATAATAACTATTTAACTCTGATTAAATTGTTGAACAAAATATTGTATATTATATATAGTCTTCAAAGTATGCAAAACACTGGCATTACTAACCCTGGGATTCTAACAGTGTATTATATTTTATAGATTTCATTCGTTCATTTTACATCTTACAGGCACATTCACATAAATAGTAGCTTTTAATTAAATAAACATGGAAGGTTAGGTAACAATGAAGTAAAACCAGTGAATTTTAGTGTATTACGCAAACACATTAATGCCTTTATTAAAAGTTAAAATGCATTAATTCAAGATTGCCTTTCTAACCATGTGGTTAGAAGGTACAAATGACTCAATGAAGCTTCCAAATAAATGGTTAACATAAAATTATGATCCTAAAATAAAATGAAGCATTTGTGGATTTTAATCAATGTTACATTAATAAAAACTATGATAACTGGTAAATATCTTTTTTCGGTACATATTTTTCAATTTTTTTTTATTAATTTAAGCAATTTTATACTTTATATTACATTTTTCACAACGGAGAATATCGTAAAATAAAAGAACCGATGAATATTATACAATTTCCACAAAGGTATAAAATCAGTTCTATGCAATTATTTTAAGTGAACTAAGCTGAGCTCCCAATTAATGCAGATTATAATCGTTTGGAAAACGATTATACTCTACTCTGAACTGAAAAGCAGGTCGAATGCTTGCCACATGTATAATTATATTCTAAATGTAAAATGACCTGTGCTAGCAGAGCTGGGAAGTATTATTTGTTGTGTAATACGGTAATACAGATGCTAATACTTACTGTGGTCAAACCTACAGAACCGTCACTACCAGTGCTAGCGGAGCTGGGAAGTATTATTTGTTGTACAATACGGTAATACAGATGCTAATACTTACTGTGGTCAAACCTACAGAACCGTTACTACCAGTGCTAGCGGAGCTGGGAAGTATTATGTGTTGTGTAATACGGTAATACAATGATAATACTTACTGTGGTCAAGCCTACAGAACCGTCACTACCAGTGCTAGCGGAGCTGGGAAGTATTAAGTGTTGTGTAATACGGTAATACAATGATAATACTTACTGTGGTCAAGCCTACAGAACCGTCACTACCAGTGCTAGTGGAGCTGGGAAGTATTATGTGTTATATAATACGGTAATACAGATGCTAATACTTACTGTGGTCAAACCTACAGAACCGTCACTACCATTGCTAGCGGAGCTGGGAAGTACTATGTGTTGTGTAATACGGTAATACAATGATAATACTTACTGTGGTCAAGCCTACAGAACCGTCACTACCAGTGCTAGTGGAGCTGGGAAGTATTATGTGTTATATAATACGGTAATACAGATGCTAATACTTACTGTGGTCAAACCTACAGAACCGTCACTACCATTGCTAGCGGAGCTGGGAAGTACTATGTGTTGTGTAATACGGTAATACAATGATAATACTTACTGTGGTCAAACCTACAGAACCATCACTACCAGTGCTAGCGGAGCTGGGAAGTATTATGTGTTGTGTAATACGGTAATACAGATGCTAATACTTACTGTGGTCAAACCTACAGAACCGCCACTACCAGTGCTAGCAGAGCTGGGAAGTAATACGTGTTGTGTAATACTGTAATACAGATGCTAATACTTACTGTGGTCAAACCTCCAGGAGTGGACGATGACTGCCAGAACCGCCACTACCAGAGCCAGACATCCCGCCAACTGCATGACAGGTTGCTGAAGACATCTGACACACCACAACAAACATATTTTCTTGTTAGTTCTATCAAAACGTCTGCACCAACATTATTATATCATTATGACTGCAGACAGACTATCAAGAAATAGTGCAGACAGACAAACTCAGAAAAAGTTATTTTTGCTAACGCTCAGCTCGGCTTAGTCTTGGTAGGGCTTGGAAATTTGAGCAATAAATTGTGTTCATCATGTAATCAGTGGTGTTACAAAATATAATAATAATGACACATATGTTTTTTAGTGAAGTAACTCCAAATGATACCGCCGCACCGCGCCACTGTACCGCTGCTGCCTTGATTACACGTCTGTTGAACGTGAGTTAGTGGCACGTGACAATATTACCGGTTCTTACACGTGTGTAAGATATGCTTTATAGGTTAAATTTTGTTGCTTATTATTGAAGATTGTATCCCATTAAACCGCTTTATTTAATATAATTTACTTGTGTTTTGCTTGATTTTAAATAATCCGAATTAACCTCTTTCGTGAAGAACATTGTTTTTTTAGGAGTATGTAAACGGCATGTTTAAATGCCCAAGGACGTACTAGTAAATTAGAAAAAAATTAATCATGTTGTAGGAGGTCTCATGCTACTTTTAGAAGTATTACCAAACTATCTTTTTCCTTCTGTTACTTTTAATATTACACTTATGAGAGATCGCTGTAATTAATTATAATATTTTCTCAGTAAAAATGTTACATGGAGATTATACCATTACGTTGCAGAATACCATTTTCGCAATTATTATTTTAAATTTTATGGGTTTGAATATTTTACTGGCAGACTGACGATCATTGCAGTGAAGGAGTTAACCCAGTAAGTTCATGCGTATTCGAAATACATTAGAGACTACTATCTTTTAAGTCGTTTATTGAACAATCTGTATATTGTCTTATTTATTCATTTACTCATTTTCTGGTAAGTTTATTATTATTGTTTACTGTTACCTTGTTGCAGATTTTTTGATAGTTCGTTTTGTCAACTACTCGTGTTGATATTACGTTTATTTCGTAAACTGTTATTGATTTTAGCTTCGTATATTATAGAATTCTCTGTATTTATAGATATATTTATGTTTCATTGTTATTAGTGATAATTTTGTAGGTCATGTTGTATTTTTATGGCTGTATTTAATGTTTACCTTTTGTTATATACTTTAACTTTTACAATGTTCTCATAAACATGGTTAATATTTTTATATATTTTCTTAATACTGGACAATTTCCATTTACTTTGTAAATTGTTAAATATTGGATATGCGACTGAAAATACAGAAATAAATAAATAAGACACAGGGATATTTGCATATTATTATTATTTTATATCTGATACATTTCAAACGACTTTGAAATATTGTTAACACAATTAAAATTAAAAATTATTTCTGGTATGCTGTTTCTGTAGGAAGTATGGCTCTCTAGCTATCTTCAGTATGCAAAAGTTCAACGGAAACTCGGAGGACTAGTGATGTGTAAATACAGGTGAATGAAACTATATAGTAATTTAATGAATGAAAATTATCGACACCTTGTCAGTTTGTTATAAAGAAGGCTGATCGTTGATAAGTCAGGTTGATTAGTGATCAGATAAGCTTCAGCCAATCACGACACAGCTTAGCCCTCTTATTTGTCTGTTCCTGTACACAACTGACTGTGCCAGTTTTGGTTTAACATTTGAAAGTACATAAACACTGTGGTGAAGTGGGCCTGCAGCTGACGAGTCAGCCAGTACCTTGTCCGCAGACCGCGAGAGCCTAGGGGCCTATTCTGATAGGGCGAAGTGGGCAACTCCGCCGTATTAGACTTGCAGATTGGTCCAGCTTTTATCAATTACAGCTTCTGGTGCAAGAATACCGGACCTCTAGTCTGTAAACAAGGTTATAAACGACTGCTTTCAGGCATCAACGCCAAATAATACGAGACAGACTTCAGCGTCCAACAAGAGTCTTTCACTGTACAAGAGAATGATTGAAATTTACTGCTAGTATGATAAGGAAGTGTAACTTACAAATTTATGTGCCATATTATAATTGACTAAGCATTAGTGAAGCCTATAACTCGAGGGCTGGAAAAAATTAATTTCTGCATAAAGATTAATTTTTTTAATAAACAACACTGCCTTAGATTAGGACGCATGTCACTTCAAGAGATTTGACTGAGCGTCATTCAGGTATCTATGATTACGAGAAAATAGCAGTATAAATAAATCTGTACACTGATGCAAACATACGATATTTTTGAATATAATATATTAACACATGTAACATTTATTTATTACAATGCATGCCAAAATATCTTAAGGTATCATCATGTGTAGGCGTTTTTTAATTTAAACACAGCTAAGAAACCCAGGCTAATGAATAAAAATGTGAATATTTCATGATATAGACATGAAACACTCTATATGAGAAGTTATCTCATCTGTAGACTAATCAACTTCATTTCTGAGTAGACAAGAACGAGTTCTATGACAATACATGCCCAAACATGCAATTTGTGGCTTATCATCATTGAAGCCTATCTTTCAGTAGGATGACACAATTACTTTATTTTTTGTATGCCAGAGGATGTAAAAATGTCTTTACTATATGATTGTCACACACATCTGTCCGTAGAGCAGGTCTGCTCGAAAAAGAGATGAACTATAGAACTATTACAAATTTTAAATAAAATCTCAGCAAAGATTGTTATGCAAGAAGTAGTATGGGTATTCCAACCTAGTCGTTATAGAACTAAACTTCTACACTTTTATGACATTTTCTACATTTGACAAAAATACATGAAACATACAATTTGAAGAACCCATAGCTAAATAACAGCCATTTAAAATGTTTACCAAGTAGTCCACATGATTGTAAATTAAAATTTTAAAAATTCTCCAAAATTAAGTTTAGGATCGTAATTAATTAATGTATTAAAAAGTAGAGTTTTCTTATACAGTTGGTTTACATCTTTAACTTAATTTCTTAACTAATATTGTGTATTAATGTTTTTGTGTTTCTCATTTTGTGTATGAAACTGTTCTATCAGAAATAATATGCACATAACAATACCAATATATAGAAGTTTAACGTTGGGTCCCAAAAAAGTATAATGTCCATTCTGAATCGTAGAATTAAGCGAATTTTGAAAAGAAAACCCACCGAGACTAGTATTATGACTTAAATGTTACTGAAGGACTCGTAGATAAAATTGTCAATTAGTTATGAGTTTTTAGCACTCTTTCTTATTTATTAATACTAGCACATCACTTGCTTACAAATCAACAAATGAACAGAGCAACATATATTTAATTCACAATTACCTCATGTGAACTAGGCCTGATTTTTTATACGTCTAATTGAAATAGAGTGGATGATACCTTAGCACACAGACACTGCAGATACAGTAGGTGTAGCACTAAGTGCCTTTAATGGATATTGTCCAATCCATCTGAATTGTGCACTGTCACGTAATTTAATCATATAACCCATATCACTTGAGTGCATGTCTGCCGAGAATTGGGGTTTTTAATATATTTTTTTCAAATGCGTAGGATAATACAATATTCTGCTAATTTATCACATCATAAAACACAATATGATTGTTCATATAGTTCCAAAGGTTTTGATAATTGTAAAAAACATTATTATGCTAATTTATTACATTATAAAACACAATATACTTGTTCATATAGCTGCATAGTTTTGATAATTTAAAATCTGTATGACTAAAATAATTTTTTTTACTGCAACTGCAAGTACATAAAATACTTATTTTATATTTATAGCCTGTAGCTTATTTTGATATCGATCGAAAGCCTTGGTATCTAAATGTGTTTTTTTACGGATTTGAAATGTATCCGACTATACGTAGGTCTTTGAGCCATGAATTACCAAAGTTCCAATGTTAATCTTATTAGAGTATATGAAAAGTCTAGAATGGCTCCATCCTCAGCTAGATATTTATACTTAAATAGTTTGCAGATAGAGTCCATTGCATTTGTGTTACATTCATCGTAGTGAGAGAACAACGTGACCTGATTTCATAATCATAAGATTGTATAAGTTTTTTTATGTTTTCAGTTTGTAGTACACTGGATGTAGAAAGTGAGGTGGTAACTTATCAGTAGCATTAGCAACACCAGTGATGATCAACAGTAGAAGTTAACTCTTGTACCAGTTGGCAACAGTTGATAACACGTGTTGTATTTATAGTCCGACAAGTGTATCCAAGGACATGCCCTTTATGCGACCGGAATGTTCCCAGGGTACACAAAATCTTCAGCTTCCAACGCATTGCTCGCTAATCTCGTAGTGTTGTAGCTTAGCTTAGTTCCCGACAAGTGTATCCAAGGACATGCCCTTTATGCGACCGGAATGTTCCCAGGGTACACAAAATCTTCAGCTTCCAACGCATTGCTCGCTAATCTCGTAGTGTTGTAGCTTAGCTTAGTTCCCGACAAGTGTATCCAAGGACATGCCCTTTATGCGACCGGAATGTTCCCAGGGTACACAAAATCTTCAGCTTCCAACGCATTGCTCGCTAATCTCGTAGTGTTGTAGCTTAGCTTAGTTCCCGACAAGTGTATCCAAGGACATTCCCTTTATGCGACCGGAATGTTCCCAGGGTACACAAAATCTTCAGCTTCCAACGCATTGCTCGCTAATCTCGTAGTGTTGTAGCTTAGCTTAGTTCAGCTTTCCGGACCTCACTGGCCAAACACAAGTCTGCAGTATGTGCAACCTAACTTTTCACTTGGGGTGTGCACAGTTTGTCTGACTCTAACTCACAATTAAAACAAAATTTGTTTAAAAACCTGAATTAAAATTACATTAAAAAATAAACATAAATATAAAGATGAAACATAATTTTGTAACTATTTGACAGCACGGCTCACGTTAAAAAAAGCTTTAAATAAAGCAATGAGGAGATTAAGAAAGATGGAGATATTTGAAATGCGTTTATGAGAACTATTTCGTGGTCGCTTTATGGATTTCCTAAGTGGTAATAATCTAGATGGATAATCATGTTATGTGTAATCTTAAAGTTATCACGTAGAAGTTTATATAACCAAACATTTCGTTTGAAATTAGTCACATCAGAAAATAGTTATTTAAAATAAAAAAAATAAGTCTTGTAAAAATCCAATTTTTCAAAAGATTAAAAATATTTCTATTTGTTTTAATATTTCAGGCTTTTTATTGAGTGCTTGCGTAAATTATACGGGATGAACAAGTGTTGAAAACTAGTGTCATTCCTTAAGAAATATATTGTAATGTTTAATTTAACTCACTAAAAAGTGTAATAATAAGTATTAATTAATTCGTGCAGGAAAACCATGACCACATATTTACTTATGAATATGACAAGTTCTTTCAGTTGTTTGTTCATAAACATATAAATTTACGGTGACGTTAGGTCGTGCTTTATACAGTGTCAAAAACGTCCAACACAATAACAGCTACAAGTAACATTAAACAGTACAAATAAACATTATTTTTAAAGTACAGTATAATATTTGCATAGTACGGTTTTCAAGTAATGTAACATACTACATTTTTGGAATTGTACTTCGAGTGCCAAACATTGTTTGTTACCAGTTCAAGAGGTACATATTAGGTTGTACCTACATTCTTTATTTGGGTAATTGATTGCTTGTAAAATACCAATTTTGTTTCACAACTTTAAGTCAACTGTGAGATTAAACGTGACATACTGATTCTTGGCTTTTAAGAATATTTGAAGTGGAGATGCTTAAAAAATTGAGCTGGAGGTTTATATTTGTCCACACCACAACACTCCACGTCATTTCACATCACACCGTATCGCAATAACTGCCCTACGCTACTCCACACTGTACCATACTACGCAAAACTATTCCCTTACACACCACGTCAAACACGCCGCACTACGCTACTCCACGCCATACCATACTACGCAAAATTATTCCCTTACACACCACGTCAAACACGCCACACTACGCTACTCCACGTCATACCATACAACGAAAAAAAAACCTTTCCTTGTCACGCCACGCCACACTACGCTACTCCACGTCATACCATACTACGCAAACCCTTTCCTTGTCACGCCACGCTACACTACGCTACTCCACACTATACCATACTACACAAAACTATTCCCTTACACACCACGTCAAACACGCCACACTAAGCTACTCCACGTCATACCATACTACGCAAAACCTTTCCTTGTCACGCCACGCCACACTACGCTACTCCACACTATACCATACTACGCAAAACTATTCCCTTACATACCACATCAAACACGCCACACTACGCTACTCCACACTATACCATACTACTCAAAACCATTCCCTTACACACCACGTCAAACACGCCATACTATTCCACACTATACCATACTACGCAAATCTATTCCCTTACATACCACGTCAAACACGCCATACTATTCCACACTATACCATACTACGCAAATCTATTCCCTTACACACCACGTCAAACACGCCATACTATTCCACACTATACCATACTACGCAAATCTATTCCCTTACACACCACGTCAAACACGCCATACTATTCCACACTATACCATACTACGCAAATCTATTCCCTTACATACCACGTCAAACACGCCATACTATTCCACACTATACCATACTACGCAAATCTATTCCCTTACACACCACGTCAAACACGCCATACTATTCCACACTATACCATACTACGCAAATCTATTCCCTTACACACCACGTCAAACACGCCATACTATTCCACACTATACCATACTACGCAAATCTATTCCCTTACACACCATGTCAAACACGCCATACTATTCCACACTATACCATACTACGCAAATCTATTCCCTTACACACCACGTCAAACACGCCATACTATTCCACACTATACCATACTACGCAAATCTATTCCCTTACATACCACGTCAAACACGCCATACTATTCCACACTATACCATACTACGCAAATCTATTCCCTTACACACCACGTCAAACACGCCATACTATTCCACACTATACCATACTACGCAAATCTATTCCCTTACACACCACGTCAAACACGCCATACTATTCCACACTATACCATACTACGCAAATCTATTCCCTTACATACCACGTCACAACATCCCACACTACGCTACTCCACACTATACCATACTACGCAAAACCATTCCCTTACACCACGTCACACCACGCCACACTACGCTACTCTAAGTTATACCATACTACTAAAAACCTTTCCTTGTCACACCACGCCACACCGCTATTCCACGTTATATATTCCATACTACGAAGAACTTTTCTTTGCCACACCACGTCACACTAAGATTCTTCATGCAAGTGCCACACCAAGCAACGCCTTTTTTTCTGTTCGTACAATAAAATGCTTTAAGAAGACATAACAGGTTATAGTGAGTTTCTCGATACCCAACAGTTCCTTCCTAACGACATTAAAACGTTTTTGGTGATGAGGGCGTAAGGTTAGGAACGGATTGAGCACTGAATATAAAGCACCATTGTATAATGATTGTGGATGACATCAGACGTTCTTATCCTTGTCAGGACTCATAACTGTGAATAATCACGTGTTCTGGACCCAGCTGAATAGTTAATGCGAATAATTTATACTGGTCCGAATAAATTAAGTTTTCATGTTTCGAAAATTATTACTTCTCAAATGTATTCCAGACGTGTGGGACCGCTTAGGAGATAATCCCCATTATACCTTCTCTTCGCAATTAAAAGGATTGTTTCCATTACAAATAAACGAAAAAGAAGTCTTAACGAGGTCGTTTGTTCAAGACGGGTCGATATAAACGAGTGGTTGGCAATACTTCAAAAATAATGGGGAGTATAATATGGTTTATCATTGTTCTTGGTCAAACCGTGAGTTACATACATTATATTATGTTTTGATAAGTAAGAAATCAGTTGGTAAATGGGCTGTTAGATCACGTAACATAATTATAAATAAGAGAACATTGCGCAGTAATAAATATAACACCCAGCCAGCGCCCGTTTACCTAATTACACTTGAAATTATCAGCTAGCCATATGATCGTGACCTTTAGGTAAAAAATCTTTCGTACACAAACTGTCATTAAATTTAGGAATAAATTTTTAAAATCTATATGAATATTATCTTTACAAGAAAAGCCAACTGATGGTATATAAATTATAATTTAAAGATCTTTAATTGATAAATAAATTGAAAATTCATGGACTGAACTCGTATTTACAAGCAAAAACGCAAATACTTTTTATTTCATATTTTAAATTCCACCAAATATTTCAAATTCTTCGAAATTCCTTGGAGAAACAACATGCGATTTGAACACCAACACCAAAATGTGCGTAATGACAATGAGCTATTGTTGTAGGAGTTTATTAAGTAAAGGAACAATTTGTAAATCATGTTGTAAAATTTGAAATCCAAATAGATGATTTGAATTGATTAGTAAATATCAAACGTTACGTCTGCGAATATCGTAGTATGTCGAATCTGTTTATAAACTGTAATCTACAATTGCACTAGAGCAAAGACCACGTGGAAGACCTAGCGGCAAGGCGGTTTAATCAAGGTAAAGAGGATCCCATTGGCCCAGCAGGTGCATACTTATTAATGTTCAATCTATTGAAATCCTGTTCATCAAACACCTATTTTAGGTATTAATTTAAATTAAACATATTACTCGACATTGAAATGTATTGCAGTGTGTTGAATCTATTTATGAACCGTAATCTACAATTACACGGATCAAAGACCACGTGGAAGACCTAGCGTCAAGGCAGTTTAATCAAGGTAAAGAGGTATTCAACTGTCCTGCAGGTGCATACTTATAAATGTTCAATCTATCGAATTCTGTTCATCAAATATCTATTTTAAATATGAATTTAAAGTAAACGTATTATTCTACTTTGAAATGTATTGTAGTGTGTCAAATAAATTAAAAACAAGAAATCTTCAAATATTAAAGATTACGTGGAAGACCTAGCGTCAAGGCAATTTAATCAGGTAAAGAGGTATTCCATTATCCAGCAGTTGCACACTTATACATTTTCAGTCTATTTACATTCTGTTTCAAACATCTTTTTTTGAATAATTATTAAAAGTAAACGTAGTGCTCTGTATTGAAATGTATTTTAGTGTGCCGAATCTATCTATAAACCGGAATCTACAATTGCACAGAGCAAAGACCACGTGGGCGGGCCAGACGGCGGTGTTGTCAGAGACACGCCCCCTGGCTCCGGCCATGTCTTGATTAATGATGTGGCGTAAAGAGTATAGAAAATTAGCATCGCCTTTTGGCAAACATCTTTGTGTAGAGAAACTCGTTCAGAACTCATCATTCTTGTGCCGCCTTGTACACGGAAGGCCCATGCTGGGTATGCTAATTTTGCAATTGAATAGTAAGTATACATGTACCTCGATGTTTTCCCAAATAATAATACATAGATTGAAGAGTGATAAGTTGACCACTTAAAGCAATGGCTATAATCTGCTTTCGTGAATGTTTCAAATTGATTTATTCCATGATATTTTAACGATGTATTTGATATTTCGCCTCTTCAAAACTCTTGCTAAGGACCATTCCTACGCTTCGTTGAATTAACGAGAGAAAAACGAAATATCACTCTTCTTAGTAATTGAATAGCTGCTTAAAGTTTGATTTTCTTAACATTTTTTTTAGAATTTACAAATACATTTTTTCCATACCATGTAGTCTATCGCGTCATATGTCTATCCCTCTTGGGAAGCTAAGCACTATCTTTTTTGTTTTTGTTTTTTTTTTTTTTTCCTTTGGGATATTGGGGTGGATTCATAGATCCTCACACGTCAACCTGAGCTTATTGTGTGCCCCTTTGATGTTAGAGGGGTAAGCCTATCTTCGTGCCCTTAATTAGGCTAAGAAGCTTTTCCCCGATACTAGCATCTGGTTCGTCGCCTGGTTGTTTATCACCGAAAAGAGCCCTTCTCCTTGCTCCCAGTCTCTCACAGTCCAGTATTATGTGTTTTGCAGTCTCTTCAGACTTATTGCAGAGTCTACACTCCGAGTCCTCATTTCGTAAACCTAGAGTGTTTAGGTGTTTCCTGAAGTGGCCGTGTCCAGTGATCAAGGCAATCACTTGCTTAACCCGATCCCTGCCCAGCCCCATCAGCCATCTGGTGAATCCGGAGCTAGAATCGGCAAGCAGTCTTTTGCCGAGTGCTTGTCCTTGGTGACTCTGCCACCGCAAGCGGTGTGTCTTCCTGGACCATTTTTTTATACTTTGGTAAGCGGCTGACTTGCTTATACCACAACTCGGTTCTGGACCGGTGTATGGCATGCTTGCTCCGCTTTTGGCAAGCCTGTCGGCGCATTCGTTGCCACCTATGCCTGTGTGGCCCGGTACCCAACCAAGACGCACACAGTTGCGTGATCCAAGCTTGCAGAGAGTGTTATAGCACTCCCACACAAGCCTGGATGAAATGCTGTTGGAGTCAAGAGCTTTAAGAGCTGCCTGACTGTCTGGCATTATACAGATGTTCATTCCCTGGTACCTTCTGGTGAGGCCTAGGTTGGCACAGGCTAGGATACCATAGATTTCGGCTTGAAATATGGAGCAGTTCCGACCCAAACTGCCGCTAAGGGCAGTTCTAGGGGATTGACTAAACACTCCATATCCAGTTCTACCCTTAATAAGCGAGCCATCCGTGTACCAGACAAAGCTCTTTCTTATTGTTGGGATGTTATCTTGCGATTTCCACTCATCTCTGGAGTAGAAGTCAACAGAGAATGGCTTATTGAATACGAACTCCGTTCTCATTGTGTCGGAGACCATTTCGAGAATAGCGCTTGGGTTTACAGCTTCAGTGATGGCGCCATGGCTCGCGTTAGACGCGCCATTCCTCCACAAACCAGCAACCATCAGCCGATAAGCTGACTTACGCGCTTCAGCTTTTATATGGACATCAAGAGGTAGAAGTCCTAAAGCCACCTCGAGGGTCGCTGAGGGACTGCTCCTGAATGCTCCGGTTACAAAGATTGTGCCAAGCCTTTGTAAGCTTTCAAGCTTGGCTTTGGCAGTTACCTGATTCACCTTTGTCCACCAGACTAATGAACCATAAGTGATTTGAGGCCTTACAACTGCTTTGTAAAGCCATAGTGCTATATGGGGTTTTACGCCCCATGAGATTCCTGCAAGTCTCCTGGACGTCATGAGCGCCCACTTTGCTTTGTGCAGGATATTATTAAGATGATCATTCCACGTAAGCTTTTGGTCTAGAGTCAGTCCTAAGTATTTGACTGTCTTTGACCACTCCAGCTGAGTGGATGCGAGTTTCAGCCTAGAAAGAGACTCTAGGTTCTTTTTTCTAGTGAATGGTACAACTACTGTCTTAGAGGGATTTACTTTCAGTCCCTCTCCCTGACACCAGTTGTGTACTATCTTAGTTGTTCCATTAAAGTTATTTTTGGCGATGGATGATTTGAAAGAATACCGGGACTTCGGACATTAGCCATTGTTGCAATTTACAACAACAGTACGATACGTTTCGCAGATTAATATCTTTCAAATCCTTCTCTTTAGATGTAAAAAAACTTAAGACATAACATTGTTAAGCATACATCAAAAAAGAAAATGCATTGGGTAATATTTAGTGAAGCCGTAGGCCTGTCTCTCTACATGATATACGAGAACGAACTGACCTATAAACTGAAGATTCTGTATGAAGCTTCATTTTATATATAGGCACAATGAGTGTGATGAACGTGCATTGTCACTCCATGGGATTCGGCTGGGCGTTTGGAAACAGTTTTACATTGACCTCATGATTATAATAGAAAAATAACGTAGAATAAACGAATGTGTTAACAAACAGACTGTTATGATATCAAATCTTAATATTTGACATAGTAGACCTAGCACATAATATTATAGCAATGTGATCTACATTAATGAGTAAAAATGTATCGTGAGTCAAAATATCGAGGATGACTAGATCTGAATACTAAATTTTGTGTTACAGATAGACTTGAAATGTTGCATGCAACCTCGGACAATCCTGTTACGCAACGTGGTGTGGTGTACTATATCTTGTCAATAATCATGATAACAATATTTTTGTCCTTTTGAAGTTTACGGTTGTCAAATCTGACTTTAGCGGGTTTCCTTGAGGAAAAGCGAAATGTTTATGTAACTTTAGTATGCACTTGGTATTTTCATACGGTATTTTCTCTTACAACTTTAATCTCCTCCACGTATATTATCTGCATAATCTAAAAACGGCATAAAATCCACAAACTTGAAGAAAAGCGAAATGCTGATGAACGCGTATTGTGAGAAAACACATGATATTTTATAACCTATTTCCCCTTGCTAATTTACTTTCCTCCAAATAAAATGAATACAATAAAATAATATGGTAATAAAAGCTGACTTTGAGATTTTTGTGGGAATTTCCGTTTTGGAGTTCCCCGAAATGAAGGAAAGCGAAAAACAAAATTTATCAGTAGTTATAAAGAATAAAAGTATTATTCCACACTAAGGGTAAATTAACAGATCCGCCTATCAAAAATACCAAGCTCATATATTATGTTACATAAATAAAATATTTGATTTGCAAAAAAAGAAACGATTTTGATTCGATCTTCACAAGTTATTAATGAACTATTTCTTCAAGTATGACAACAAGAAAACGCGCTTTGCTTAAACAGCAACACTCGTTGTAGGAATGCTGATATGGGTTTAGTAAAATGTTGTAAATAGTTATCATCGGTGAACTAGTTAGACAAAGTCGTCTATAAGGACCTTTATATAGTTAGGGGAAGCTGGTTTAACGTTTAGGTTTTGCCTTACGGTTGGTTTCAAATCTACCAAGCTACGAAAAAATATGATTTTAGGAAAAACAAATGTTATATTGTTAACCCTTATGTTACCCCATATCATACCGACACGTATTAAAATTAGCTCGCTTAACTTAAAGTATTTATTCTAATGAAGTGCTTCGTTTTACAGATTAACGTAAGCCAATCTTTAATAAATGTTACGTATCCCATAATTATTTATTCACATGTATATAAAGCCGCTTGGTAGTTAATTAATTTATTACCATTTATTTACAGCCCGTTTGTAAAAAATCCAATTTTAAGTCTATAAATGACATTATTTTGTTCTAGAGCTTAAAAATAAGTATATTTCGACAGTTTTCAGCCAGTAAATTATGTTGCAAGGCATTGATAACAGTAATGTTTATATCACTGGGGTTTGTATCTTTAAGTGTAAAACCAAGTAAATACGTACAAAAACATTTTGCAGCTTTTCAAAAAAGTATCAACATTAAAAGATCATCCACTAAAACATTATTAAAATGTTATTGTTAATTTCATTTCTTAGATATTTACTTTTTAAAAAATTTAAAAATTTAATGTATTACAATTATTTTGTTTCTTGTGAAATCCGATCCAATTATTGGCACCATAATGGCTCGGATATACACACAGGCTTACTTGCCCATGTAGACGCTGATTTCCCTAAAGGGAATTCCTTTTAGAGAAATTAGCGTCTAAATATATATATATATATATATATATATATATATATATATATATATATATATACACATTTAGTCTTTTTATTTTTAAGATATAATGACCACATTCTTTATTTTTATGTAGGACATAAATTTATTTTAATTTATATTATTTTGAAATAAATATCTATTCATTCATTCACGCCAAACGTTAGTAACCTTTCTTGGATGACATTTGTTAATAAATAAATGTAATATTGTGTTCTAATACAATATAAATATACATCATCCCATTTCATTAAGAAATGTGGTGTTTATGTTTTTATTCTCTATTCCATATTGGTAGGTTAAAGAGAACTGACCTGCGAACTGAGGACGGCCGGCCGAGTGGGACGAGCGAGACGGTCACTGGCGAACTCCGCGCTACACACTGGCAAACTGTGAATCCCTAACTCCGCCTCGCCAGTCGCTGTCAGGAGGTAGTAGTCGTTGAGGCCAGGTGATCCACTTTGCCAAGAGTTTTGATGCAATACCCCAACCCAGCCTCATTAATCACTTTATTCCCAATCACGCTGTTTTAGAGACAGACAAGATGAAACCCAAGAATTATATTGCAGGATCCTCAGTCCAATCTGTTTCACAATTCATTCATATTCATATTCATTCATGTTGGGTTTTAGTGCAACACCATCAGAAAGCTTAAACCTGAAGAATTTAGACAAATGGTGTCATCGGTTATAGCTTCTAGCCATAGTGTTAGAATACTCCAACCCGCCTGTCCAAACTATAGATATCAATTTAGAAGGTAGTTGACACAGGTCGTCATTTGCTATGGCTACTAGAGTTAGCCTCCAAACTGCATACCAATATCTTGAACAATAGCCAGGAGGTAATATAGACAGGTCAAATCATTCATTAGGCTACTATAATGACAGGATCCTCCAGCTCGCCTCACCAATCTCTTGAACACTAGTCAAGAGGTAATATAGACAGGTCAAATCATTCACTATGCTACTATAATGACAGGATCCTCCAGCTCGCCTCACCAATCTCTTGAACACTAGTCAAGAGGTAATATAGACAGGTCAAATCATTCATTAGGCTACTATAATGACAAGATCCTCCAGCTCGCCTCACCAATCTCTTGAATACCAGTCAGGAGGTAACATAGACATGCCAAATCATTCATTAGACTACTATAATGACAGGATCCTCCAGCTCGCCTCACCAATCTCATGAATACTAGTCAGGAGGTAATATAGACGGGTCAAATCATTCACTAGGCTTCTATAGTGACAGAATCCTCCAGGCCGCCTCAAAATCCAATTACATACATTTCAAGTCATTTGCTGTGGCTACTAGTTATATATCGCCTCTCTAATCTATATATTCTAGTCAGAAGGTAGTACAGACATGTCGTCATTCACTATGGCAACTAGTTATTGTGACAGGATCCTTCAGCCTGCAAATAGAAATCTCTTGAGTACTAGTCAAGAGGAATTACAGACAAGTAAAGTTACTCGGTATAACCGTTAATCAAATAATACTGAGATAATCCACAAGCCTGCTCATCTAACACTTGACCCCTAGTTAGGAGGGAATAGCGATAGGCATCCTCTATGACTTTTTTTGTTCATGAATTAAATACGTATTGGGTGAAATTTATAGTGGACTACCAGTTTAAAAAGCACTGTATATAATACACGCTATCACTGCAATTTAATAAACTACTCATTTCAGAAATCCCGTAAAAGCCAAAAAAAGTATAATTGAACTGAACTAATTGAGTAATCCTCTAACTAACTTTACCACCAATGCAATTACCACTTTGCTGTTCAAAACCCACAGTTGTTGGCGGTGTTTATGCTGTGAAACACTGGCCACACTCAAACCTCTAATTATAAGTTTAACGCTGTCCTGTTACAAACATGGTTGTTAATCTGTGAAATTTATAATACGACAAAGTGTGGAGTTTTGCTCTACACATCGACCATTCAATATCTCTCAATTTCAATAGAATACAGTGTAGTACCGCTTTTATACAACATTCTATCTATTTCTCTATCAGTGGCAGTTGCAAGACCTGTACTCTCATGCACTCTTTTGCTAGTTGTTCATATCATAGTTTATAAATCTATACTAGTTATGATGAGTTAATGTATTGCACGCTTTTACGATCCTACAACAACACGGGTTTTTTAGAAAAACTGAAAATAATTCATTTCAGACTTAATTTTTGGAGTTAGACTTTTTTATAACCACCATTGTATCACATTTACATTGCATAATAACCCAAAAAATTTTGTCACACCAAGATCCACTCACCCTGTATATATATATATATATATATATATATATATATATATATATAGTAAGTAATCCACAGGTTACTAATTGAGGTTGGAAAATTTCTCTTATCCGTTTGTACTTTTTATATCTGTCTGTATTTACTTTTCTTTCAGAAACTGATTTCATATTTTCCGTCAATCACAGCTGTGCCAGCTATATGATATGCGGTCTGGCGTAACTCTAACTTGAACAAAAAGGGTCAATAATAATAACACTTGATTACTGAAAAGAACTTGTATACTCAGTAAGTAACACACATACGAACGATGTGTGAATATAAAGCTATATTGTACCCGGATTCCGCTATAATCTATTTATACCTTTCTCGAATGTATGTGGGCATGCAATTAAAACTGTTCGAACAAACCTTTTCATTCTATTGTTATCTATGGTTGTTATATATTCTTTTGTTATGTATTCTTGCAACATATTCTATTGTTATTTATTAGTGTATAAAATATTCTATTGTTCTCAAACTATTGGATTTTCAGTGATTTTTTGTACTGTACTAGCTGTTCTGTAACTATCAATTGAAATACTGATAATAATCAAATGTCTGGTTCCAAATCAACCAGTGAACAACGTGTTTTGCGCGAGTTTATTGAATTTATTAAAACCCTTATATTTGTGCATATTTGTGTTTAGTTTGATAGAGTATTTTAATAACCTAAATTATTGGGCTCCTACAACTGGCTGGTCCCCATAAGCCGATATCACCCAATTAGTCGAATGTTTCAGTGTCCAAATCCACTTTTAGGGCTAAATATACAACAGACACAGCTATCAAATTTATATTGGAAGGCACACACAAGTACAGTTTAAAAAATCAAGTTAACCTAATATTATGTACTAAACGTGACTTTGCTCATCGACTTAGCATATTTCGACGTATACATTAGTCAACCTTAAGATGGAAATATTTTTTGTTAAAATAATTGTTTTTCATTTTAAAATCAAGTCCTTAAAGATAACTATTATGAAGTTATAACAAGTATAAACTCATTTTTATCACTCTCAGAGGAATAAAAACATTTCAAGTAGAATTTCCTATATTCAATCTATTCTAGTCCAAATAGATCGCCACAGACAGCGAAATCAACGGTCGAAAATTGGAAATTCTAAATTAATCTTTGAAACGCTCACCTGCATCACGGTGTGGGTAACTTATTTGATCTCATTTATTTCATACAAACCATGATCACATAATCTTTAATTTAATTTAATATGTCAAGCTTTATTGATTTCTTTTGATTGCCCTTAAATATATTCACATTATATGTTGTTAATTCCTTCTTGTATTGGTTATAGCGCTCTACGATGTATTACCAATCTTCAGTACTTAATCTTAAGATTGTGCAATCGATTTCGTTTTCCTAAAATATTTTCGGTGTTAGTGTTTATCTGTACTGAACAAAAGTAGAGAGCTTTTTAAGCACTCCCTGTCAAATTACAGGCATTTAAAGAAGGTGATTTAAACCATTTTGGAGGTGATAAGGCCCCAACATTAGGAGCTGGAGATAATAATGTGAAAATAATACAGTGAGTAAATTAGTTATAGCTTCAGGAAGTTGCAGGTTTCTTTTCAATATTTTTTGGTTATAACACAGTTTAATTTTGAGATGAAAAATAAAAAAAAACATATTTTTTTTTAAATTTATCTAATGAAATTATTTAATTTTCTTAAGTTATAAATTAATAAATAAACTATAACTTATGTGCACAATCTAATAATTACTCATTTTTATGTTGGCAGTTTCTATTTCGGTTTGATTTCAAAATGACGTACGGGGCCTACTTAAAATGCCTATAATACTACGTGGGAAAATAAAAACATCCATTCTTTTATCTGGGAAGTTATCTTAATGAGGTATTTATTTGACATAAAAAATATTTTCCAATCCTAAATCTTTTGCACTACCTTTACTTTTGAGTACTGAGTAATCAGTAATTAATGCAAGCGGATCTAGCTTTTTTGCATTAAACATAACAAAATTTTAAATTAGATTGTCAGTGAATCTGACTGCTTCGATACACATATCCCGGAGTATTGCGGATGTGTCAGGGGACAGCAGTTGGTCGACGACTGTACGCATTCATCACAATACGTATGTGGGTCAACCGCGTGTTGACTTCAATTGGCATATGTTTACACAGCCGCATAAATCCTGCGGTAGGGCCAATCGTGTCCAATTGAATTGTGGACGAGACTGCCGCACTTAACACAGCGTTAACTCTGATGCGAGCTGACACGGAGTCATTTCTCATATTTATGAAAGTGTAGAGTCTACAACAAGGAGGACTTCTCGGATTATATTATAATCTTCCGGCACATACGGAAAGAACGGTTGTTATATTTGTACAATATACTATACCGATTATAATAATCTAGCGGTTACCCGCTCCTTTCCACCCCCCCCCCACCATTGCACGCGAGATTCCATTGGATAACAAGTAGAAATTTCCTTTTTAAATTTCGAAGGTTTAAATAAACACTCCTGAAAATAAGTTATGGTCACTGGAAGATATTCAAGTCTCCTGATATACTTCAGAATAATTTCAGTTTCAGGTTTAGCAATATTTTGAAGTCCTGAAGTCAGAGAGTGATCAGTATTTATGAGTGCCACGTATACTCATTTTTTGGAGCATTCCACAATATTCGAATTAATAGCTCCAACAATTTCAGTGACAACTGTTTACATCTTGACATCTTCAAAAGTTAAACTGGCTCTTATTTCAGGTTTCAGTGCGTGAGGAAATGTTTCTGGTTAATATAAATTATATTTCGCACTCGGTGGTAGAGTTTGCTTTGTTTCCACGATCAAAAAGTGTTTAAATACTCGGACTAAGAGGTCTACAGTAGTTAACAATAGTCTACTTTAGGCCTCTGTAATATTTTTTGTCTAAACTATTCACGATGCCTCAATAGCGTTTGGATAGTTGCCCCAATCAAGGAAATATATGCATATGTTGGTAAGAACATCTACATCAGTCAAAAAGTGTCCAATTTGCTCAGTTAAATCTACTGTGGTATTTCCGGTACGCGTAGTATGATTCATATACATATGTGAATGAGATTTAACCTTATTAGGACAATGGGAAGTGAAAAAACAAAATGAAGTTCTTCTAGGAGTTCCAACCCTATTTCAGCATCCTTAGAATTGGCTTTCAGGAAAAGTTTTTGTATTGTCTGCTGAGAGCGTACAATTAACATTAATTAATACGAACCCTTATCAGCATTCATGACCAGTAAGTACAGTATCATACAGTATTTTCAATATCTCAAAATAATAACTGATAACCGATTTCGTAAGGGTTTGCAAAACAATTAAATACGCCTTTAATTATTAACTTGCAACTCTCAAGTTTTAGGATGTCGTTCTTCAAAAGACGTAAAACAAATTCTGAATAAAACTTTTCACTTCACGCATTTCCGTTTATTCCTTATTAACTGTATTTTGTCCAACGATCAGACCTGCATTTCTTTCTGCAAATATCACCTAAATGTCCTCCGTCTTGTTATGTTACTGTGTCTAGATACCGTTACCACTTTTGAAATAATAATGAATTAAAGTGGAAAAAGCCTAAATTTTAAACATAAAACCATGTTTTTCTATATTTTTGGCTATCATAATTTACAATAACACTCAAAATATTTTTCTTTTACTTACCTACATGGGTAAATTCTACGCATTCAGTAAAAAATTCGAGATTTTATAGTTATATATTTTAATGTGGCAAACGGTTGAAGTGAGGTGTTTAGCGTGTAGAGGCCGCTGGGACCAGGCTCCGTTAGGGATCTTCTATAGCAAACAAACTATAAGTTATGTGTATTATAAATTTTGTCAGTTTAGACCACCGGAAATTTGGACAAAAATGGCTTTTATTCAATGGAATATTTATTACTTTAAAATAAAAAGAGTTTTGCACAAATGTAGACAGCGACAAAATTGATATTGAATTGGAATTAGTGGCGTATATATAAGATAACCTGTTTCTCTTTTTGTTAACATACTGTATACTTTAAAAATACTTTATTCGTCTGTTAAATGGAAGGTTTGAGGGGAATAAAGTTCTTAAAAATAATATAATAACATGAGGATTATAAAATAATTATAATGCTTGAAAATGACTAATGTTAAAATAATAATAATATATTGACATATTTTTGCCTTTTGTAAAATTTGAAGGGTTTAAACCTTAAGGGATGTAACAAAAGTGTACCCTAAGGATAGTTCAAATTTGAGTCTGCATTGTAATATAAAGTATACTCAGCAGATGTACAGTTATACACGGATTTATCGCACAAATACTAATGACTGTCTTCCTGCAAAGTTTAATGAGACATAGGTGACTAGATAGTGAACTTATACACGATATGTCTAAGTAATATCTTCATATGAAGTTTGGATTGTCTCAGTTGGAAATTACAGGAGTTATAGAGTTCACAAGTTAGAGTTGGATTGAGTAAGTTTACATATTGCTTTTTCAGGTTGAGCAGCTTCGAGAGTAAAATATTAGACAGACAAGCAAGGGATGACCTATCCCTCTGTGGAACCACAATGTGGTTGAATTTTTTGCTTGAAACGATTATGAAACGGTTGACTTTTACGCGATTATGTTACATTATTGCAGTTTTACAATTTTAGTCGCTAAGTTCAAGAATATTTGACGTGTAACAAACATAGGCAAACAAATGTTTACTGGATGTATTGTGGAGATTGTTTTAAGGGAAGACGGCTCCTCGTCAACCCGAATACGTTTCTGAGGACTATCTGTGACTAGTATCGTGTGAAAATAGTAATAAGTGTTATTGTAAGTTTAACAATAAACTTAATTTTGATTTTATTTGAGACAAATAACAGATACAATTAGTTATTCTAGAGTTATATTTTTACAACTTTAGATATATCTTTTTAAAATCTATGGAAAAGACAGATTTGAAACTTATACCTAGTTTTACCATTTTAATGCTAAGCAGCACTGAAGTTCTGAAGCTATATGGTTTTTAATGTATAATGCAATAAAATTTGTACATTTATTTTAAAAGGTGTCTATTTTTATATTTTAAAGTCACTAATGTTAATAAGTACAGTCAAATTAAGCATAAAAATTGTATTAACTTAGGCCATTACTTTGTATGTATTACTTTAATAGACAATGGTACCTAAAGCAAGGAGCATTTATCCGTTTCATAAAAACGGGACATTTTGATTGACATTGAAAAAAGGTGCCGTCCTCCTTAAAAATTGTATAGCAATTGTAACCTAGAATACTGTGTAGAATATCCTTTGTAATGTACCTATCTCTGTACATTTATTTGCTAAGTATATGTTTTTTGGCTATCTCAGGTAGTAAAAAATATCCGTAAATGCAGTTATATATATATATATATATATATATATATATATATATATATATATATATATAGAACTTTAAATTATATATAGTTTAAAGGTCAATCCGGTTTTAAACTTTTTATCCCAGACAATACCCGATTAATGCCTGCGAGGCAAAAGAACAATGAATCGACTAGCCAAACAACTGTGCATTTTTAATGCGTCCTAAGCTATGCAGGCGTTTGGCAAATGCGATTCCATGCATGTGTATACGGTTGTTTGTCTCAATCTCTACACAATAAGGACCGCCTGGAACAATTAACTCGTTTCAGTTGGTCATTGTTACCGTTTAACAATAGTCAGCCATTGCTAAGTTTCAAACCTAAATTGTTAAATTTGAAACATTTCCAGAATGTTTCTCTCATCACACAAGGAGCACAGATAACGGGTTTACCTGATATAGCTCCAAATAAAGGCAAAATTTAAATGCTTTGTGTGGTGAATGTGACTGCTAACATCTCCTGGTACGAAATAAATGTTTACAGTAAAAGTATTAAAACATATCATCAATAAATTTTTACATATTTTAAATATGTTTGGGAATTATATTAAAATTAAATAATTGGCAATGAACATCAAACTAAAAATAGGTTTGGTCACAAATGCTTTATTTAAATGCATTAATAAATGGTGCCCATTAGGCCGAACAATAACATCTTAGACCGTGCACGATTACTTCTCTCAGGATAGATCGATAGATAGCAGGATAACTCTTTCAAATAAAGGCTTAAACGATAATTTATTACAATAGAAGTTTGGCAAGACATATAGTCTTATCATCGTGCATAACTACTCATAATTGCTTAAGTCAAAATAACATTAAACGTGTTTTCAATATGAAATATTATTAGTTATTTGTATAATCCATTTGTATCAGAACAATAAGCAAATCACGTAACTAGTTTATATAATGCTGTGCTATTAATGGGCCAAAACCGACCCTGTGGGCTTACACGTGTTAAACCCTGTGGGCTTACACGTGTTAAACCCTGTGGGCTTACACGTGTTAAACCCCGTGGGCTTACACGTGTTAAACCCTGTGGGCTTACACGAGTTAAACCCTGTGGGCTTATACTAGTTAAACCCTGTGGGCTTACACGTGTTAAACCCTGTGGGCTTACACGTGTTAAACCCTGTGGGCTTACACGAGTTAAACCCTGTGGGCTTACACGTGTTAAACCCTGTGGGCTTATACTAGTTATACCCTGTGGGCTTACACGAGTTAAACCCTGTGGGCATACACGAGTTAAACCCTGTGGACTTACACGAGTTAAACCCTGTGGGCTTATACTAGTTAAACCCTGTGGGCTTACACGAGTTAAACCCTGTGGGCTTACACGTGTTAAACCCTGTGGGCTTACACGCGTTAAACCCTGTGGGCTTACACGAGTTAAACCCTGTGGGCTTACACGAGTTAAACCCTGTGGGCTTAAACGTGTTTAAACCCTGTGGGCTTATACGAGTTAAACCCTGTGGGCTTACACGTGTTAAACCCTGTGGGCTTACACGAGTTAAACCCTGTGGGCTTATACGAGTTAAACCCTGTGGGCTTTCACGAGTTAAACCCAGTGGGCTTATACGAGTATATAAACTGGAAAACCACTGTTATGCGCAAACATTCATTGGTTGATATTTAATTTCAAGAACAATAATTTTTAGATAATTTTGTTTGATGTAATATTTATAAGTTTATACAAATTCATAAGATACTTTACCGGAAGGAGTCGTTAGATAGTCATTTTTAAATTTGTGTGTTTAACCATGTTGAGAAGTTTCGCGGTGTATTAAAAAACGAAGACATTTTTGAATGTTGAGTTACTAATATTTTTGGACCTCTTCAGAAGAATATATATATATATATATATATATATATATATATATATATATATATATAAGTAGATAATAATATGGGGTTCCTGGCGCACTTTCGGAGCCGACCGAAAAGCAATGTAAAATACTGTTCAATGTACCATAAAGGAAGCTGAGAAATAACACAGCAAATCTCAATGAAAAATTAACCGAATCTACAGTCGTTCGTCTCCAAAAGCGATCGGTACATTACTATCTACTCTGTGGAATGAAAAATTAACCAAATCTACAGCTGTTTGCTTCTACTTTCTTAAGCTGTGCTTTGTAAAATGTTGTCAAATCTGCTACGAATAAAGGAAAAATCTTCGAAATCTTAATAAAATTTAATCAATTTAAAACATTTTTACTAAAAACATACTGTACTTTAATAAAAAACTTTTCTACTAAATAAACAACATGAACTCACCAAAGTCTCTACAATTTCTAGCATTAAAACAGTGCAACAAAGATGAATTCAGTGAATTGCCGGTTTATTTTCAACAACAGTTGATACCGTCTTCGATACTTTCCTTAAATGATACAGAATTCAAAGAACTTGTAAAGTCTTTTGCAGAAAAAACGTCTAATGGAGTGTTTTACTATCGGCAAAAAACTAAAAAAGTAAGGGATTACATATTTAATATAATTACGAAAGATATTGAAAAGAAAGTAAAAAATAAACAAACAGAGAGTTTTCATCGTTTTTTTATGACATTTTTCCCATATTATACGTTCTTTCAAGATAATCAAGACTTAATTGATGAATTTCTTAGGAATTTTTGTGAGTATCAAGATTTATCAACACAATTCATTAAAGAGCATTATAGAATTTTTCTTATAGAATATAGCCACATTTTGTGTGAAACAAAAGGTATTACTGTAGATAATATTCCATGTGATTCCTATGAAGAAAGACACCAACTATGGTTATCAAAACAGTACTATGACGTGGGGAGGGACTGCAAGTTTTAGAGCACAACTGAAAAGACTTTATTCTACAAAGTTAATTGTTATAATTTCTTTATCTTTTATAGTCTTCTTTCCAGTAACAATCAAGTGTAATTTTTCATTTTTGTTTAATTCTTTAATCTTTTTTTCATCCAAAACAGTCAAAAATCTGTTCGGCAAGTGTACTTTACAATCTTCCAACTCGGCAATTATTGTAAACCCGAATTTATCTTTCATTTTCTCCAAATTCAAGATTCTATGTTTCTTCCTTTCTTTCAATTCATTTAACTTCTTATACTCTTTAAACTTACATTCTCCAATATCATTTAACTCTTTCAAGAACTCCATTTAAATAGAAAAAATTTAAAGACGGAAAAAATGAAATTTGCTAACAATCACTCGAGAAGTCGGGGAGAATGTGAGTAAAAACCGCATTCTTTTCACGAGGTTCTTCGTTTAATTTCTCCAAATGTACTATAAAATCATCAAAAATTTCAGGCTTAAAATCGTAGACAAATTCAACATCCAGATAAGGAAAAAATACAGGTAATATCTTTTCATAATAAACGTGTGTATCGATACCTACAAACCTAATGTATTCTTTGAAAAAGGAAAATAATTTTGTCAATGGTTCCAAGATAAGTAAAAATTTTTATTCTGTTTTCTAAATTCTGTAACAAATTTTGTTTGCTTCTTGTCTCCATATTGCAATTTTGTAAGCAGATTATTCAAATGTGTTAGTTTATTTCGAAATTTCTTAGGTTTAGGTCTTTCATACAAAATTAAATTACAATCTCTACAAACTAAATATTTTTTATCAATAATTTCTCCTCTATTATAACACTTGTAACAGTTGGCATTGTACTCTTCCATTTAAACAAAAAAAAGATTTTTTTATAAATGGAGATTATGGAACTAAGTCTACCGAGATATAAATTTTTCAGGACAAATGTTTATGTTTACATTTCTACAACAGAGATAAATAGAAATAATTTCATTCTATTGTACAACTATTTAGGATATTTTGTCTATGATTACAAAGATTATTACGGAAGAAATCGAGATTTTTCAGTGGCGAAAGAGTATATTTTTGAAGTATTAGAAGGAATGAAAGAGAATAACATGAATTTAATCAATTATTGAAGCTGGCTTTTTCAAAGTCAAAAAAGTGCAAAACCATTTCTCAGTCATCCAATCGAGAAGTAAAAATTTAGGAAATTGACACGAGGCCCGATAATCGCTTCGCCCGCGTCGTATCCGTTAGTGATATCACGCCGTGAGAGGCGCAATCGTTGGTTTACAAGCACCATTTAGTTAAATAAATTTTTCTATATAAATGGAGCGCGAAAAAATATCATGTCCGTTCTGCAAAAGAGAAATTTTAAGAAAAAACTATGATCGCCATTATAATCCTAAAAGTCACGAAAAAAACAAGCAAATTTACGATAATGAACTAAATTATTTAAGACAATGGGCTAGAGAAAATAAAATTGCCGATCACGAAAACATGTTTAATATTGAGAAATTACGTGAATTAAAGAGAAATTTCAAAGTTGAAAAGAAAAATCTCGACCTATTTAATGATGAAAAACTTCATTCAATAGCTGAAAAGTTGGCTATCGGTACTAACGATAAAACCAAGTTTGAAATCATTGATAAAACTCTTCACGAAAAACCTGAAAATATCATAGATGTTGAAGTTTTATCCTCTGTGAAAGGTCTTTTCAAGCAATACATTTTAACGAATTTGAGCGATAATTTTATGTCAATTTACAAATATCTTTCAATTATGCGCCCAGAAATTAAAGATTTAATAGAAAAATTTCAAGAAAATGTTAAAAATATGAAGGGCTATCTCTCTTTGGAATGTGAATACGAACGAACTTTAGTGAATGGTGAACCGCAAACATGTCTAATGTATTTTACTATCAAAGCAGACGAAATCTTTGACGTAAACGACTTTATTACTAAGCAATTTAATAAATTAACACATCGAGAACAAACGAATAATCCAAATAAAGGTTCCGGATGGACATTTAAAAGTTGTAAACAACTAGTTTTGAGCCTTAACAAACACGAAATGATGAATGCAGGATCATACATCGATTTACCAAAGAATATCAAAGATAAAAAAGCTTGTATGAATATAAAAAATAGAGATGATTTTTGCTTTATTTACTCAATAAGATGTGCTATTGAAAAACCAGAAAGAGACTGTGAACGTGTAAAGCAATACGAAAAAATTTGTGAATGACGAAATATTTTCAGGTTTTGAGTATCCAATGTCTCTGAAAGATATACAAATATTTGAAAAACGAAGCTACAATTCCAAGTATAAGTATCCAACAATGTCTATCAATGTCTACAGTTTTGATGAAAATATTAACATTGTTCCGTTACAAATTTCTGAAAAATATGACGCTGAAACAAACATTGATTTATTGTATGTTAAACAAGATGATAAATCTCATTATGTTTTGATAACCGATTTAAATAAGCTTGTTTCTTCGCAGTTGTCTAAACATAAAGAAAGAAAATTTTTGTGTAGAAGATGTTTAAGCCATTTTTACAAATCTGGAGATTTAACAGATCACTTAGAAATTTGTAAAAATCATGAAGTTTGTAAGCCAATTATGCCATTTCCAGGTCAAACAACTAAATTTACTAATTATCAAAAGAAATTTAACCATCCGTACGTAATTTATATGGACTTTGAGAGCATATTGGAAAAGATTCCGACATGTAAGAACAATCCAGAAAGATCAACTACAACCAAGATTCAGAGGCACATTCCTTATGGTTTTACTCTATATTTAGTGTCGAATGTGACCAATCGCATGTACAAACCGATATGTTATCGTGCCAAAAATGAAGAAGATTTGAAAAACGTCCCGACAAAATTGTTTGAAGAACTCAATAAATTATCGAAATACATAGCGAAAAAATATAATTCTAAGAACATGAAACCTATGAAATTGACAGAAGAAGAAGAAATTTCGTATCAAAATTCAAACGTTTGTCATATCTGTGAATGGTCTGCTTATGATGTTGGGTCAATTCAGTATGGTTTTACTACTGATAGTTGGAAAGATAAGAGTTATAATAAAGTGAGAGATCATTGTCATTTAACCGGCAAGTTTCGAGGCGCAGCTCATGCATGTTGCAATCTGAATTTGAAATTTCCACAAAACATTCCAGTTTTCTGTCACAATATGAGTAACTATGACACACATTTGTACATAAAAGAATTAGCTAAGAAATATGGAAACGTTGATTTGATCGCAAACTCAGAAGAAAAATATATAAATTATTCAGTAAATTCTGGATATGGCTATGAGTTTGACAATGATAAACCTAGAAAATTTATAAAGTTCTCTTTCGTAGACACATTTAGATTCATGGCCTCGTCTATTGAAAAATTAGCGAAAAATTTAAAGAAAGAAGACTTCAAACATACAAATCATTTCATACAGGATGGACTGAATGAAATTATAGAAAGACAGCCAAGTGACGAAGAAGAAATCTTTAAAATTCTATCTGGAAAAGGCATATTTCCTTACGAATTTATCGATAGTATTGAAAAACTTGATTACACAGAACAGCTGAAAATTCAAGATTTCTATTCACTTTTGACAGACGAGAGCATATCTGAGAAAGATTATCAACACTACTTGAGCGTTTGGAACAAATTAAAAGAGAAAAATCTTGGAAATTACTCTGATTTGTACAATATCCAAGATGTTTTATTGCTTGCTGATATATTCGAAAATTTCAGAAACATTTGCCTTAATTGTTATAAACTCGATCCGGCACACTATCTAACAGCTCCCAGTCTCGCATGGGACGCAATGTTAAAATTAACGAAAATTGAGCTTCAGCTAATTAACGATTATAATATGTATTTGATGATTGAAAAAGGCATTCGCGGGGGCATTTCTCAGTGTATTAAGCGATATGTTAAAGCAAAATAACAAATATTTGAAAGATTTCGATAAGACAAAGCCCGAAAAACTATTTGTTATACGTTGATGCTAATAACCTTTATGGGTATGGCCTAATGCAAAAACTGCCGTTTAGTGATATCAAGTGGATGGATCCAAAAACTTACACAACTGCAGAATGGAAAGAAAACAATTTTGGAACTCACTGGCGACGAAGATTATGGCTATATTCTCGAAGTTGATCTTGGATATCCAACGAATTTACACGAACATCACAAGGATTTACCTCTTGCTCCAGAACATTTTAAAAACAAACTTTGCACAACTCTACTGGATAAAACTGAATACGTTGTTCATTCGAGAAATTTGAAGTTCTATTTGGAACAAGGTATGATTTTGAAACATGTGAATAGAGTTATTGCATTCGATCAGAAGCCTTTTATGAAAGAGTACATTGATTTTAATACTAATATGAGGACCAAAGCTACAAGTGACTTTGAGAAGGATTTTTATAAGCTGATGAACAACTCAGTTTTTGGAAAAAGTATGGAAAATGTGCGAAATAGATGCGATATTAGACTAGGAAATGAAGAATTTTCAATGAAACAGGCCAAGAAAACGAACTTCAAAAGCTTCACTATCTTTGACGACAACTGTATAGCGAGTCACATGTATAAACAAAAGGTTAAATTTAACAAACCGATCTACATAGGATTTTCAGTTCTTGACCTATCAAAATTGCTAATGTACGAGTTTTATTACGATAAATTAAAGAGGTTTGATCCAGATTTGAATCTGTGTTACATGGATACAGACAGTTATTTTCTAGAATTGAAACGTGATCCTTACAAAATTATTAAAGAAAATATAGATGACTTTGATACAAGCGATTTTCCAAAAGATCACGACTGTTTCGCTACTAAAAACAAGAAAGTTATTGGAAAATTTAAAGACGAGCTAAATGGCGAAATCTTAGAAGAATTTTGTGGATTGAGATCGAATAGAGATAAAAGATAAAAATCCAGTTAGGTGTAAAGGAATTAAGAGAAGCGTTGTAAATAAAACAATAAATATCGAAAACTTGAAGAGATGTTTGTTCGAAGATAAAGAAGAATTTAGAGAGATAACTTGTATTAGAAGCTACAAACATGAGTTGTATACCGTTACTATAAACAAGTTGGCACTGAGCGCTAAAGATGATAAGAGAATTGTCCTAGAAAATAAGATTGATAAAGTACCGTATGGCTATGAAGCGAAATCTTAGATATGTAAATGGATTTGATTCACTGTCACAAATGTAAGAAAAAAAACGAAAAATATCGATGCTAAGATTGTTCAAACTCAAAACGGATTGTATAGAATTGCAGCAAAATGTTCAAAATGTAAGACAAATAAGAGTAAATTTATAAAGAATCCTTATGAAAAACAAGTAAAGAAAGAATTGAAGAATAAAGAAGAAATAGAGATTGAAGCTAGAGAAATTCATGCACCAGTACGAAAAAAGTTTAAAAAGAGAAAAATTATAACTTTAGGAATTGACGATTTATGGGCAGCAGATTTAGTAATAATGTCTAACTATTCGGATCAAAATGATGGATTCAAGTATATGTTAAATGTTATTGATACTTTCTCAAAATATGCTTGGTCAAGAGCTATCAAAAGAAAAAAACGGTAAAGATGTTTCAAAAGCCTTCGAAGATATAGTAAAAGACGCGATAAAGATCAATCACAAACCACCAAATCTACTTCATACAGATAAGGGTTTAGAGTTTAAAAATAAAGAATTTAACGAAGTTTTGAGAAAATACAACATTAAGATTTATCATACTGAAAACGAAGAGAAATCAAGTATTGTAGAGAGATATAACAGAACTCAAAATGAAAGAATGAAGGTTCTTTTTGAGATTAATAAAAACTTTAAATGGATCGATATTCTTCAAGAAATCGTAAAGAAATATAACGATACTGTTCATAGCACAATCAAAATGAAGCCTAAAGACGTAGATAAAGATGCAGAAAAAGAGTTATTAGAGTCGGTTTTTAAGTATGTTCCACCAGAAATTCACACGAAAACTAAATTTAAAGTCAATGATCATGTAAGAATTGTTAGTAAAAAACAAACATTTTCGAACAAATATAAGAACAATTGGTCAAGAGAAATCTTTGTAATTTATCAAATTAATAACACAGATCCTGTAACTTATAGTATAAAAGATTTAAATAATGAAGAAATAACCGGAAATTTCTATGAATATGAATTGAGAAAGTCAAAGCTGTAATTTTTTCTATATAAATGGAGTCTCAAAAGAAATGTACACAGTGTCAAGAATTTAAAGATTTTGAAGCTTTTTTATAAAAATAAGAATAAAAAAGAAGGATTAGGGACTATGTGTAAGGATTGCCGTAGTAAATATGAGAGAGAATTATACGAAAAAATAGAAAAATTAACGTTAGAAGAGAAAAAATGTTGCGTTTGTAAAGAAATTAAGAATATTTCAGAATTTCACAACTGGCATTATAGTAAAGATAAAAAACAAGCTTTTTGTAAGGATTGTGCTATAAGAATTTTCCGAGAAAGTCAAAATAAACCGACTCATTGCGAATGTGGAAGAGTTCTTCAATGGTTACCTAGTTATGCTAAACATTTACAAACCAAATATCATAAGTTAAGAGTTTTTAATAAAATTTAGTAACATTTTCATCGTGTAATAATTTTTTCTATATAAATGGAGTCTCAAAAGAAATGTACAAAGTGTCAAGAATTTTATAAGGAAAAGAATAGAAAAGACTGTTATTGTAAGGAATTATATGATAAAATGAAAAAATTAACTTTAGAAGAGAAAAAGTGTTACTTTTGTAAAGAAATTAAAAATATTTCTGAATTTAATAACTGGCAGTATAGTAAAGATAGAAAAGATGCTTTTTGCAAAGATTGTGCTAAAAAAATTTTCAGCGAAAGTTATAAAAACGAAATGCCTTGTGAATATGAAAAAAAAATTCTACGATGGTTTACCTAGTTATGCTAAACATTTACAAACAAAATATAATAAATCGAGAGTTTTTAGTAAAATTTAGAAACATTTTCATCGTGTAATTTAGATATTCTATAAATCAGTCGAGATTCTGCCATATTTGTAGTAAAATGATTTCCGTTGTATAAAATATTCAAAGATTCTTTCATTTGGTTGTAGAGATTTATACTATTTGGATCTCCTTGTCTTAATAAAATTTCCATTTCTGGGTAATCAATTTCAAGTTCTTTCAATCTTTTCGGTATTTCTCTCTTTTGAGCTCTGATAACGTAATAAGGATATTCCCACATGTGATTCTTCTTAATTAATACAAAAACATGGTGTTTTTTCTTAGCAAAATCTTTACAAACAAGGTCTGGTTTCATTAAGTCAATTTTTACACTTTGTTTTGTGATTATTTCCGTTTTTATTTCATCTTTAATTTGCAAGTGTTTAACTTCGTCCTCTAAATATTTAATCTTGTTTTCAAGTTTGTACTCACCAAATTTACGAATACTTGGCAAAACTTCTTTTGTAACCCAATTTTTGAAGATTTTTGCCTCTTTTTTATGTGATCTCAAAATTAAAGAATAAAGTCCAGATTCATTGATAAAAAACAGTGTCAGGATGAAGATTGTTAAGGGGCCATTCAAATAGCCCCTTGTTTTTTAAGTAAAAATATTGAATTTTGTCATCATCATCAACATTTAATTTAATTGCGTGTTTTGTTTTTTCATAACCTAATATTTCACAAACATCTTTAGCCTTAAACCAGATTACATTGTTTTCGTCAACAATCGTTACAATGTCTTTATTATTGAATGTAAGTTGATTATTGAGTAGGTATACAACTGACTCCATTTAGATAGAAAGAAATTTAACTAGTTACTTGCAATCTTAAATATATTGTTGTTTTACTCTCATTATTTAATAGATTTCCTTCAGAGTCTTGAATAGTCAGAACGATTTTTTGAATTCTTTTAATATTTTTTCTAATTGGAATATAATCGATTTCATTTGGTTTTTCACTGATTTTTGATCCATAAGCAACATTTGGGAAAAAAGTGTACAAAATTTCAGATTCTTTGTGTAAATGTTCCGTATGATTTTCAAAACTAGGTTCAACGAGATTGCAGTGCACTTCAATTACATCGAACGGTCTAAATTTTGGCGTTTTATTTCCTAAATATACCTGATTTGGCTCAATAGTTTCTTGAACAAACCCTAACAAATCTACAATAATTGCTGAAAACATTATTCTTACTGGTGATTTTATTTGAATTTTATTAGAGAGATAATTTTTTTGCATTTCAAACTTGTTTTCGTCAAAGTTTAAAGATTTATCTGATTGTTTGAATGTTTTCAGATAATTTTTAAGGGAATTTTTAATTTGATCGAAAGTATAATATCCTTTGTTTAAACCATAATATTTTGTTATGTTCTTCTCACTAAATCCTATACAATAAGGAGAACTTTCACTAATATTTATTACAAAATTGTCAGAATAAAAACCGCTTAAACCGATAAAATAATTTGATTCTTCCTCTAAGTGTATAGGATGTTCCAAGTTTAAAAACTAATTTAGAGCTTTCTGAAGTCAACTTGAACAGCTTCATTTTCGCAAGCGTTGCTTCAAGATGAAAATCTTCTATTTAAATGGAGATATTTTTAAAGCAAAAAGATCAGATAAAACTTCAAACGTTTGAAGAAAATAAGAAAGATCAACCAATCAGATTGTTAATTGTTGGTTCAAGTGGATGTGGAAAAACAACTTTATTATTGAATTTTATCTACAATAGGTTGATTCCTTATTCCAATTTATACGTCTTTAGCAAGTCTTTAGAACAAGACGCCTATAAAAAAATTACAAGAAAGATTTGAAAATATTGAGAAAAACTTAAACAAAAAAATATCACATTTTTATAATGCTTCTGAGGACATAGTTCCGTTAAGCGAATGTAAACCAAATTCTTTAATCGTTTTTGATGATTGTATTTTGGAAAATCAGGACGTTATTAAGGAATATTTCGTAATGTCTCGTCACAAAAACATATCTTGTATCTATCTTTCCCAATGCTTTTCAAAGGTTGATAAACAAGTTATTAGAAATAATTTGAATATGTTGTGTGTTTTTTAAGCAAGATGATCACTATTCGAGAAAAATTTACAACAATTATGTGGGATCTGATATGAGTTTTAACCACTTTATTGAGTTATGTGATAAAATTTGGAAGGAAGACTACGGATTTTTAACTATTAATCTAACTTTGAAGCCTAAAAATGGTAAATATCTGAATAAATTTTCTAATATAAATGCTGCTCAGTGGTCTGACAAATCTACTTGATAAAGTATTTGTTACAATTATTTTTATATTATCTTTAATTTTTATTTACATTATGAAAATAACAGAAAAAAAAAAACGGTAAATCTGTTCACGTTCCACGTTCACGTTCATGTTTCACGTTCATGTTTCACGTTCGTGTTTACGTTTCACGTTCATGTTTTACGTTCGTGTTTACGTTTCACGTTCGTGTTTCACGTTCGTGTTTCACGTTCGTGTTTCACGTTCCACGTTCACGTTTTACGTTCCGTGTTCACGTTTCGTGTTCACGTTTCCACGTTCCACGTTTACGTTTCAAAATTTTCCTAAATAAATGGCGAACGTAACTTCAGAAGAAGCAAAAAAACTTGATCAAATAGAAAAGAAATTAATCAAAGAATTTGAAGAACAGATTCGAATTGATGAAAAAGAACAAGAATTTATTCAAAAAATTAATCAACCTGTAACATCTGCAATAAAAAATGTTGAGGGCAAAATTGAAAATGTTTTAAGCGATAATCAAAATTTGATGAATTTGGTTCCAGTTGTACGACAATTTGCTGATATTTCGATACCAGAATCTGAGTTTGAATTGCCAAAATTACCATCTTCAACACCATTTAGACCTCGAATCATTGAAGACTCTACCATAGTTGAACCAATAAGTCCTGGAACAACGGATATAATAATTAGTGAAATTGGTAAAAAAAATCTTCCTAGAGCAAAGGATGATAAATTTGGTTTGTATTGGGACAGAAAAAAGAAAAGTTTTATGATTGGAAATTTGCCCGTGAATTTTGAGCATAATGATATCATTATTAATGAAAAAACATATGAAGGAACTCAAGGTTTATGGAGATTATTAACAGGCACTGATGTTCCAAAAGACGGTTTATATTCTGAAGAAGACTTGAAAAAAGTATACTGAAATTTTATGGAAATCTGATTCAATTTACAAAAATAATGATCCATCAACTAAGAAACCAAAGTCAAGTAAAGGTAAAAAATATCTCAATTTGATTAAACCAATTTGGGAAAAAAAACGAATCGAAGGATCTGGTATAAGAAAATACAGTGAGAATAAGATTGAGTACAGATATATCGGACGATTTGACAAAACTCGATGGAATTATAAATTATATTTATGCTCAAGAAAAGGCTGGAAACAACAATTTTTTGAACGAAAAGAAAGCGATTAAAGATTTTATTTCGAACAAACTTGATGAAATGATTGAAAAACTTGATGGAATTAAATATTTAAAACGAGTTTTTGTTGCCGGCAATAAGTTCATCTATGATTGAGGGTAGTGGACTTTTGAATGATTTAATCAACAATTTACCTTTTGAATTACACGTGCCAACTTATCAGTATCTGGGGCCCGGCACAAAACTCGAAAAAAGACTAAAAAGAGGAGATACTGGTATAAATATATTAGATCAAGCTGCTATGGAACACGATATTTTTTATGCAAAACATAGAGACACAAATTCCAGACATATCGCAGATAAAGTTTTGCAAGATAAGGCAATGGATAGATTTTTATCAAAAGATGCTAGTTTAGGTGAAAGATTTGTTGCGCTTCCAACAGCTGGAGCAATGTTTTTGAAGAGAAAACTAGGAATGGGAATCGAAGAGAACTTGAAATTTTAACTATATAAATGGAGGTGAACGTAAATTTCAGCAAAAATCAGAAAGAAAAAATAAAATCCGCTTTTAAGAAGAAAATACCCGTTAGTATTCAATTTAAAATAGATCAACTAAAAAATGGCGAAGATAAGATATTTTTTAACAAATAGACAATACAATAAACTCGAAAAACATAAGAAAAACAATAAAGGAAACAGAATAGAATTTTCTTATAATCAGTTGAAAGAACTTAAAAATGGTGGACTTTTGAAAGATTTATTAGATTTTGGAGAAAATATTCCAGTTGTTAAAAATGTTGTTCCTTATGTTCGTAAAGCTGCTCCAATCGTTAAAAAAGATGTGATTCCTATTGTTCGAAACATTTTAAATTGGTTAGATAAAGAGTTGGAAGATGTTACAGGATCTGGATTAGATGAAAAAACTTTGAATTACGTGAAATCAAACATTGAAAAAAAATTTAAACCTTTAACATTCGGGGAATTGGAAGAAATCTGCAAAAATATTAAACATTTTAGAGGAATCTTCATAAGAGATACATTACCTGAAAAAGTTAAGAAATTTGAATGTGGAATTGTGAATTTAGACTCGATTATGGGAAGTGGAACGCATTGGATTTGTTATTATAAAAATGATAAGAATGCATGTTATTTTGATTCGTATGGAAGAATTGAGGACAAACCGCCGATAGAATTGATTAAATATTTGAAAAAATCAAGCGTCTACTACAATGATTCTCAGATTCAAGACTATAAAGATCCCCCAATTTGTGGTCATTTATGTGTTTTTGTTTTGAATGAACTGAGTACTGGTAAAGATTTTAAAGAAGTTGTTGACAAATTATTACTTAATAAATATGGATTCACAAAATATTTTTGACGTATTTGGAACACAAATTATTCAAAATGTAGATAATAGTTTGAATTTTGATAGTTTGAGAAATGAGTTTGATAACAAGTTAGAAAATTTATTACAAAACCTTCCAGATTCAGATATGTTTGCTGTCGAGATTGAAGATTTTAAAGCAGAATATGATAACAAACTTGCAAATTTCATGAGTTCAAATGAAGTTGCTGATAAAATAAAAACATTGGAAAAAGAAGTTGATGATGGTGTAAAAAAATTATTTACCAATTTAATGTCTCATATCGAAAAAGCTGATAAAATTACTGAAGCGATCAAAGTTGAAAAGAATTATGTTAGTTTGGCTAATAAAAAAAGAATTGTCGGTGTTCGACCTGGTATTGACAAACATGATGTTGTTGTTAAAGAACAAATTTTAAAACCTCTAAAATTATCAGAAAACATCGATATTGTTGATTTACATGATCCGAATGTTAAAAATGCCTTAGATTTTAAAGGAAAAAGAATTAGCAGTGTTAGTAAAGGAATTAATCTATTTGATGTTGTTGTAATGATTCAATTAGAAGATCATATTAAAATGTTTAATGAACTAAAACAAAATTATGAGAATCATAAACAGCATGTTAAAGATTTTACAACAGAAGTCTATGACAAGTTAGAAGCCAGAAATAGAAGATCAGTAGACGATGTTGGTGAATTACTTGATAAAGTAAATAAACTAGAAGGAAACTTTAATACATATAAAAATAATGTTAATGAATTAGTTGGTGAAGTAATTAACAAAATTCTGGAAAATTTTGATACACGTTTCAATGAGAAAGTAAACTTTTTTGAAAATTTTGGTACACGTTTCAATGAGAACGTAAACACATAATAATGAATTACTTAAAAGAATAGATGATCAATACTCTTTATATCTCGATAAAGTAAATAAACTAGAAGAAAACTTTAATACATTTAAAGAAGATGTTAATAAAACTTTTGAAAATATTGATAACAGATTTAATGGATTAGGCGGCTATGATGACTAATTTTCCTTATATAAATGGCGCTCATATATTGTGTGAGATGTAAAGAAAAAACTGCAACAAACGATATAAAATACTATGCAAACATCAATGGAGTTAAGAGAATATCTGGAAAATGTGCTGAATGTAACTCAAAAAAGAGTCAATTTATAAAAACTTGATTTTGAAATTTTTTCCTAATAAATAGAGATGGCGGGACATTACAGTGCTTTCGATCTTTTTAAAATGCAACACGAAAGAGATTTGAAAAAAGAACATTGGGATGACATTTCTCAAAAATATGAATTTATCCGAAGATATGATGAGATTATACGTAAAACAAATTGAATTGGTATAAACATTGCAAAATATCAAACTCTGTCCCCAGAGTTCATTCAAGAAAATATAACATTATCAATTAAAAGATCATATGTCTGTTCTTTGTCTCTATCAACACTTGAGTATAAAGTTTTTGGATGAAAATAAAGATACAGTTGATTGGAACAATATTATAGATAGCGGTTACTATCCTGTGCAAATTTTATTGAAATATGTGACCGAGATCGCAAAATTTAAGGAAGAGAATCCTGAATATGACGAAGTAGATCATTAAAAATGACTCTAATCTTTTTAATTATTTTACTAAAATTTATATCTTTTCTTATAAAAACGTACATTAGATCGATGAAAAAATGATACATGATGTTTAAAATTTCTAAATTTTCTCTTATTAAATGGCGGACTACAGAAAATATGCTAGTGATATTGGAAGGGCGGAGTTTAAAAATTTCTATCCAATTAGTAAACAACATTTGAATGAACCGAATAAAAGAACTGAGTTTAATATTGATTTTGGAGATAACTTTTGCTCGTCTAACTTCCAGTTTTATATTTCTGGAACTTTAACAAAACAAGATGGTCAAGCATATCTTGGAACTGATAATGTTAGATTAATCGATAATTTTATACCGTTTTTATTTTCTAAGATTGAAGTAAGAAAACACAATAAATTGATAGAAGAAGTCGAAAACTGTGGCCAATTAAGCACAATTAAAGGAACTATTTCGTATTCAAAAAGTGATGTTATTTCTCAAACTTCTAATGGCTTTGAATCAGATTTTAAATTTGGTGTTTTTGAAGCAGCTGGAAATTTATCTCATTTTTGGATTAGGATTTTTTGAAAATGTTACTATTCCGATCTATAAAGGAGGATTTTATCTAAGTTTTATAAGAGCAGAAGACGATGATGTGATTCTGAAGACTGCAACTGGAAATGTTATGCCTGTTGATGGAAAAATAACAATTACAGATTTTTTTATTAGAGTTCCAATGATTGATTATAAAATCACGAGTAAAATAAGGTTGATTGATGAAATTACAAAAAGTCAAAACATTATGTTTAATTTTCTAGATTGGCAATGTATTGAACAAAAAGGTATTTCCGGAACAACTTATTCGTTCGATATCACAAATATTTATAGAAATATCTTCAATCCCAAGTTCGTTATCATAGGTTTTCAAACAGATAGACAGAATAATCAAGAAAAAAAATCCTTCAAAGTTTGATAGTTTGGATGTAAAAAATATCAGAGTAAAATTGAACGGTTCTTATTTTCCAGATGAATTACAAAATTTAAACATTTCCGGAGGTCTTTTCAGAATCATGTATCAGATGTATCAAGATTTTAAGAAAGTTTACTGTAATAATAAGGAAATGTATTACAATCCTAAAGAATTTTTAGCGAATAGACCTATTTATGTCATTGATACAAACAAAGAGTTTGACAAATATTTCTGGTTCAAAGAACGATATAATTATCAATATGGATTTTCAAAAAGCTGTTACAAACTCGACAGTAGACCTCCCGCGGATCTAGCCCCGCGCTCTGATTGGTCGAGAGGGGGTCACGTGATCCAAGATGGCGGCGCCCATGTATCACGTGATCAAAAAATAGTGGTGTGGGAGAAATTCCCTCATTTGCTGGAGAAATCCCTTCATGTGCGGGAGAAATTCCCTGCTCACACTCTTATCCTATGAAAATGTTCCAAATTCTGTCGAAATTATCGTGTTTTTCGGTAAAATCGGTGATTTGGGGTGTCAAAATCGTTGTTTTTTCGGTAAAATCGGTGATTTGTTGGGTCCGGTGAGGGAGAAACGAGGGACGGAGGGAATTCCAATATGGCGGCGAGGGCGGGAAAAATTGGCGGGAACAGGGGAACCTAACCTCACTTTCTTGGTTTCCCGCGTATTCAATATGGCTGCGCCCATGATGAATTGGCGGGAACAGGGTAACCTAACCTCACTTTCTTAGATGGCTGCGCCCAGTTGGCGGGAACAGTAGAACATAACCTCAATTGTGAAATTGGCGGGAACAGGGGAACATAACCTCAATTGTGAAATTGGCGGGAAGGTAAACTAAACAAGAGAAATAAAGACGAATCGTACCTTATTGTGTGATGATTTAGAGCTGAGAATAGGGGTTCCAGGAGTTTAAAATAAAACATTTTTTGGGTAAAAAACTAATTTATTATACTATTTCTAAACAACTATTCACATTGGCACTCTTCACTCCCGCCACACAGATAGCAATATGTGGTGGTGACGTCATCAGAGGAAGTCTGTAACATAAATAGACCTGAGTTAGCCAGCTATGAACAAGAAAATTCCGCGCTTCCCCACTGGCTGGAATAAGCGCGTCCTTGATTGGATGTAAATAGTATCTAAGCGCTCTGATTGGTGGAACCTGAGAGGCCGGCACTCCTTCCTCTCTCTCCCGTCAGATTCGTGCGGGAGGTCAGGGAGATAGGACGTGTGTCGCTCTGAGTTTTACACAATTATTTAAACAATTACGATCTTTTGATATTACTGGAGTAAAATAATTCAATCTAATACGTTAAAATATTTTTACTAATATTCATTTTAATTACCGTTAATACTATTCTTGTAATTATTTTTCTTAATCTAAATAGAAATTATCGTTACTAGTAGCAGTTAAGCTTTTTAATCATTTAGTTGCTTTTCTAACGTAATATCGTTTCTATAATACCATATTGTAAACATGTCTTACGAAAATATTGAAGTAGATTCTGAACCTGTATATATGGATATGGAGTTGGATCCTGTAAAAACGCTAGGTAAAAACGAGACTTACATAAAAAAATATAGGGTATACGGTACTAAGACCACCTTTAAATTCAACCCCGTCCCTGAAAACATTAATGAAATCGATTGGCTAAGGACGGGATTTTCTAAAATTGTAAATGAAATGAAAGCAAATTGCACTGATTCGGACTACCTCGGATTTACACTTCATAGTCTAAATTTAAAAAGTAAAGATCCGGGCTACGTGGCATTTCGACCAGCTGATCAGGTCAAAGACGATGTCCTTTTTGAAATTTTCGGGGGAATAATTCAAAGTAACGCGGACTCTGTAAAGTCTACCGATACGTTCAAAGTCGAATGTACACGTGTCAATCTCCCTGTAGGCAGTGGTGGCCTCAGAAGACCTGGCTTGTACAATAATTTTCACGAAGAATGTAAAGCACGAACAGGTATTGTATCGATAGAAAATGTGGACAATCTGTGTCTGCCCCGAGCTATAGTGGTAGCAAAAGCCTACGCCAAAAAATATCCTCAGTTCAAAGCAATAAGGCAGGACAAGGGTAAGCGACAAACTCTTAGAGCCCAAAAACTGATGACTAAAGTCGGGGTCCAAATTTCTGAACAGGGAGCGGGGGTCCCCGAACTTTCAAAATTTCAAGATCACCTCAAAAAATATAATATTACAGTTTACAACTATAACAGTAAGGGTAGGGACGTGTATTTTAACGGTAATAATGAAAGTGCTTTGTACAAAATTAACCTACTGTATCATAACGGTCATTATAATGTGATCACATCCCTCACTGCAGCTTTTGCGTGCCATTTTTTCTGCGAAGCATGCCATGTCCCTTACGACCACAAAGCTGAACACAGATGTTCAAATGTCTGTCCTGCGTGCCAGACAGTCTCTCCGCCCTGTAAAGAGGAGCATGGAGGAATAGTTTGCCCAAATTGTAACATCACTCTAAAAAATCAAATATGTTTCGCGGCTCACCAGGGTGAACGGTGTAAATCTGTTAATAAATGCAAACAATGTCAAAGACTCGTATTTCTGAAACAGCGTAAATCGAAACATGTGTGCGGCGAAGTTTTCTGTAAAATCTGTAATGAATTCAAGGCCCCAAACCACCAGTGCTACATGCGAGTCGACACAGGCAAGCCCAAAACAGAAGATTATCTATTCATCTTTTTCGATCTGGAAACAAGACAGGACGAGTACATTAATGATAAAAAAGTTCATAAAGTAAATCTATGTGTCTCACAACAATTCTGTTTCAAATGTATCGGTGGTGGAAATTGTGAAAATTGTAGCACCCGCACTAGAGTATTTAGACAAGATCCTGTAGTTAAATTCATGGAATATGTGATGGATGTTAGAAAAAATTTCAAAAACGTTTGTGTAATGGCTCACAACGGCCAGGGCTTTGATTTTCAGTTCATCTTAAAATACGTACTGGAACAGACAAAATTCAGTCCAGAGCTAATTATGCGTGGCACTAAAGTCATTCTCATGGAATTGGATAACGTGAGATTTATCGACTCACTGAACTATTTCCCCATGGCCCTCTCAGCACTCAACAAAGCCTTTGATCTACCCCCAGAGAAGAAGAAGGGTTACTTCCCTCACTTGTTTAACACTCTGGCAAACCAAAACTATGTAGGCCCCATCCCGCCCAAGGAATACTACTGCCCTGAATCGATGTTCGAAAAAAGTTATACAGATTTTGAAAATTGGCATAATGACCAGGTCAACAAAAACGTAGTGTTTGATTTCCAAAAAGAACTGATTGAGTATTGTATTTCAGATGTAGACATATTGGCGCAGGCGTGTATAAAATTCAGAGCAATGTTTCTCGAAGAATGTAACGTAGACCCGTTCATGGAAGCCGTCACCATAGCCAGCGCCTGTAACTTGGTGTTTAGACGTAAGTTCTTAAAACCCAATACTATTGGCCTGGTCCCTAACAATGGATACAGACTTGTTGACATGCAATCCCCCATCGCTTTACAATGGCTGACTTGGGAGGAGGATCAGCGTGGCATCCGAATCCAGCATGCAGGGCGGGAAAGAGAAGTCAAAATTGCCGGTATGAAAGTAGACGGTTTTGACGGTGAACGCGTGTATGAATTTCAGGGTTGTTATTTCCACGGGTGCCCTAAATGTTACAAGTACGAGAGGGAAGTGCCCTTACCCGACGATCCCTCAGACTCTTTGCATCTGAGGTACGAAAGGACCAAATCCAAAATAGCTAAACTCCAAAATTCCGGATACGAAGTTATCGAGATGTGGGAGTGTGAATTTAAGAAAATGAAAAAAGATCCTAGATTGGCATACCTAAATTCATTACCAATTCTAAACACGCTCCCACTTAATCCAAGAGACGCCTTCTTTGGTGGTAGAACAGGCAACGCAAGAACATACCACAAGTGTGCAGAGGGGGAGTCTATACAGTATGTGGACGTATGCTCTCTCTATCCTTTTGTTAATAAATTTAAAATGTATGTAAAATCTCATCCTAAAATCTATGTGGGTGACAGAGAATGTAGGGGGCGAGGCATGCAGGCTGAAGGTCTTCTTAAATGTAAAGTCCTGCCCCCGCTAAAGTTGTACCACCCGGTTCTCCCTACACGCATGAACGATAAATTAATGTTTGTTTTATGTAGGACGTGTGGGGAGGACATGTACTCGGGTGACTGTGCCCACACCACGGAAGAGAGAGCATTGACAGGGACATGGACGATGCAGGAAATTAGAAAAGCTGTAGAAAAAGGCTATACCATTTTAGAAATGTACGAATTATGGGAATACGAGGTAGTGACCTATGAGGATGGCGGACTCTTCACAGACTTTGTAAATAAATTTCTAAAAATTAAACAGGAGGCATCGGGCTACCCTTCCTGGTGTCTCACTGATCAGGACAAAGAAACGTACATTAAAAAATATTTTGAACATGAAGGTATCAGACTTGACCAAACAAAAATTGAAAAGAACGCGGGTCTTCGCTCCCTCGCGAAATTAATGCTAAATTCGTTTTGGGGAAAATTCGGACAGAGAGAGAACCAGACAAAGACATCGATAATACGATCACCCGACACATTTTTCAAACTACTAACCAGCCCCGGGACACAAGTAAATACGGTTCAAGAAATTAACGAAGAGGTTCTCCTCGTAAATTGGCAAAACATAGAAGAGGTTAGCGAGTCCCTCAGAACCGTCAACGTCGTCTTGGCCGCTTTTACCACATCTCACGCGAGGTTAAAACTGTATGAACACTTGGAACAGCTACAATCTCAAGTCCTTTACTATGACACAGACAGTGTACTGTACATACATAAAAACGGCATGTATAAAGTTCCTACCGGTGACTACCTCGGGGAGATGACCGATGAGTTGGTCGACTACGGTCCCGGGTCATACATTGTAGAATTCGTTTCTGGTGGTCCTAAAACCTATGCCTACTTAGTGTGGTCCACAAATAAAAATTCGTTAGTTGAAGTCTGTAAAATAAAAGGTCTCACTCTAAATTTAAAAACTAGTAAACGTCTAAATTTTGAAAAATTAAAAGAAATGGTGCTTAGTGAAACGGATCCAACTCTAGAAATAACAGAAAACCGTATTAGACGGACAAAAGACAAAAACATAGTTACCGTAGAAGAGACTAAACTATTTAAAATTACTGGTCCTAAGCGTAAGCGGGAAGGAGAGTATGAGACACTACCGTATGGCTATAGTAAAGTTTCTAAATATTAGTATATTATAGTATACTTACAGTAGGTGTAAATACAGCCTCCTTCACTCTTCTAAACACAGACACCACAAACAATAACCTTCGTAGGTCAATGCTTTTCCCCCTCATCCTCTTTAACTTCTCCCGCGATTGCTCGAGTAGATGCTGCTTCTCCTCCATCACTGACCGAGACTGAACGCTCTCCTCGCAACCGCGTACCCCCACTACCACACAGCGTCCACTGACTTTCCTGTCGCTGTGCTTGCTACCGGCCCTCGCAGACCCAAAAGCCTGAGTGTGTGTGTGTATGGGCTCTGAGGTCCCGGACAGAGTGGTTGCGATCCTTCAGGTGGCCTAAACTCCATAATTCCTTGGGATCATGTATGAATGTGTGTGGCAACGAGGCGGGCTAAACCCCATAGATGTACTCTTGCCGTGAATGTGCCGAGAGGTTCGTGGCCTTGGGGTTTGAATGTGATCCTTCAGGTGGACTAAACCCCATAATTCCTTGGGATCGAGTGTGAATGTGTGGGAGATAGCGATGGACCGGTTCAGCCATGACAAATTACAAATGTATATAGTGTTGATATTACTGTAAAATTGTAAATATTGCTGTAAACACCTATATTTGTGCAAAGTGTGAGGTCTCAGTGGGGGAGTCGGTGGTGGTGGGAGAGTAACCGTGGAGGCAGTGGTGGTGGTGGGAGAGCACTTCATTCTCAATCATGGCGTGGAACCCAAAGAGCCTCTATGATCTTTGTCTGCGGCAAATTGCCCAACACCGTATTGACTTCTTACGATATAACCAGATCCCCGAATCCATCCGTCGGGAAATTAAATCTAAACATCTTGAATACTGCTTTGAATTGGTAGTCAGATACAAAGAAGTTTACGACGGACGCGGACTACGCAGACTTTGTCATATGTGTGCTCGAGACCGTTCAGCTGTTTGGCAAAAAGAATCGTCGACCGCGTATTACTTCACGGAAGATACATTTTACACAATGCGTAGTTTATGGGAGTGCACATCGTGTAACAATCGGCTCTTTTACTATAGGACCGGGCGTTGCATGTGCGATTATTCCATTGTCTAAGCAACAAGGGATGGGACAGTATTTGGTCACCGGGCGACAACCAGTTACTTCTGGACTGGCCCTAAAAATCAAATACTGTTTAACCTGGGCATCGAGCATGCGAGTGTTCGATGTGGGTGTTCCAAACCACACCACTTAGACTAATATAAATACCGGTATACAGATTTTTTTCTTCATTTTGAAAGATGGACGCGATAGCGAAAGAACTGCACAAACCGGCTAGGAAAAACTATCCCAGACGCAGGGTTACGCTGAAGGGACTCAATGATCTATACCAGGCTGACCTAGTAGAGATGATCCCGTATTCAAGGGTGAACAAAGGTTACAAGTATATATTGACAATGATAAACTGCTTTAGTAAACTTGCGTTTGCCATTCCTTTAAAAAACAAGACCGGTGCAGAAGTCGCGCATGCACTAGAACCTATACTGTCTAAACACAAGATGAAAAACCTTCAGACTGATCAGGGTAAGGAGTGGTACAACACTCACGTCAAAAAGCTAATGGACAAATATAAAATAAACCTTTACTCGACCTACTCACATCTGAAAAGCTCTATTGTAGAGCGTCTAAACAGAACATTAAAAGAGAAAATGTATAGAAAATTCACGACACGTGGAAGTTACGAATGGTTCAGTATTCTATCTGATATAGTCAAGGAGTACAATAATAATGTCCACAGAACAATCGGTATGAAACCAAAAGACGTTAAACAGAAACACGTAAAACAAATCCTTGTCCGTTTAAACAAAACCACAAAAAGAAAACAAAAAATTAAAATCACTAAATTCAAGCTAAACGATAAGGTAAGGATTAGCAAATACAAAGGAGTTTTTAAAAAAGGTTATCTGCCTAACTGGACAAATGAAGTATTTACAGTATATGCAATAAAACCTACAAAACCCGTAACGTACATTCTACAAGACTCTAAAGGTGAAGTATTGAAAGGTGGGTTTTATGAACAAGAACTCCTCAGGTCCAAAACTGGTAATGTATATCTAGTTGAGAAAGTGTTGAGGCGGAAAGGAGACAAAGTACTTGTTAGATGGCAAGGGTTCGATAAAAACAGTGACACATGGGTGAGCAAGCATGACATCACCACACACTGAGTGTGACTGCAACTGCAGTCGTGGGACCGGATGCAGCTGCACCAGCCGCTGCGTGGGAGCGGATGCAGCTGTGCGCTCCAACGTCCAGGAGGGCTACCAGTTCAGCTCTGTTACTTTATATACTATGTCATAATAATGTGCAACTTAGTTTATCTTCGACAATGAGACTGATTAGTCAATCTGTGAAATTACCAGTGAGAAACTTTGACGAGTTTGTAGGTGGTGGTATGAATCGTACAAATAAAAACGGTCCTCTGCTACCTGACACGATTCGCGGATTAATTGTTGGACCGTCCAATTGCGGTAAAACGAACGTACTGTTTAACCTATTGGTAGATCCTAACGGTTTGAGATTTGAAAATGTTTACGTGTTTTCAAAATCACTCTACCAACCAAAGTACCAGCTACTATCCAAGATTATGCCGAAAGAGATCGGATACCACGCGTATGATGACAATGCATCTGTCATACACCCGAGTGAGGCTAAACAGAATTCAGTAATGATATTCGACGACATAGCCTGTGAAAAACATAACAATATACGAAACTACTTCACCATGGGTAGACACAAGAATATTGACACATTCTACCTAGGTCAGACCTACAGCCATATACCCAAACAGCTCGTTAGAGACAATGCCAACTTTATCGTACTATTCAAACAAGACGAAACAAACCTTCACCATGCATACAGTGACCACGTCAATACCGATATAGACTTTGAAAAGTTTAAACAAATGTGTGCTCTGGCGTGGAAAGACAGACACGGCTTCCTGGTCATATGCAAGGACTGTGACATTGATAAAGGCAGGTATCGTATCGGAATCGATAGTTTCATTCAAGATCTATGATGGTAAGGATATACCACTACAATGACCTCAGAGGTTTCTCAATCCAGAGATCCAACAAAGTCCATTCAAACCTGTGCACCTGGTACTATGCCGATAAGAAAAAGTTTTGCGGTAATTACTGTAGCAGACGCGGACCACATGGTTTTCTCTTCAATAGGAGGTGCTGGAGACATAAGCGTGTAGGGATGTACAGTGCTAGTCTACCACCCGTAATCTTGTTAATGATTTCAGCAAGCGAACGGTTCTACAATCGCGATATATGGATAGAGTTTGTGAAAAGAAGTCAAAACAAAGGGGTACCGCTCGAACTCGTGGTGTACCACGAGGACATGCTAAATAGTACGGTAAGAAATCCACAGAACATGTTATCCAGATTCAGACCGTTTCCCGATCAATTCGGTCAAATCGTACCGTTGAGAAACGCTCATGGTAGTGTAAACTTTGCGCAGACCTGTATAAGGATGCTCCAGTACGGGTGTAACATACCGCATGCAGCTCGCTGTATTCTCATTACAGAGAGAACAATACCAATCAGGAACCCTGTCAAGATCTACAATCGTGCTCTAGCTTCAAAGTGCTACATTGACATTAGCTACAACGTAGGTTACGGCCCCGTCCCAGACGGTTTACCGCGAGGTCAAAGGAAGAAAGATTTTGCTGGTGTAAACAATCTTTGTCAAAGTCTGTTTACGACAGAATTTCTCAAATTGGCTTTACCGACCGTACCAATGTACTGCGATAAGTTCGGAATAACACTGCGTGACGGGACTTACTCAATTACAAATACCAAACAGTTTGAGGCTTGGAGGAGTTTTACAGGAGCTAATCCAAGTGAATTCTGGTTACTCAACTCTTACATGATTCACATACACAGTAGGGTGAACAGACCTATAGAGCATCTGAAACAATATATGGAAAAGCACGTGGAGAGTGACAAGTATACTGTAGCTGAGATACCCCAGTGGAGAGACGGATGGAAAAGGACCTTTGTGTTCAGGGACCCTGATAGACCTGTACAGATACCGAGAACAGTTTACCTAAGAGGGCTAGGTACCGTGGTGTCACTAAAGCAGGTCGTACGCTTTCTAAGAAAGCATAAAAAACGAGCCCTCTTCTTTAGACAGGTTGAACTGCCATAAAGTAGTTAGTATTAAAGTACTAAAACCGAGTCACATTGTCAGTTTAAACAATGGCTTCAAAGGAGAAGGACCTTACTCTCAGTATAACTCGTTTGAGGAAAGCTATAAAGCAAAAGTATAAACAGTTCAGAGAAGGAACTCTGGCCACAGACGTATTTCTAGAAAAACAGTACAAACCTATCCTGTCAGAGTTACGAAAAACAACAGGATCTGTAAAAACTGAACCGAAAACCGAACCAAAGCAAGAAGAAGAAGAGGAAAATGAAGATGAGGCAGCCGTACAGTTCACTCCGGACGTTATGTCAACCCCCAAAACACCTGCGTTCCTGCAGGACGATGATGTGCTTGAAGCAGGACCGTCGTCACCAGACGTCAGTGATATACTCAGCACGAAAGAAGGACAACTCTCAGCATCTGCATGGATACAGAACACGTTCTCTCCATCCACTAACCATAAGGTACATGACAAGTATGATGAAGGATATGTCAGGTAAACATAGTAAGATCGACCATACGTACGGACCACGCTACGACAACAATACGCTAATGGTAGGAGATAAGAAGTTATCATTTGGAGATGACGGTAGCATACTCGTAGGTGAACGGTCCTACAGACCTACACAGGGACTTTATGAATTGCTTTTTAATCGTCTGCCTGATGACAAACGTTACAACGTAAACGATATGAGAGCTTACAAGGATATATTGACACTGTCGTCTGCTCACAAGAGAAGTTACAATTATAAAAATCACGTGAACCGTAACGCTTCAACGAAATACAAAGTCATTATTTCTCAACTCTTCCCAAAGACCGGTAGCGGGTATAAGGATGTAGGAGCACCAGACCCTATCTACTATGATGACCCAAACGAACTGTGTGACAGACTCAGACTCCTCGTGTCCTCAGCAGAGACCGGTAACACGGGACATAGGAACGAAATAATAAACATTATCGAAGAACTCAAAGAATCAAAGACTATATCAGGTGATGGTAACGCGAGATTCAGATCATTGATGAGATGACCGTCAATAAGTTTGGTCAGAGGCCACAATCTCTGAAGAAGCAAGACATTCAGAGAGTTACGAATACTGTAAACAAAAAGCTAAAGAAAGATGTAAGAAGACTGTACTCTCAAATTGCAATCCTTCAGAATCAAGCGCTTATTCAGCAGAATCAAATAAACAGCTTACAAAATACAAATGAAGAAGTTATAAGGCGTCTAGCAGTTCAACTATTTCACTGGATCAATAAGATACACACTACCGTACCTCCAGCTCGCTTCCACGGCGTCTTAGATGTTGATGAAAACACATATATTGACTGGGATAAGATATTTATAAAGAGCAATGTACAGGAGGAGTCTTCATCACTTGCACAATGAGTGTTGACAAGTTTGGTCATACGGTCCGTGAAGGAAGTAAGAGAGGTCCGCCTGGACAAGGATTCAGTCTCACAGTCGACGGCAACTACGATATCAAGGGCAAGCGGTTATGTAACGTGGCCGACGCCCAGCACAGTCTAGACGCTATAAACCTGCAGACCTTGAAAAATAATGTGGATAGCGCAGTCCTCAAGACTGTGTCTGACGTTTCGCTTGTATCCAAGAAAAATGTGATGGACGCTAAAGGTAACAGAATTAGCAACATAGGTGATGCTCTACTCTGGACCGATGCTCTGACTCTTCGCCGTCTTGCTAGGGAGGTACCATATAAGGACACAAACAGCAAATATTACAGGTTTGACAACTACAGGTTGCGCATGATAGGTGATCCCGCGGGGGATACAGATGCAGTGACGCTAAAATATCTTAAAACGAACACTCTAAAAAGAAGTAGTGATGGTAAAGTCTGGGAATGTGATAACAAAAGACTCGGACAGATGGCTGATCCTCTTCTCGCTGGCGACGGTGTAAACCTACAGACTTTGAACAGGAAACTGAATGAAAAAACGCTGGCGATAGACAAGGACACGATCGACGCTAAAAAGAGGAGACTAGTGAATGTAGCCGATGGTCAAGGACCAAACGATGCCGTTACACTCTCTCAGTTTCAAAATCTATTGCCTGCTACTAAAAGTATTGCGGACGGAACAGTTATCTTTAATAATTACAGAGTTTCTAATGTTGCCGAACCTAAAGAAGATACCGACGCGTGCACTGTAAATTATGTGAAGGAAAGAACACCGGATACGGATAAGGATAAATGGTTATTTGGACGTAAACGATTAAGTCAAGTAGCTTCTCCGCTGTATGACGGAGATGCTGTTAATAGAGGATACCTTAAAGTGAACACTCCGATACTCGACGGTGACACGTGGAATTGTAGGAATAAAAGATTGAAACTTGTGGGCGACCCTGTCGACATGAGTGACGCTGTGTCTGTTAATTATCTGGTGAGAGTGGTGAGCGAAGTCTTTTACGGAATGTACAAACTACTGGCTCCGACGCTAGACGCTATACACCTAACCGATAAAGACGAGTGGATTAGGTTCAACATTGTCGACCCATACTTTAAAGACCCAGTGAGCAGGGTGAGATCGAAACCGTGATGGTTTTATTTATATGTGAGCAGCTGACATTTTTACCGATGACAAATTTGTTGTAGAACTTAACGAATGCACTCTCAGAGGCACTATGTTGGGTATGACCAGTAGCGTGTTGCCAGGAGTCCCTGATGGAATTAGAGGAGGTTTCAGATATATAAATGGCCGTCTGTACTTTATAACAGACAGTCACGTTCTGGAGTACGACGAGTTTACAGGAGTGGTTACAAGATCCGAGGCGGATATCTTTGACGTACTGCAGATCACATGTGTTAGGGAGACCCTGCTCAGGCAACTCTATAACGTATTACGGTATATAAGGGAATAAAATGGGAAAGCACAAAGTAAAGCGAAACAGATTGAAACGAACCGTCAAGCGAGGAAGAGGTCTGGTTTCGAGCGCTTTGCAAAACGCCGGATCGGTCGCTGGAAATCTTTTGAACCGTGCAATTGACGCTCTACCTGTCGAACTCCATTTACCTGGTGGGTACCGATACTGTGGTCCAGGTACGAAATTAGGGGTGAGATTGGCAAGGGGTGATAAGGGTATAAATCCCTTGGACGAATATTGTAAAAATCACGATATAGCGTACTCAAAATACAGGGATTCCGAACACCGAAGAGAAGCCGACAAAGAATTAGCCAAAAGAGCCTGGGAAAGAGTCAAATCGGCCGACGCAAGTATTGGGGAAAGAGCCGCAGCCTTAGCTGTAACAGGAGCCATGAAGACCAAAACAGCCCTCGGTGGAGGGAAGAGGCGGAAGAGCAAGCGAGGGAAGCCCAAACGTAAAGGTCAGGGTATGTACCTCAAGCCGTATCCAAAGAGAGGCGGTGGGGTAAGAAAGAAGAGGAGGTGTTGCAATAAAAAAAAACGTCGATACCAGTAAAACCGTTATCAAATTACGAGCTAGTACACTACGCGAAACTACTTAATATTCCGAATTTCCGTGGAGTTTATATGAGAGACGCTCTACCCAAACGCCCACGATCGTATGAATCGGCCATAATTAATCTGGATAACTCGGCCGGTGAAGGTACACATTGGGTGTGTTACAGGAAGTTAGGTAACAGGGTATACTACTTTGACAGTTTTGGTAACCTAAGACCACCAATAGAGCTTATATCATACCTAGGACCAGACGTTAACGTACGGTATAATTACGAGAGAAGACAGAGTGAGGGCTCAGTAGTCTGCGGACACTTGTGTTTAAAGTTTCTCAGCAGTAATGTTTTCACTTAGCGGTCCTGCTCCACAGGTATCATGCGAGGTATTTCCTCCAATGGACGTGAGCGATGGTGATTACGAAATTGGTCTAGTTGACCTCTCCACATACTATACGATTCCAAATATTGAAACGGGAATAAACGATATGTTTTATTACGGTGACAATAAACAAATCAAGATAGCAGAGGGGTCGTACGAAATTGAAAATATCGAAGAATACATCAAATCCCATTTAGGCGCGGATGTGACATTTAGTCTGAAAGGAAACAATAATACGCTAAAATCCGAAATCACTTGTAATAAAATCATACACTTTGACAGAGAACAGACAATCGCTCCCCTACTAGGGTTCAGTAAAAAACCACTTGAGCCAGGCAGGGTACACACATCCGATGTCCCCATAAACATAATGAATGTAAATACTATACGCGTTGAATGCAATATCGCACGAGGATCCTTTCAAAACGGTGTAGAGGGACACGTGCTGCATGAGTTCTACCCTGAAGTGGCCCCAGGCTATAAAATAGTTGAGAAACCCGCCAATGTAATCTATTTACCGGTGAACGTTCGTAGAGTGAACAACATTTCCGTAACACTCAAGGACCAGGACGGCAGATTGATTAATTTCCGTAACGAGATAGTCTCACTACGCTTGCATATAAGAAAACAATAATGGGTCTAGTATTTAGAGAGTTGCCGAGCCACACACTGGTCAGTAATCACCGAAAGGTGGCAGCGTTAACATCAAAGAACATAAAGTTTCTAAAGTCTCTAGGCTTTAAGTATGGCGCTTCTATCGATAGAGTCCGGAGCAATGTACGATGAAGACGTAACGGGGTGGGAATTTCATACCCATAAACCGTACGCCTCGTCTACGTTTAAGAATAACGATGAAATCAGAATACCGATTAGTCAGCAAGACATAATCACAGCACCGTTCGAAAGCTTCATACATGTTAAAGGGACGCTGCAGGCTAAAAAAGCTGACGGCAGTGCTTGCAATGTAAATCTAGTGAACAACTCGATGGCACATTTATTTGATGAGATTCGTTACGAGTTGAACGGTCAAGTAATCGATAAAACACGCAGTGTCGGCATAACTACGACGATCAAAGGACTGGTATCTTTTAAGGAAAATGAAAAAATGAGTCTGGCTAACGGAGGGTGGCTCGGGGCGAATAATTCCGCAGACGCTGTTAAAGAGTTCAATTACGCCGTTCCCGTTAGGACATTGATGGGATTTTTCGAAGATTACAAAAAGGTAGTGGTTAACAGTAAACAAGAGTTGGTTCTTCTGAGAGCCGCCTCTGATAACAATGCTGTAATTTCAGCTGACGCTGCTACTGTTGATCTTGATATAACTGACTTGTACTGGAGGGTTCCTTACATTACAATATCAGACAGCCACAGGTTAAAGCTGTTGCGTATGGTCGAGAAAGATACACTGATTCACCTTCCGTTTCGATCATGGGAAATTCACGAGTACCCCAGTTTGCCGTTGACAACACGTCATAGTTGGACAATAAAAACGAGTACCCAAATTGAAAAACCTCGTTACGTGATTTTAGGTTTCCAGACTGGAAGGAAGAACAATTTGAAAAAAGACGCTTCCAGCTTTGATCACTGCGATCTACTCAATATCAAACTGTTTCTGAATTCACAGTACTTCCCGTACGATAACATCCATGGTGATCTACGCATTTTCTACGACATGTTTACCAGATTCCAGAGCTCATACTACCAGATACAAGGTGCCCCTACAGTTGATTTCAACACGTTTAAAAGTAACGTACCTCTCTATGTTATTGACTGCTCCAAGCAGAATGATTCAATAAAAACTGGCCCCGTAGACGTGCGTCTGGAGTTTGAGACTAAAAACGCTATTGCTGCAAACACTGCGGCTTACTGCTTAGTACTATATGACTCACACCTGGCATACACTCTGCTCACGGGTAACGTTAAGCGGGTGGTGTAGGAGCGGTGGTGGGGTAAACCCTTATAAATAGCTGAATTTTGTACGTGTGTCTCATTCTGTGTCATGGAGAAGCTAAACAGTTTTCTAAACGAGCCTGACTCGGTCGAGGCGACTCGATACTTAACATTAAAGAACGAACTACTCTACAAGGTCGAGGGCATGCGAAGACTCTTTGCTCGCTTTAGACCTACAGTTAGAGTGCCCAGTGACTCTTATAGATACGGCCATTTCAAGGAATGCGCGTGGGCACGGCCCGACGCTACGTCAGGTCCTGACACTTGTCAGTGTCACTATATGGATTCATACATTAGGGGTTCGATTACGATTTTGGATCAGTTAGCTGAAATGAACGATCCGTTTCTTTCGAGATTACAGTTTCTACTTGAACCCTTCCGTGATACCGCAACACAGGGGCTGTATTGTTAGGGTGGGGGTAATTGTTAGGGTGGGGGTAATTGTTAGGGTGGGGTAATTGTATAAATTGAGCGACTCCTACGCCGACGTACATTACCTACCCAGTGTTGAACACTCTCGCAACGATGGCGCTATACATTTTCAGTTATAAGGAAGGAGAAGAGAGGAAATTATTGGGATACCTCGACTGTACTAATTGTACATCCTATACCGACTTTTATGATGTTAAGGACTTTAACAAAATTGAGGTTTGTTTTGAGGTAGTCGATGAGCCCGAGGAATACGACACGGATGATGAGGATAATCCTGTTAAACAGGCTCTAAATAGGTATAGAGAGGGTATAAAAGCCGGAGTGTACACTTCCTTGTGGAAGGACGGAGAAATGAAAACATGTAAATACCTCGACTGTACTAATTTCACACCTAATAGTGAGTTTTATGATGTGACGGGTTTTGACAGGATTAGGGTTAGGTTTTGCAGAGAGGATGATGTGAAGCTGAAAGGGTATAAAAAGGGTATCAAAGCCGGAGTATACGCTTCCTTGTGGAAGGACGGAAAATTGAAAACAATTAAAACCATCAACTGTGCTAATTTAACATCCCATGGCGACGCCTGGGATGTGAGGGACTGTGACAAAATTTATGTCTCTTTTTCGATAGATCCTTTCACATACGAATGGGAGGAGGAGGTGGAGGGGGAAGAACCACCTGCTAAAAAATCTCATTGGTCAGAATAAGCGCGTCTCTGATTGGTCGAAATTCTCCTGTCTAAAAGTAAAATTTGAGAATTTACGTCAGACGTTGAGATGGAGTCGCAGACTATGGACGTGGAACCCACGCGGATTCCAAAACGTAAAGAGCGTATCAATGCGTTAACCGGGGTTTTTCTTAGATCTGTCTACTTTTTGGATAGTGATCTTTCAAAATGCGTAATTGTAGGGTTTGTTAAGAATCGGGGTGACTCTCTCGGGGTTCTCTTTAAGGGTAAAAAGGGATGCGTTTATTGGTCACACGATGTGTTCAATCAAATCACTCCTCATTTCAATTCCATAACCCTGGCTCTGGAGAATAAAACCAAATTTTATATTAAATCGGACACGGAGGAGGATATCAAGGTCACAAATGTTTTCGGTCGTATGCACGTGTTTCTCTTTGACGGGGAGCATACTTTAACGCTTAACGAGGCCGAATGGACTCAGTTTACAAACAGCCTTCCTCTGATGTACATTGCTCTCAGAGACAATTTTATTATCGAAGAGTCTGTACGGTTTACCATTCACGCACTAGCATCAGGGTTGGTAGAGGAGGACGTATTTGCAAAAGCAGATAGTCAGGGACTTCTCTGCTCCACAGCTCATAAATTAGCTCTTGAAGTGGCCTTGTACAAACGTTGGCCCAATGGATGTGGCAGTAGTTGAATTTCACGCATTTCAAGGCAATAAAAGACCCTTTATTCTTAAAGAGCTCGCGATCGTGGGAAACTCTTTTCAATGTCAAATTATATTTAAACCACCTTTTCCTAGAGAACGGTTGAGCGCCAAAAATCGTACAACAGCTCGCTGGCTTGAAGATAACTACCATAAGATTTCTTGGGAGGAGGGTGATTATCCCTACAGAGCTAATGTACTTCGCACTCTATGCAAACCCTTTGCCGTGATTTACACGCGCGGGTTGGAGAAGGCAGAGTTCTTGAGAAAGTTTCACGGTGATGTCCGTGAACTGGACGATATAGTGTGCGAGGAGGCCGGCAATCCGTGTAGCTGTAAAACAACACACAGGTTTGCTTGCTCGTTGCCACAACATACGTCAACCGAGGATCCCAATGTGAAATGCGCAATGATTGCAGCAAAGTGCCGTTTCGAGATCCTTAACAAACAGCTGCACAATACCAACGCTTATTAGTATCGGCGAGTGATTAGTAAAGGGGCGGAGGGGTTCGGCATTTAGTTGAGAATCCCGACGTGTTGGCTTGAAAGGACTCGCCGACGGGTCACATTGAAAGGCTTCACCGAGTAAAGTGACTTTTAACTGTAGGTTAGATACGAAAAATTCTAGAGCGGGGTGAATGATTGGTAAGCTCCTAAGGCTGGCGTAAAACCTGTAAGTCCTGGGGCTCTTTACTGCTCTTACGGCAGGCCTAAACTCCGTAAGACCGGGAGCAGTTGTGTGTGTGTGTGTGAGACAGATACCTCTATGGCAGGCCTAAACTCCGTAAGTCCAGGGGTATGTACCTCGCTCTAGATGCTGTAAAAAATAAAAAATATAAAAAATGTAAAATTCTCCGGTAAGTTTTTGAGTCACATTGAAAGGCTTCACCGAGTAAAGTGGCTATTGAAACTTACAGGAGACAAAAATATGTTGAGGAGCGATACATTGTAATGGAGTGAATCGCTATCGTGTACAGCGGTGGTTGGGGCTGTACACAAATACTGGTCACATTGAAAGGCTTCACCGAGTAAAGTGATTAGTAAAGTGAAAGAGTGAGAATAGGCCTACTGGGGAAACTCACTATAATCAAAAACGCACTGGGACCCCTACGGCCTAGCCATTCTGGCTTACCGTGGTGTGGAAACGTGGGTCACAAATTGCAGTTAATGCGGTGCAAGTGCGAGTCTCGGTGGGGGAGAGGCGTCCGCGTATAAAAGCGCGGTGCATCGGCTGCAGCTGCACTTGCTGTGATAGCTTTGCTATGTCTGTGGCAACTAGTTTTACCGTTTTCGCCATGTTGCTGTTGGTGGTGGCTGGCAACGATCTCGAGGTAATTATTGTTTTGATTATTTATTGTTCTATCGAGTTGTCCCTCAACACTGTTTCTAACTTGTAAAGTGTTTTTTAGGAACAACCATCCACTTCAAACGGTTTGCGTAGGAGTCAACCGATCCCTGTGCCCGGGGCTATCCGGGATCGATACTTTACTACGGATAGCGGGTCTATAGTCCATCTGAATATGGTTAGCTCACATTTCAATACTCTAATTTTTACTCCTTAGGTGTGTGGCAGCTTTTCTAACTTTATTTTTCTCTTTTTCAGAATAATGGTGATGATCGGGCTACACTTCCTGTCCTTCAGCGTGAGGTGACCAGGGTCAGTACACTATTGTTACCGTTGTATTGTACTAATTACGCATTACTGCAGTCCCTATAATCGAACTCTATTTCAGAACGAGTACGAGGCTCAGATCCAGAGGATGTTCAGGTCTGGGCAATGGGTGACCACTCGACGCGGCCGACTGCATGTCATAAGCGCCGGTATTGAAGAGGTGATTACCGTTATCCTATTTTCCATTCGTGCAGTATTCGTGTCTGCTAAGTCCCGCAACCGGTGGCGGGACCCGCCATGTATTAATTCACTTGTGCTTTAGGATGAGTCTCAACCATCGACTCTCGGGTGGACCGGTGATGCTAACCCAAACATCACTCTCCCCTCTGACATCTCTGAGGAGAGTCTAATCGCTGCTGCCGATAGGGCTATAGCCGAGGCGTCGACTTTTCCCGACGAGGCGACTCAAAGGGTGGTGATGGAGGAATCTAATTCCAGCTCAGATGAGGCGATTTCGGTTAGTATATAGGGCATTCATATTATATTGCAGGTTTCGCTCTGTTTACAGAATCAAAAAATGGATATTTCTTGTTGACAGTTGAGTACTTCTTGGGACTTCCGACGCAACCCCTCGACCCGGAGACAGTCCTCTGAGGATCTCTCTCAGTTCTATCGGAGGTTGAATCAGTCTACTCCACCAACAGTCTCGCCCATCAGTAGTGGCTCCTTCCACTCTGGTTTCTCCCCCGACCCCACCTCACAGGAGTCCCTCATATCCATGGAAGTGGCTGCCGGCTCGCCACCCCTCCTCTCACCATCTGCAGTAAGTTTCATTCCCTACATTATCCATGCCACTACGTAGTGTTTCATCTGTTTAATTCGTTACCTATGTTACAGGACATAGATCCCCAATGGGAGGCAATGAGGGCGGTGTCAAGGTCCCTGAGTATAGTCGCTCAGGTGCAGGGCATCAGTGAGGGGGCCGTCTACGACACCGAACGGTGGATGGTGCGGAGACCCGAGGAGGAGGAGTTCCGTGCCGCCGCTCCAGCCGCTTGGGAGGAAACCCGCGAACGGTGGATGGTGCGGAGACCCGAGGAGGAGTTCCGTGCCGCCGCTCCAGCCGCTTGGGAGGAAATCCGCAGCATCCTCGCGGATTTCCTATACGAGACAGCTACCCGCATGGAGGAGGACTCCCGACGTAGAAACACCGCTGTGCCGTCCAACGGATCAACCCCTGCCACTCAACCCCGCGAAGTGTCCTGCCCCGTTTGCTTTGCGAATCTACCAACAATCGCTCTTCGACTGTGTGGGCATACACTCTGCCGTCCATGCTCCAACAGAGTGGGGGATAGATGCCCCACGTGCCGTGAGCTGATTGTGGGAAGATTCACAATATATCTCCCCAGGTAGATCTCTCTCTACCTCTATCTTAATTATTCAATTGGCTTCACATTCAAAATTTATATTCCAAATTCCAAAGGGACGGGACATTATCCAGTCGTAGGATGTCTACCAGCTCTCTGGACCGATTCTTATACTGGATAATGTTTAACCTGGGTACTATACGTAGTACGGATGTTCCGAAACCACATCCAGGCCCACATCGACTCACCGCATCACACAATAAGGTACGATTCGTCTTTATTTCTCTTGTTTAGTTTACCTTCCCGCCAATTTCACAATTGAGGTTATGTTCCCCTGTTCCCGCCAATTTCACAATTGAGGTTATGTTCCCCTGTTCCCGCCAATTTCACAATTGAGGTTATGTTCTACTGTTCCCGCCAACTGGGCGCAGCCATCTAAGAAAGTGAGGTTAGGTTACCCTGTTCCCGCCAATTCATCATGGGCGCAGCCATATTGAATACGCGGGAAACCAAGAAAGTGAGGTTAGGTTCCCCTGTTCCCGCCAATTTTTCCCGCCCTCGCCGCCATATTGGAATTCCCTCCGTCCCTCGTTTCTCCCTCACCGGACCCAACAAATCACCGATTTTACCGAAAAAACAACGATTTTGACACCCCAAATCACCGATTTTACCGAAAAACACGATAATTTCGACAGAATTTGGAACATTTTCATAGGATAAGAGTGTGAGCAGGGAATTTCTCCCGCACATGAAGGGATTTCTCCAGCAAATGAGGGAATTTCTCCCACACCACTATTTTTTGATCACGTGATACATGGGCGCCGCCATCTTGGATCACGTGACCCCCTCTCGACCAATCAGAGCGCGGGGCTAGATCCGCGGGAGGTCTACTCTCGACATGTTATGTGGTTGTGGTTTCTGAGAAATTTTTAGCCTATGATGTGATTAAGAACGATATTAGAGAAATTCAGTAAAAATCGCGTTATTTTCACTATTATTCGTCGGATAGTTTTAAAACTTTACAGAATTGTTAAAGACATTGATAAAAGTATTCATTTTAAATTGCAGTAAAAAAACTTTGAAAAAATAGTGATGATATTAGGAAAAAACTATTTCAAGGTCATGGACCGGAAGTGATGATTTTACAAAATACTTTAATATTTACTGAACCTATATACCAAATTTCATCAGAAAAGCTCCAATAGTTCTCTAGATATAAGAGTTTAAATATAAGGGATGATTGGGGTAGATTTTGAACATTTTGTTATTTTCATGAAATTTTAAGTAGAACTCGCTTGTTTTTGAAGTTTCAGATTTGTCTGATAATTTTTTATATTTTTTTATGAATATTAAGAAATAGGGGATGATTTCACCCTTATGGATAAGTTAAGTCGAAAGAGTTAAGTATTTACTATATGTGTACCAAATTTCATTAAAATCGGTTGAGTGGTTTTTGAACAACAAGGTTTGAAAGAAATATTGATATATACTTATTTAATATACATTGGAAAACTATAACAGTTCTAGGGAATTGAGACATTTCATTTTAACATGTTGGTAACACTACATCTCGTCTTCATCTCTTGCTGGGCGTTGGCCACGTATAGCTAGCCATGTGTGATCCTCCTCTATTTTAACGAAATTTAACAAGATATATCATTATTTAGAAGATTCTAATGTATTTGCAAGTTGAAGAAAGAAGATATGGACTTTATAAAGTAAGAAGATTGCTGTGAAGATCTGTGTTTCTTGTTAAAAGTGAAGTGAAGTGTTCCACTGGGCGTTGTCCTTCATATTTAATAAGTTTCTATTATATTCTCGAAGAAAGACATTACAAGAAGATTGTGTGTTTGAATTTGTGTAGACATTCTAAACTGTGATAAAAACATTGTGTGAAAATAGTGTTCATTTGTAATACAAAATTAAGTGTTTTTACAGTGATTTCATTGTCGCACACGGCGTGTGCAAAGCAAGGTCATTGTTTGGTGTCACTACTGTCCTTGTACCACACACGGCGTGCGCAAAGCAAGGTCAAGCGTTAGTGGTACAAACGCTCTCAGCAGACGTCACAAATCTAGAGTTGATTGAAATAAAACATATGATACCTTTCTTCTTATCCCATTCCCAATTTCTTAGAAGTTAAGTAGATATCGCAAAAACACGCACACTAACAACACTCATTTTGTATGTCTTTAACAATAATTGATTAAATTCATGTTATTCTCTTTCATTCCTTCTAATACTTAAAAAATATACTCTTTCGCCACTGAAAAATCTCGATTTCTTCAGTAATAATCTTTGTAATCATAGACAAAATATCCTAAATAGTTTGTACAATAGAATGAAATTATTTCTATTTATCTCTGTTGTAGAAATGTAAACATAAACATTTGTGCTGAAAAATTAAATGGAAGAGTACAATGCCAACTGTTACAAGTGTTATAATAGAGGAGAAATTATTGATAAAAAATATTTAGTTTGTAGAGATTGTAATTTAATTTTGTATGAAAGACCTAAACCTAAGAAATTTCGAAATAAACTAACACATTTGAATAATCTGCTTACAAAATTGCAATATGGAGACAAGAAGCAAACAAAATTTGTTACAGAATTTAGAAAACAGAATAAAAATTTTTACTTATCTTGGAACCATTGACAAAATTATTTTCCTTTTCAAAGAATACATTAGGTTTGTAGGTATCGATACACACGTTTATTATGAAAAGATATTACCTGTATTTTTTCATTATCTGGATGTTGAATTTGTCTACGATTTTAAGCCTGAAATCTTTGATGATTTTATAGTACATTTGGAGAAATTAAACGAAGAACCTCGTGAAAAGAATGCGGTTTTACTCACATTCTCCCCGACTTCTCGAGTGATTGTTAGCAAATTTCATTTTTTCCGTCTTTAAATTTTTTCTATTTAAATGGAGTTCTTGAAAGAGTTAAATGATATTGGAGAATGTAAGTTTAAAGAGTATAAGAAGTTAAATGAATTGGAAGAAAGGAAGAAACATAGAATCTTGAATTTGGAGAAAATGAAAGATAAATTCGGGTTTACAATAATTGCCGAGTTGGAAGATTGTAAAGTACACTTGCCGAACAGATTTTTGACTGTTTTGGATGAAAAAAAGATTAAAGAATTAAACAAAAATGAAAAATTACACTTGATTGTTACTGGAAAGAAGACTATAAAAGATAAAGAAATTATAACAATTAACTTTGTAGAATAAAGTCTTTTCAGTTGTGCTCTAAAACTTGCAGTCCCTCCCCACGTCATAGTACTGTTTTGATAACCATAGTTGGTGTCTTTCTTCATAGGAATCACATGGAATATTATCTACAGTAATACCTTTTGTTTCACACAAAAATGTGGCTATATTCTATAAGAAAAAATTCTATAATGCTCTTTAATGAATTGTGTTGATAAATCTTGATACTCACAAAAATTCCTAAGAAATTCATCAATTAAGTACTTGATTATCTTGAAAGAACGTATAATATGGGAAAAAATGTCATAAAAAAACGATGAAAACTCTCTGTTTGTTTATTTTTTACTTTCTTTTCAATATCTTTCGTAATTATATTAAATATGTAATCCCTTACTTTTTTAGTTTTTTGCCGATAGTAAAACACTCCATTAGACGTTTTTTCTGCAAAAGACTTTACAAGTTCTTTGAATTCTGTATCATTTAAGGAAAGTATCGAAGACGGTATCAACTGTTGTTGAAAATAAACCGGCAATTCACTGAATTCATCTTTGTTGCACTGTTTTAATGCTAGAAATTGTAGAGACTTTGGTGAGTTCATGTTGTTTATTTAGTAGAAAAGTTTTTTATTAAAGTACAGTATGTTTTTAGTAAAAATGTTTTAAATTGATTAAATTTTATTAAGATTTCGAAGATTTTTCCTTTATTCGTAGCAGATTTGACAACATTTTACAAAGCACAGCTTAAGAAAGTAGAAGCAAACAGCTGTAGATTTGGTTAATTTTTCATTCCACAGAGTAGATAGTAATGTACCGATCGCTTTTGGAGACGAACGACTGTAGATTCGGTTAATTTTTTCATTGAGATTTGCTGTGTTTATTTCTCAGCTTCCTTTATGGTACATTGAACTCAGTATTTTACATTGCTTTTCGGTCGGCTCCGAAAGTGCGCCAGGAACCCCATATTATTATCTACTTATATATATATATATATATATATATATATATATATTATATATATATATATATATATATATATATATATATATATATATATACTATAAATAAATGTAAACAAAAGTCATTTGAAAGGTATTTGGTCTTCCGATCATATGTTAGTTTGGTTATTTAAACGCATATGTGACAGATACGTCCAAATAAAATATAATTGAATCATAAAAAGTGGGGGCTCTGTGGTGTAATGGTAGCACATTCAACCCGGCAAGTGAGAGATCCGGGTTCGAGTCCCGGCGGAGCAAGTACTTTTTGTGATTCAATGTTTATTGAAATTATATATATATGTGTGTGTGTGTGTGTGTGTGTGTGTGTGTGTGTGTGTGTGTGTGTGTGTGTGTGTGTGTGTGTGATTTTTTAATATAGGTGGCATTAGTCTGATTTTATTTTTAAATAAACATTGAATCGCAAAAAGGACTTACTCCGCCGGGCCTCAACCTGGATCTCTTACTCACCGGGCAAGCATCTACCACTACACCACAGAGCTCTTCTTTTTACGATAAATTATTCTGTCTTTTGAACGTTTCTGTCACATATGAGTTTAAATAAGCAAACTAACATATGATCGTAAATACCAAATACCTGGCCGATCAAATTTTAGTTTTGATATGTGGTCTTAACTAAAGTGAATTTGAATGGTGTAGGTAAATGATCTACCTCGTTCATAGAGAGTAAAATATCAGTTAAATTGCTACCTATAAGTATTACTATAGCTGCCGTTGGAAAAATTCACTAGAAAAAACTATAATAATTTTAAAAGCATTGTCACTGGAACACTGACGGAACACTGGTGATTTCCCTTGATGAAACGAACATACGTTTGATAGAGCGCGGTGGCGAAGAATCCATCTCTATGTTAATAGCTCCTGCGACGAGAGACTGTGGTAGAATGAAATGACGATGGGAACAGGTGCTTGCCAATACCTCTTGTAGAATACTCATACTGAACTGTACAGAAATAGTCTGTATTGTGAAAACATAAATACGGCTAATGTGATGCAATACAGTTGTACCGTGTTGTTTCTCTTTTGTTTGTAATATAACAGTTTGTGAAACAATGACGATAAATTATGAGTTATATCATTTAACAATCTTAAATTATATTTAAATGATAATTGCAACAAAATTACATGTATTATATTTATAATATTGTTCCTAATATTAATTCACGTTACGTATGTTAATATGTACTTTTTAAATAACTCCAATGACAAAAATGTCTACATCCACTATGGTATAAAATACCAAAACATAGGGTGAAAGCAGCTGCTTCACCGTCCCCCCTCCCCGACCCATCACCTTCCTGTCCCATTGTATCAGGTGATACACCGCGATGAAATAGGAAGTGCCCGAAATTGGTTTAATTTTAGTGTCTCACGTTCAAGCTGAAGAGTATAGGTCACAATCCAAGAAACGTTGTGCATGAACTGGCTACGCTCAGACAGCTTATTGCGGAGATCACGTGATGGATTCTCTTGTCTTCCATTGGTCGGAGAAATTACGTGATGCTGCGGCCCCTGGAAGCTACCAAAGCTGCCAACCCTCAATGTTATCGGAGGCAGTTTTCCCGCATGAAATCTCCCTCTAGTTCAGAGTTTCGTAATGAGAACGATCTCTTTATCAAGGTGTGAGGCTTGGTGTCTGCTCTCCCCTGCCTCGGTTCACGTTTGCTTACAACATATAATACCAAAAACCCCCTTTTTGTATGATTCAACGTGGGTTTTGAAGAATCGCAACGGTAGATATACGGGCTCATAGTCTCCGCTTAGCCTTCCTTTATACTACTGAGTGAGTCTAACATTATGAACTGTCATCGTACTCAATTTTGTTTACACTACTACACTCAAGAGCCCAGGAATTGTAAAGCCCTTGTAACAACTCTTTCTTTGGAAGGTGATAAATTGAGTGCTTATGTGTCAGGAAAAATAACGCCGTTGGGTTTAACAGTCATTATCCTTTTTGAATATTGACTCCCTCTCAAGTGTATACCATCTTTTCTTATACCTCCAATGTTATTTTTATTTAGTCTTCTTTTGTTTAATTGTGTATGGCCGCTTGCAATCTAGTCTGTCAGTCAAACATATCTTAATTCTATCTCATTCTGGTTTTATTCTGTCCCATAGATGTATTTAATTTGTATATGTAAGATGCAATATAAAAATATTACACTTAATAAGCTGTTTATAAACTGTATTTTTTAGTCAGTGTTCAATCATTTTAAGCGTACAGTCGGATAGTTTAAAGACATGAAATATTTTTAGTTAGAAAAATTTTAAAGTTAACTTTATACTTATACTTATTTATGAAAGTATTTTCGAAAAAAAAAAGTTTAAAAGAACAGTATTGTTTTTATCATTCCCAAGGTAATTACAGTAATGTGATTATAGTAATTAAGACCAGCGTATGAGGTCTACGGAAAAAAGAGTTGAGATAAAATTGAAGATATTTTCTGATAATATTTTTTAGTATGAACGATGACTCAGGTAGAACATACTTGTATATTTGTACGCACAACAAATAAAAGTTCCTTTTAAAATATTAAGAAAAATTATTCACTAAGTCCTTAGGTGATAATTGCCTGAGTTTTTAGTGAAGTATATCACTAAAAGAGATGTAACATTTTGGTTAAACCTACCTTTTCTTTATGTATGAAAGGTTAATTTCGATAATAATGTTTCTCTTTGAGATGAAAGGTAGTGATCGCTAAATTAATGTATTGTACTAGTGTAAAACATAGTATTATACTCGTTAGTAAGGCAATTTTATTTTTACCCTCTCAGTCCAGAGTGATTTTATTAGGTTGATGGAAATCCTTGTTTGATCTTGTGGTAAGTATTTAATTACAACCATATATTGATTAAAACTGTATTGCAATAGTTTTGCACTGAACTAGACATTAATTAAATGCTCCGTAATAGACACAAACATAATTACGTGACGTTCCCGCTGCTGTGATTACACATACCAACCTTAAATTGTTGTTTAATATATGACATGGGAAATGAATACGTTTTATTCAACGGATACTGAGGCAACAGTACAATTTACATACTGGGGAGCGGTATAACAATCACCTGATCGACCTGACCATTAACACAACATTTCTCATTAAACTGTTTCAATGCAAACTCTGATTTAAATACCTTGAACACGTATTGCGTGGTCAATTATAACAAATATTTCTAAAGTTGTATTGTTACATCACGTATGTATTGTGACTGAATCTCACTCCTCCAATCCTTTAAAGATAAGAATTTCGTTACTTTGTATCTTTATACTGTTATGTAACTATATGTACAAAATCTCACCTTATCGATAAAAACTTTTAAAAACAACTTTACTATTTTAAAGATTCAAAACGTTTGTTTTAAGAACGTTTTTAATTGAAGCCAGTTTATGAATGGCACAAAATAATCAGTAAGGTTTTTAAAGAGAAGAAATTGATTATTACTTTATTTTAAAAAAGTAACCAGCTTAAAAAGGAATGGATTTTATGGTGGGGGGGGGGGGGGGTGGGGGGGGGGGGGGGTGGGGGGGGGGGGGGGTGGGGGGGGGGGGGGGTGGGGGGGGGGGGGGGTGGGGGGGGGGGGGGGTGTTTGTGACAAATTGACAAAAATTTTTAACCACCCTTTGCATATTAAAGTTGTACACGTAAAGGGGAAAAACACACACCCCACAAAGCCGCGCGCGCCCAAAACTCCTGCCAAGAGAGCCCTTATCAAAAAAACCCAATTTTAAAATATTGGTCCCCTCAAAATGGACAAAAAAAAGTAAAGGGCCTTTTTCACGCAATACTTAAAATTTTTAAAGAGTAAAATTTACTGAGAAAAATTTTTTATATTACTGGGTGACCTGTAAATCAAACAAAAAGTTATTGAATAACGAGTAGTAAGGGTTAGTGTCTTGTAAATTATGCGTTTTAATAGAAGAAACTTTTAAAAAAAAAGAAATAAATTTAAAACGAAGAAAGCCAGTGCGCCATACGAAAACACATATAAAGTTTATCACATAATAGCCCCTTCCCGACTAATACCAGCTTTAAACCCAAAACCATCCCCTTAATGTCGTGTTAGCCGCTTAAAAAATTTTTAAATGTGTTTCCCCGTTTGATAAGACTCACTAATGAGGTTTGTGGAATCAATCGAATCATAGTTTACGATAAATGAAATATACATGTGTGTACAATTATTTACCTTTATTGTTGTATTAGTTGTTGTAAATTGGACGAATCTAAGCACTCCACATTTTCACGAATAAACATAGTTATACCTGCTTTATATTCCCGTGCGGCAGACTCCACAGTTATCTGCTTTATCCCGTGCGGATCCCGTGTGCGGCGGACCCACTTGGACGGGCACATTCGGTAACGTTACCAGGGCGTTACACTTTTTCATGAGTGACTCCGAGCCGCAACCTAATTTAAGACGCGTTGTCATGTCAAAAATATCCTGACGAAATATTTATGTATACGGCCACACCTTTTCATTACATACACACGTTAAAATATTTAGTTTTATTATTTCGCTTGGTACCGGGTAAGCTGAAAAGTTCTAAAGTAAACATTATTTTCTAACTATAGTTTCGTGACAAATTGAGCAATAAAGTAACCATCCTTGCATATTAAAGTTGTACACGTGAAGGAAAACACACACACACACAAGCGCGCGCGCGCGCGCACACACTCCTGCCACAGAGAGCACTTATCGAAAAAACCATTTTAAAAATATTGGTACCTCTAAATGGACGCTAAAAAAGTCACGCCTTTTTCACGCAATACTTAAAACTTTCAAGAGTATAAGTTACTGAGCAAATCAATATATTACTAGTGACCTGTCAATCAAACAAACAGTTATTGAATAAACGAGTAGTAACTGTTAGTGTCTTGTAAATTATGCGTTTTAATAGAAGAAACGTTAACAAAAAGCAATGAATATTAACGAAGAAAGCGCAGTGCGCCAGTACGAAAACACATATAAAGTTTATCACAGTAATAGCCACTGTCGACTAATACCAGCTGTTCACCCTAAACATCCCCTTGAATGTCGTGTTAGCGCCGCTAATAGAATTCTAAATGTGATCCCGCGCTTGATAAGACTCACTAATGACTGGTTATGTGGCCAACCCGGCAGAGTTGGCGTCAGGTTCTTAGTCGCTTAAACGAAGTTCCGTTCTCTGTAACTCATACGGAGGCTATTTGGTTTTGTCGGAATATTTCACATATTTCCCATTATTCATAATATTCAATGTTTAAAACTAAAAGTGTATACGTTTTTGAAATTTTACGAATGTAGATTTTTGTATACATTATTATATGTATCCGTGGCATTTAATTTATTGAATAATCCACGTGAGAACCCAATGTAATAGATGCCAATCCACACATTACATAACATATTACCTCCTACTCTTCTATTAAAATAGGAAAGTTGGCAATCATCTATGACACAAGTATTGAGAACAATGGATTTAAAATAGTTCTTAAAAGAATTCACGTGAAATTACAACAGAATATAACAATAAAATTCCAATAAAAAATATTTCTCAATTCAGTAAAGTAAAGCAAGTTGTATATAATATGCTTCTTTGTCTTGTTGTAGTTTACATTTAAATAACTTTTATACATAGTATACAGTATTTTTTAGATGTATTCATGTTTTTGTGTGACCAGTACAGTAACTACTTCTTTTTAAATACTGAATATTCGTAAAAAGTTTAGTTTTATTCCAAAGTGACTTTTTAATAAACAAAATACGTTAAAAACTATGTATATATATATAATATATATATATATATTTTTTTTTTTTCAATAAATATTAAATCTCAAAAAGTACTTGCTCCGCCGGGACTCGAACCCGGATTATGAAATTTATTTATTGTTTGATAAATTTTATTAATCAATAAATATATTATATTGATTAATGTATAATTTAATATTCCCAATAAAATGTAATCCTTTTTACGAAACTAATTACAATGAGTTTGCCCCTTTCATGTAAAATATTTATCCGCAGGGAGAATGTAGACATTTAACACGTATTCTCTCGTTACATCGCGATTGGAGGCGCTGTGTAAAAATGCAACATCCAGGCTAATGTAATTGGCCCCGCGCCGCACCACGGTGACTGGTCAAAGTGACCTCTCCACAGTGGGAGCGCTGCACTTTGTTTTATAAACAGTACACAGTAAAAGGAACATCAAATTATTTTTGTGCTTTCAGCTTAATAAGCATACGCATCACATGAAACACCCTTTCGGTGGGAAAATATGTTTGTACAATAAGTATTTACGTGCTGAAACATAATACTACTAAACAAAATAAATGATTAATCAATTTGCGAAGATATTCGAAAACTGAATTTGGAAAGACTGGGTCCTAAATATTAAACGAGGTCGTGAAACGTTGATTGGAAGGTAGGCATACGATATTAACACCAAAACACCGTGCCGGTTCGTAGAGGGAGCGGGCAGCCAGCTTTGATTTTGTAACTCCGACCACAGAAAACTCCAAGATGTCCTTGCCCCTATGGAAGACAAGAAGAGAAGAGTACAAGAAAACCTAATTCCCGATATCTATAAAACCCTGAAAATAACTAGAACCATATCAAAAAGCCAGAAAGCCACAGAAACATCTAGAAACAGAACAACCATCTGGTAAAACAGAAGGCTCGACCAGCTGTAAGGAAACAGCTCCCGGTCCGTCCAAAGACCAACAAAATAAAGTGGCAAACGCCACATCTCCCCCTCTACCCCGGGAGAGTATTACTTCCAGACATAAGGTCTGTATTTTTTTTTCTTCAAAGATGGGAGGATACAGAAGGGATGAAGAGACCCATTCCAAAGCGAAAATTAAAAATATGAGAAAATTACACCCATCATAATATCAACAGACCCAAGTTCGTGTTGTGTAAAGGGCTAATTAGGTAAAAAACCTGGTACTGGCAAAATTTAGCAAAAGTGGGCCAGTACTCTCCTCCCCCTACGGGACGGCTGAGAAAAAAAAAATTGGTGGCCAGTGGGAAAAGACAAAATAAAGTTTTATTTTTCCATACTAGTTTTTTAAATTTAGAGACTTGGAGCAAATAAATTCAGGCTCTTAAAAAGGCGTGAAAGAAAAACTGTAGAGCTACGGGAAGAGCTTAACGGAGTAAGGAAATCATTTGGTCGTGGTAAAGTGGTTTAATTAGGAACTTTAAAAACAAAAAAAACAAGACTAGTTTCTAAGTGTTGGCCAGGAAAGGCAAAAAAAAAACCCTGAAACATACGGAAAAGAGACCCCAAAAGAAACTAACTGGGCCAAAAACCCAACAAAATTAGGTTAACAATCAATAAACCTCTAAAACAATAAACAATAAAAAAGCCTTCAAAGGATAACAGTAACAACAGTAAAAAAAAAACACTTCCAATATAAACACTAAACAGCAAAATAAATAAGATAGCTGCTGGAACATTTAGCAGCTTCAGAGACAAAATTATAAAGTCTTAAAGACACAAAGAGAGACAACAACAAAAGTAACTACAAAAAATTATATAGACAAAACTACAATCTTCAACAATATTTTCAAAAATAAAAACTAAACCTATCCATCGCTGCTAAACTTAGCTGAATAACAAACGAAGAATTCCACCTACTGCCAACGGACTGACCCTACAAAGCAAGAGAAACAACAAAAAGGAAAGGCAAAGGGAAAGAAAAAGTAAGCTTGTGTTGTAAAATGTAATGGGTTGCCCGATACCTAAGCTCGACTGCATTAGGGAATGTTAAAAAATAAATAAACATAAAGTTCAACTCCCAATGTACAGCCTAGAAAAATTGCTGAAGCAAAAAAAATTCTCAATGCTAAACAGCCCATGCTACCCTGATCCCCCCGTGTATATGTACTGTAAAAGAAGAGGAGTAAAAGTATTCAGAGTGTTAATGTGGATGTAAGGAAGAGAAGAAGAAGAAGAAGAAGGAGACAGAAAAAACTAAACTAACATCACTTTGCCCTAAACCATCCCTATTAAACGTCCCGGCAGCGGCGCGCTTTGGTCTTAAGATAGGCCCAAATTATTTCTTCAGGTGGGAAACATGGGCCGACCTAATAAGTTTCCCTGACTTGGGACACCTCAAAGTCACAGCAAAAAAGTATTCAGAAAATCTATTTAGAGCAATTTTACTGTGGTGTAAGCAAAAAGTACAAGTTTAAAAAAAAAACTATTTCCAATTTATAGTATTACAAATAAATAAACAGCATATAAGTACATTGCCTTATTATTACCATGAAACCAACTTCCAGTATCACTAACAGGTGTAGGCAGAAAAAAAAATCAAAAGTTTGGCTTTCCGAACAAAAAATGTCGGTAGCCATCAGTGGGGGGGGGGGGGGGGGGGCGGGTAGACTCAATTTGTTTCTCTCAAAAGGTTGAGAAAGTTCAAAGTAATCAAAAAAACCTAACAACACCTTTCAAAACCTAAAAGAATAAGAGAGGGAAAACAAAGTAAACAAAAGAATTAATCAAAAAGCAAGAGCAACTGTACCGTACGTAGAAGAGCAAAAAATATGTGGAGGCAAGTCGTAAAGTAGCGCTACAGGTAACTACTACATAAAGTTCAACAAGTCCCCAAGTGAATAAGACGACAAGCCCCCAAATAGTAAACTCTCCCTTTAAACTGTAAATAAATTTAGAACACCCCAAAAACCATAAAAAATCTCTTTTGAGGCCAAGAATCCAAAAAAAAAACCCCAGTGAAAAATTAAAAATTAAGAAATTAAAGACCCAAAGGAAAAAAAAAAATTATTTAAACCACTTAACGGCGCTTAAATTAGGCTAAACTGAAATTTAGGTAAGTTAAACACCCGAAGCTGAATCAAGCAAGCTGACATATCAATCAATCCAAAGAGTCCACTAGGGTTTGGTATATTATAAAATACGTGAACCCTCAAGGTGGCAAACTATAGTTTTAAAAGTTTGTAAAAGAAAGGATGTTTCAACATTTTGGAAAGAAAGTTTAGTTTGTAAGTAATTAAATCACTTATATGTATGTCAGCACGTCAAAATCCAACCCCAAGCTGCAACTTCATAAAACAATTACAAACCAAGCCTAGGCCTATGTTACTTTCAATACTAGTTGAAACTAAAGTGTGTACTCCATATTAACTTTAACTGTTTTAATTTAAACAGGCACTAGTCGAAAGAATCAAAGGGCTTTTAATAATAGACTATGAAAGAATTATTATTTTTACAATAACATTAAAGTTTTGAAGAAGGTTTTAGAAAAAAAATTGCAAACTGTTAGACTAAATCAACCCCTTAAGCTTGAACTGCCCCGAACAATCAAATAGCATAGGCCTACATAAAAGTTTGACATGTTTCTAAGTAGAAAAAATATCAGATAAATTTAACAGTAACACTTCACTTACCTTGTGTAAAGACTAAGATTAATTAACAAAATTGTGTAAGACTCGAATAGAATTCAACGCAGTAGACAAAATCATCAAATTAGTGCTATTAAAAATTTAAACTCTTATCAACTTAAAACATGTACAAGTGGAGTAAATCCGCTGGAGGAAGAATAAATAAATAACTAAATAATTAATTAAATCCTAGAATAACAACAATTAATTGCATTTGGAACTAAGGGTAGGTGTGGGAAAGGTTAAAAAATTTTAATTAAATCAGATGTAGAGATGAAATATCAGAAGGAAAGCAAGTTATATAAAAAGAACACTTTTAATTATAAGCCAACCCAAAGTAAATAATCTGGTGAAACTGAATGGGGGTTTCAAATATTAACCAGAAAGCTAAGAAGTTTTAAAAACAAAAAGGTAGGCTATACATAGGCGGCAGTACAATACGCAGTCACCAACAGCATCTATGAAATCCTTCGACTTTACTTGCACAGATCTGAGCCAAAGTTTAAATTAAAATACTAAAAGGTGCTAATTAAAGTTTAGAAAGCACAAGTAAATTAAGTACCAGGTATGTTTAAGGCAACAGGCTACACTGTAGGTGAAAGTAAAAGTTAGGTTAAGAGTTAACTTGGTGAGAGAAAAAAAAAATTTATTAAAATAGGTTTAAAGTAAAATTTTAAGCTAGAAAAAAATCAACCAAATACCTATGCCTAAATAATTAGTGAGAATAAGTTACTAAAGTTTAAGAAATACTGCCACTCACATGTTCAATTATTACACAACTAGGCTTAGGTAGCAGTTGGTTGCAAGAACTGCTTGGCTCAGACCTGCACATTAAAAACAAGCTACTTCGAAAAAGTTAAACATTTTTGAGTAAAAAAAAAAGGCAGTGTAAGGAAAATTTAGAAAACTAGAAAAATTTAGAAAAACGTCTACCCCTTTAAAAAAAACTTAAAACTAGGACTTAGCTCTCATAGCTGTGTAGAATTCCTCCGCTCCCACCGGCAAACCTAGCCTTCCATTTCAAACCACGCTCTGCTACCAATTTGCGACGATATTCGAAAACTGAATTTGGAAAGACTGGGTCCTAAATATTAAACGAGGTCGTGAAACGTTGATTGGAAGGTAGGCATACGATATTAACACCAAAACACCGTGCCGGTTCGTAGAGGGAGCGGGCAGCCAGCTTTGATTTTTGTAACTCCGACCACAGAAAACTCCAAGATGTCCTTGCCCTATGGAAGACAGAAGAGAAGAGTACAAGAAACCTAATTCCCGATATCTATAAAACCTGAAAAATACTAGAACCAATCAAAAAGCCAGAAAGCCACAGAAAACATCTAGAAACAGAACAACCATCTGGTAAAACAGAAGGCTCGACCAGCTGTAAGGAAACAGCTCCCGGTCCGTCCAAAGACCAACAAAATAAAGTGGCAAAACGCCACAAATTTCTAATTATAATTCCTTAATTAATAAATTCCAAACATTTTGGCAGGTACAATTTTGCATAAAGACTCAAAATAATGGTACGCTAATATTAAAGCTATTATAACCAATCAAGTTTCAAGGGCATTATATTAAGCCAAGTTCACTGTTCAATATGAAAGAATACGTTAATATGTCTATAGTCTGTGGTTTAAGATGGAAAAAATATAGTATATTTGCTTGACCTCGTTGTTTATAATTTAAATTTACGATGTAATAATTTAACCACGTTATTTAATATAGCAAGAAACGATATCTTCGCTTTAACGCATTGTCTAAAACGGTTAGTTCACAATTTCGCGATTAAAGCATGTCACTATAATATCAAGAAACCATATCTTTGATTTAACAAATTTTTCAAAATGGCAGTTCACGACTTCGCAATTAAATCACGTCAGCAAAATGGCAAGAAACCATATCTTTTCTTTAACGCACTGTTTAAAATGGCAGTTCACAATATCGTAATTTAAACTCGTCACTAAGATGGCAAGAAACCATATCTTGGCACTAACGCATTGTTTAAAATGGCAGTTCACGATGTCATAGTTTAAGCGCATTGCTAAGATGGCAAGAAATCATATCTCGCATCAGAATCAGAATCAGAAATAATTTATTTCGTTAATAACATAAAGTTACATGAAATAAGTTCATAGATAAAATAGTACGTATATAAATATAACAATAAGAATTAAATAAAATCAACAATCAAATAGTCAACATAGGTTATTTCACATGTTTGTGCAATATGACAGGAATTCTTGAACAGAATATGGGCATTTTTCAAGCAAAATAGTTTTAATGTTTTTTAGAAAAATTTGTGAGCTGGTTATGTTTTTCAGGTGCCGAGGCAGCGCGTTATAGAGCCGTAGTAGAGCTGAATAGTGCATGCCCCTTTCGAAAATTGTCAATCTATGGATCGGGTAGACCATATTACCCCTGTGGCGGGTATCGTACTGATGATTAAAAGTGTTCTCTGCAAAAAGATGTGGGTTATTTTTGAAGAAAGTCAAAACTTCAAGTATATAGATGCTTGGAAGAGTGAGGAGATTCAGTTGCTGAAAAAAAAGGCTTTACAGTGAGCACGATTACCTGCTGCAGACATAATGCGAACAATTCTTTTTTGGAATCTAAATACCCTTAAAATTTCACTAGAAGATCCCAGAATCCAATAGCATATTTCAGTCTACTGTATACATAAGCATAGTAAATTTGAACGATAGTTTCTTTACCAACTGCAGGCATTTAAAACTCGAAAAGCAAAGGTAATTGAAGGACAGCTTTGAGCATAGCGTATCTATATGTTTAGACCAGTTGAGCTTGTAATCAATGACAACACCAAGAAGAGAGGCAGACTCTGATGGGTTGATACCATTTACGCTGAAACCCGCTATATCACGAGAAGTTGGTGAGAAAACCATGATTTTAGTTTTTTCTTCATTCAATAGGAGACCATTTGACTCAAACCACTTATTCAAGATGAACATACGACTGATTCATAATAATTTCGAGGCTGTGAATATCACGACAAGAAGATAGAGCAGTTGTGTCCATCCGCATAGCAAAACAATGTCTGATTTCATATTGGAAGGAAGGTCGTTTATATATATAGAAAATAAAAAAGGACCAAGTACGGAGCCTTGAGGCACTCCTGAGCTGGTCCTCAACCAACCTCTTTGAAGTTGTCCTTTATTTGTTACAGAAACTGTCTGCTTTCTCTCAGAGGAGATATGAGGAAAGGAGTGAGAGAGCTGCACCGTTCAAGCCATATCTTTCAAGTTTACCCAAAAGAACAGAATGGTTGACACAGTCGAAAGCCTTGGACAGATCACAGTATATCGCACCGACACACTGCGACCCATCCAAGGCTCCCAACACGGCACCAATGACATCATTGACAGCGCTAGAAGTTGAAAACCCTTTTCTGAAACCAAACTGAGATGCAGTCAAGAGAGTATTAGAGTCAAAGTAACATTGAAGTCTTGCCAGAATGATCATCTCAAACACCTTAGCAAAAGAAGAGAGCAGACTGATTGGCCTGTAATTAGAAAATCTCAGTTTTTTGGCCTTTTTTTATGGATTGGACGTATGACAGACAGCTTTAGATTTTCTGGAAAAATTCCCTCAGAAAAAGATCGATTAATTATGTGTACCAGAGGAAATCTATAAGATATGCGCACTTCTTAAGAACTTTCAGATGTAACCCCATCCCACCCACTCGACTTCGAGTTTCCCAGCTTTGAAATCGAGCTTAGAACCTCAGCCATAGTGGTTGGTTCAAACAAAAAAAGAGAAGGTTTATCTAATTGTTGAAGAGCTGGGACATTTGCAACATACTCGAGAGCCGAATCAAAAGAAGCCAGCTGTGATAGTTGATTACCAACTGAAACAAAATATTCGTTAAACTTTCTTTCTACATCAGCTTGGGTTCTGATAGCTACATCACCATCGGTGAGGATAATAGGGTTGTTTGAAGATTTTGAATTACCAAGCTCATCATTCACAACTTTCCAAGTTGCCCTACTCAGATTATACTGCTTTTTTTAATGTAATCAATGTTGAAATTCTTTTTCGCCTGAAGTATTACCCTACGAAGAATAGATTTATACCTTCTAAAATAAGACATGAAATCTGTGGAAAAATTGCTCTTACTTACAACATAAAGCTCCCGTTTTCGCGCACAAAGAGGTTCTTATTCCTGACGTTATCCAAGGCTTTTTCCCAGGACCTTTAAGTTTTTTTGAGCACTGTTGTCGCTTTTAACGCACTGTTTAAAATGGCAGTTCACGATCTCGTAATTTTAGAGCATTGCTAAGATTGCAAAGAGTCACATCATGGCTTTACGGCACAGTTTAAAATAGCGTTTCAAGCCGTCGTAATTTCAGCGCATTGCTAAGATGGCAATGATTCACATCATGGCTTTAACGCACAGTTTAAAATGGCAATTCACGATGTCGTAATTTCAGCGCTTTGCTAAGATGGCAAGGAATCATATTTCTGCTTTAACGCACTGTTTAAAATGGCAGTTCACGATCTCGTAATTTCAGCGCATTGCTAAGATGGCAAGAAATCATATCTTTGCTTTAACGCAATGTTTTAAAACGGCAGTTCACGATCTCGTAATTTTAGAGCATTGCTAATATGGCAAGAAAACATATCTTGGCACTAACGCACTGTTTAAAATGGCAGTACACGATCTCGTAATTTTAGAGCATTGCTAAGATGGCAAGAAATCATAACTTGGCTTTAAGCACAGTTTAAAATAGCGTTTCAAGACGTCGTAATTTCAGCGCATTGCTAAGATGGCAAGGAATCATATCTTGGCTTTATCGTAATGTTTAAAAAGGCAATTTAATCGATTTTTTATGGTAGACGATGATGCAAATCTTAGGTAAGCTTTATAAATTGACCGGCCACGATATCTTTGCTTGAGTGATCGTAGGTCTGATAATGTATATTAGCACGCTTTATATTTTGTCAACACATAAGGTTTATGCATTGTTAAAATATGTCTGGACATTCTGTAGTAACTTAAGCGAGTTGCTTGAAATGGTATAGTACGATGTTAAAGTTATGTTTTAAATAATATTACATTATGTTAACCGTTAACTTGAAACATTTAAATACTAATTGTCTAATCTACTTTAGTGAAAAAATTAATAGTAACTAAAAACAGTTTACATGCTCAATTAACTGTTTGGTACGGACAGTCGTTCAGATGAACTGAATTCAATTTCCCTCTCAGTATGTAACTAGTTATTAATTGTCAAAATTTCGCTTTCACTCTAAATCAATAACAATTTTTTTTATGTAACTCTCATTGTTCATCAAGATCATACGAAACATTAAAAGTGACATTAGTTAGGTACATGATTTGCGATTGTCCTAGTCCTGGATCCGATCACCCATTTCTATTACATAAGTGCATAAAATAATATTAAATGGAGTATTATTGGGAGGGTATGAGAAGGTTTTAAAACTATTATTTCATACCCTTAAACATCATGGTACACTTAGTACTAGACTTTTAAACAAACCCATGTGTCTAACGTTAGATTTTTTTGGTTTTAAAACATTCCTCAATCAATACAAAATCTGCGTTTGGTTATAAAATGTAGCTCTCGACCTCAAGATTTTCAAATATTTTACATCCGAAAATCAGTGTCCCTAATATCTGTGTAAAGCCAAAGCCCTACCTTACGCACTCATCACTTAATCAATCACTCTCACACTCACTACTAATTCTCCAACTTTTCAATGTCCTAGAAAGTTAAAAATTGGATGACGTGTTCTTTACAACCTACATAGAAAAACGAATCGACTTTCATAAAGATCAAACATCTTTAAGTGTTAAAATGGAGTTTTAACTCCTAATAAAATGTCTTGATATTAGAAAACTTTATTTGAGTGCATGGTTTAAACAGAAAATTTCTATAATCCTTGACACTATAAGAAATAAAATTCACATCAGATTATAATTAATTAATAACATAGAAATAGACCGTCAGTGGGTTTTACAAACTAAGGACTCTGAGTGATTAAATTTAAGATATGTGTAATGGTATAGATGAAACTAATAATTATTTTTTACCGAGTTAGTTCAGTAAAAAATACAAAGCTCCTTGTTGACAAATAATTACTGATATACGTTTTGTTACAATTAAATATAATTCTTGTTGTAGAGGCTACAAATAATAAACATTCTACACACTTGGAATAAGCTATTAATACCGGGTTGAATGGCCTTACACAAGTTGCAGGCTACAAAGAAGTTATGATCAACAATATAATGACGTGTGCAGCCTTAGTACTAGTACCTTCTTACTTTTATATTCATGAGACACAACGCAAAGGACATAAAACACAACTGTTGTTTTCTCCACTTTCAACTATCATCGCATGTAAAATAACCCGATATTACTGTCACCGGTGAAGTATGCAAGGACCATCTGGCCTTTCTCACTTGTAAACTATTCATCCACTTGTTTGGGGCGTCAACCTTTATAACCACTCATTTCTTTGTCTGCCATACTATGGATCGAAAACTGGCAGCAAAGAGAAACCGTTATCAATGTTTGAAAGGTTGACATTCTAATAATTTACTTGTAACTATTAGTATCTAAACGATTATTTGTAATATATATTTATATGTAGGGTAAATGTATGATTATTTTCATTAAAACGTTATTAAGAAAATGCTCCTCATATTCGTACATAAATAAATATTCTCAAATATTACAAAATCTTATCTCTGCAATATTTACCTCCTTACAATTAAGAGGTTGGGATAACTCCATTTTGGTCCGTCTGTCTGCACAATGTGTCGTGAACGAACTGACCTATATACTTGAAATTTACCTTCATTTCTGTATGTATAAATCCCACATCGAATTCGATGATGGTGTATTTCACACCATTGGCGGTTTCTGAGCGTTAGTGAAAATTTATAAAATTGTGTTATGGTAAGGAAAAAACCTGCAGAATAAATATAGTGGTAACTAAAACTGATTACAATAATTGGACGTTGTAATATAGTATAGCCTATACCAACTATCATAGTAATCAATATATCCAAGGTAAGACATCTCGCGAGTGATTTAATTTGTAAACTTTATTATTTGCATTGAACTTCGTCTCTATATTGAAAATAAACAAGGATGATTTATATGGTGATGTAAATCTATCAATGCGATTTAGCTCAGCATCATTAAAACCTACCAATCAGTAGACTTGGACGAATTCCCTTTTGCCAACGGGAAGCATCGAAATATAAAATCTTGTGTGTTGTTTTACGCAGTGCATCTCAAGAATTAAAACATTTTGCATTCAATCTAAGTGAATCCTATTCTAGAACTATTGTGGCTTACTCCTATGTTGAATTAAAATTATTTAAATACCAAATAAATTTTAACATTTACTTTCAATAGTTGAAGTTTAATTTTTAGTTAATATTTGAGTCCAATGGCTGGTGTCTGGTTTGATTTACATAACAGTTTCTCTCACTTTGCCAAACTCTATTTTACATTCTAATTAAATCGTGCTAAATGTCTATGGAAATGTACAATTTTATAATAAAAAAACATAAAAATATATCAGATTCTTTGCGTAATATTGAATAAAATTCTTGGGGTGGTTATTGTTACTCGCTGAAAAAATAAATTTAATTAGTCTTCATAAATACGTACAGTAGGTACAAAAAATTAATATTAAAAAAAATTAAAACTTATATTTACTTTAAAATGTTATTATTCGTTTCAATAAATTAAAATTTTACACTTTGACTCATATTTAACTTTATCTATAAAAACTAAACTACCTTTTTGCCTCAAAAGCTTTAGATTTTAATATAAATACAAGCCTGCTTGATTCTTGGTTCTGCATAATAAATATACTTCAAAATATATCAGCGTCCTGAAATAATAAGGAATGCTTAAAGAATTACAAAGTTATTGTTATTTTATTAAATACCTTAAACAGTTTTAATAAAGAAAACTACCTAGAAGGATATTGAGTCACTCGATATTTTGACTTAATTTAGGAGTTCACTGAATAGGTATGTAAGAAGGGTGAAATAAAGACCATATTTTCGGCCAAGTTTTTAATATACCCCGCCTGTTTGCATTAAGTTTTCTCCGGAATTTCATTTAAGGGTCGTGATTCACGCTCGGCACGCGGCGCGGCTTGTTGAGGTTCAGATTTAGCGGCGTTATTAGCATCAGTCAAGGGGATGTTTTACTACCCCTACATAATGAGCTTCCGCCCCAGACCGGCGTAATGGTGCCTTATATTCCCCTATATCCAACCCCCTCACGGTACACTAACTTGGATGTGAGTTCAGTGTTACTCCGCACTAGTGTTGTAGAGGTATGCACATTATTCACCGAAGGGATTGAACATTCTATCCCGTTTATGTTAGAACTCCGTCTTAAAGAAGTCAAAGTAATGTAAGCATTAACATTAAAATGCCCACACAAGGGTTGGCAACATATGGATAGAAAATGAACAGTCTTTTGCCATATGCTAGATAGATCCGTTGCCGCCAAACTAACATAAAAATACGACGCTGTTCTTTGATTGGCTGTGTCTGCTACTTTATCTAAAGCTAAGTGTTGGGATAATGCACCACTTCAATTCCGTTTGATGTGTTACTTCCCACCATGACATTGTTTTATTTGAATAATAATTCAAATCTAATACCAGTATTTTGCACCAGCAAAGGTTTTACTATGCTATTGTTCCAAGATGTGGCCCGGAGTTAGGATTTTTAATACAGGCCCTTAGACCAAAAATATGTGTTATTGGCAATAACAAGAAATCGGATTTACGCATTTATATATTTATAACCAAATAAGGCAAACGCAACTGTTATTTAATGTTTTCGAACCAAAAGTGTTTTTACGTGGAACCCCGGAAATTATTTATAGGTCACAAGCGTGAATCGATTAGCTTCGTATAACCTGTTGGGCGAAGAACGAATACACAAGTATTTAAAAATATTGTTTATTTTGTTGGTATTTTATTCAAATAATTTTGGATACATAAATTTATTTATCTCAATAACTTACATACTTCATATTCATTTTAAATTTTTCATAAAAGATTGTTTCAATTAAAAGAGTTCTCAAACTGTTTCTGAACTACTTTAGAATTATCCCCTGAAATAAAAAGATAGTGAGCACGAATGCGCTTAACCCTGGAAAAGATACAGATCCATGACAACTCTCAATTTCAAATATGTATGTTAACATTATATCTTAAGACTATTCCAGAGAATGTGTTTGTGAGATAGATCCTTCCGTTAAACTCGATAATGATAATAAACTTACACTTAATTTATATTATTGAGTAATATTTATGCATTTTTTAATGTAGCTATAGTCAAGCAATACTTTTACTAAATAGTTACACCTAAATTAATAGCTCATTAAATAGTATCCAAAACTGTTTCACTTATTGTTTGTTACATAATTTATGTAAGCTTATCAGACCAGACTCCACGAAGATACTATATTTTTATAGTATCGATGGAACTTACATAGATAGTTTGTGGAATCTCGTGTTATATTTTGAGGGACATAATCTTCTGCAGTTATGTATCTTACTTCATCATATAAGCCTTTACATGGAAGGAACGTAATATGACAATAAAAACCATGAAATACAATTTGAGCAATATCTTTGATAATAATTCGAATACCCGTTGCGGGGATTAAAGTTTTATATTTTCATCAATACTCATCAATACAATAGAGTAAAATTGATAATTTAGAAATATTTCTTAAGTATAACAGGTTTTTTCCCCTTTTTTATGCAACAGTCAAAGTGGCAATAGCAGCTAAATTTCTCTTGCATAATTTCATGAATTCTTAGGCTGACTTTGATGCGTTATAGTTATTATTTTGTAGTGTGGTATGCATGCCGGTATTATTTAGAAATTATTGCATAATTTTATCAATTGTTAAATACATGTTCGTACTGTAGCAGTAATACAATGAAGTTTTTTTTTACATATCGAATGTACTACTAGTGGCAGCAACTAAGTATATACCCTGAAATATCTTCTAGAGTGTAAGAAAATTAGAACCTATGGTGTGAATATTTCACCGCCACAGCGCTTTGTATACTTTTACGAATATTTTAACAATGGTCATAAGGGTAACCATGATAAGAGATTCAAGCTTGTGACATATTAAAATATATAGCCTTCAAAAAATTAACTCTCATTAGTTATTGATTTTACATAATGCATAATATCATTAGATTAACAAAGGAAGAGTAATCTTCAACACCCTGTTTGATCGTTTTATTACCATAAGTTGGAACGATGTCATAACTATATTCCAAGTTTTCCAGTGTGCATCCTTTCAGTGTTCATTCTGTCATAAATATACAACCATAGCGATAATATACACCTCTTCTACAACTAAACTGAAATGTATGAAAACGGTAACTGTGGTAGCATTAATCTGCCAAAACATACACCATTACACCTAGCAGATAGACCAGCGCTTGTGTACCACCTAATCTACTATCCCACCGAGCACTGCGAGCAGGGATGGTTATTTTACTGTACGGTGTTTTGGTTTGTTACTCCGCTACCTCATGTATCATTTAGCTCTCTTATTCACATGCCTGTATAAGTGAATTGTTTTTTTTTAATCTTATCTACGCAGTGTAGCGTATATAAGGGATCGAGCGTTGCTTGGATGGGCGACCGCTGAGCGACCTTGTTCTTGCAAGTGGCCCGTATTAATGATACTGACACACTGCACGACTCTTTGCCAAGCAGAAATTTAAAATGCAAGGATAAAATTATGTACTGATTTGAAAGTTGGGTCCAGTTCAAGTTCACCTTACTCTTACTGCAGCGTCTGGTGTCGGACGCTGTCTAAGACTTTACTCCTGAAATCTTAAGTCATGTTCGTCCGAAGTGATCCTGACGACTGAAAAAACGTCTTTTCGTATGAAAAAAAGTCAGAGACGAAAAAGCTTATAACGAACCTTTACAACGTTTTGACACCAGAGTCACCTAGACTACTAAATAAAATAATATAGTGTAATGTAGATCAAATGGCAGTCTCATTGTCTTATCAGGTGCACAAATCTATACTGTAGTTTATTACAGATTATTATCATGCTAGATGTACTTGAATAATGGAGTATAGTATGATTCATGTAGTCATTAATTCCAAGCAGGGTTCACTTCTGGATGGTTTATACCTTCCAGTTGAACCTACTCTGGGTACACCAAAAACCGATGTGTTTCTTAAATCTGGGTAATCTTATAGATGTCCAGGAGTGGTACATCACTAAACGCAAATGTAGACATTTTGGGCGCAAGGATAATTCGATAAGTCTATTCTACTGAAGGAAGTTAATATTGAAGTCGATGGGGTTTCAAAGGTTTTTGCTAGCCTAGACGTAAGGACTACTTTGACTGGAGGGGCTAGTTGAGAGCTGGCTTCCCCTTCTTCTTAGGGGACAGGACTTGAGATTAGTATCCTTAATTCTTCTTCGTGGATCTCGAAAGCAGGCGGCTCCTACCACCAAGCTTACCCATCCAGAATATAATGTCACTGCGGAAGCAGCGCAAAGGTCCTTGTTGCAATTTCTTAGGTTCTTGTCCTAAGAACATATTTTTTTTAATTAATTGCACTCTACGATACTCTCGGTAGATATGAGTCAATGTTACATTCCAAAATATCCTGATATAAGTTACAATTCTGCATTTTAATCTGTTACATTCATCCTTTAATTGCCACTCTTGAATTTTGTAAATTTTATTATGTTACTACCAGATCTCAAGGTGGAGAGGTAAGACCTTACAACACTTGTTTACATAACAATAGGTGGGCAAAAAGAAGTATAGTGGTTCTCAAAATCATTATTAGGTTTAGTGCAGCTTAGAGTATAGTGTAGTTTTTGTGTAAACCTCTTTTTTGGAGACTTGTCTGTCTGCCTATCTGCCCGAAAGATAAATAAAGAGTAAAAATAGCTATAATTTTTAAGTTTGGCACCCATCGATGATTAAACTTTTTAATAGAGTCACACGATTATCAATATTTATATTTTAAATGTATCTAGTTGTATTATAATACTAAATTAAATTAATAACTACTCTTCTAAGAAATAAAAGAACTGGTAAATTTAGTATTGTAGATTGTAAATAAAGAAAACTGATATTAATATTATTACCTATTTTATTTGATGTTGAAACAGTTTTTTTTATGTTAATGTATATATAGTGCAATAGAATGTATTTACACATTTTGTGGTATTGTAAAGACAAAATTAATTACACTGTTACAACCACTACCTAACTCCATTAATTGAATGCATACAAAATGTAATACAATCACTTTTAAAATATTTTAACAGTGATTAATTTGTTTTATATAATTTATAAATATTTTATGAGCATTCCAAAAGCGTGAATACTATAAGTCTTGTCTAACAATCATCATATATGCATAGGAAATGTAAGAACCTTATTAACAAAATACATTGTAGAGAATTTTTCAATAGTATTTTCTTCACTTATTTTAATAATTTATTAATCTAGAAAATACTATTATTATGAAATAAAGTAATACATTAGTAATAGTAGGTTAGCTAACTGTAACTATATATTAATAATAATTACATGTAACCTTTACTATGAGAACGTGAATAAGCAGAGACAAAGGCGCTTAACACGTTTGGCCTGGGAAGAATTCGAGATATGGTCATTACGTAGACACAGGTGAATATTAAACCGTGTAAATGGATTCATTTGCAACTCCCGCAAATTCCTTCTTTATATTGAAGTACAACGTGGTGGCATATATGATTCTCCCCAGTTACCTACTCTCCCTTCCTATCACGGCAACCCCAGATATTAAAAGAGGGGAACTTTTTATATATTGGAAAACACTAGCGATGAAATCAAATTAAAAAGATTCTCCTAACTGTCTAAACGAATGTACCCATATCTTAGATACTTTTTAAAATATTTTATCGACGTTACCCTGCTTTCCATTTTTTTTTTTACCTGAAGTTCTTGACTTTCTTTGAAATGTATATATTTGATAACACTCTACTGAAATATAACAAGCGTACACTAATAAGGAAATCCTAAACGATTATGGCTTAAAACAAATAATACTGAGCGTTATAGAAGTCTGGCATTCGAGAGCTTGATTATTTCAAATAAAATAAAATCAAAATCATTTATTTCTCATTGACATTAACATGTATCGAGAATGGTCAATATGTATAAAATAACTAAATACTAAAAATATTCTTATTAAAGTTATTGTTATATCTGGTAAAACTACAAATTAAGAAATATGTAGATAAACAATAGTACTGATAATTTTACTTGTAAGGTTGGGTGGGGCACAAAAATTCAGAGATTGAGTAAAAACTGTTTTTTACAAGAAAGTCTTTTAGCTTGTTTTTTAAAGATACAAGTAAAGTGCTGGCTTTTAAATAATCTGGCAATCTATTATAAATTGTAGGTCCTAAATATTCTATCGATTTGCGGAACATATTATTACTATGGTGGAGGTACTGTTAAACTATTTTTATTTCTAGTTGGATATATATGATTGTGGGTAGGAAAATCTGTAATGTGTTTAAAAGTGTAAATTTAAACGGAATAAATACAAATGGAGTTAATGGTTAGTATACGTTCTTGGTGAAACACTTGCCTACAGCTCTCCAGGCCCCTCAACCCAAACACTAAACGAATAGCCCTCTTTTTCAATTTAAATAATCTTTGTAACAGGGAAGATGAAGCATTTCCCCATAAAATTTTTTAATTTCATTATTTAATTCTGTTTGTCAAGATTTAAGTTCATGATTATGTTTTTGAAACATTAAGAAAATTCTCATTACATCCACATATAAAAATAATCACAAATATTTAAACCTTGTAGCACCAAAATCTTTTATTCACTCAAATTGCGAAAAAATTCATCTCTGTCTACCTGTATTTCTGCACGAAATTTCGAGAACTAAGTCATCTATAGATTTTGAATATCTTTGCATTAAGCTTCATTGCTATAAAATCAATAACCAGTTCAATTATGGTTCATGACATATGCTGGATCAGGTTGAGCGTAAGCGATTAATTTTAGATTATTCTTAAAGTAATCATAATGGTAATAAGAAATTCACTGAATAAACAATATTGTAAACAAGCTGATTACGGCCATTGGACATTTCAGGAATTTACATGGTAACTAATGAAGCATAACTGTCTTGAAGATATCTAAATAAAATGTTCATCAGTATTCAATTGCATGTGAAGCTTAGATTTAATTCGAGAAGAATGAATATTATAATGGTGCATGTCCATCCATGAGATTTAGCTGAGCGTAATTGAAGCCTATCTCTCTCTTGCCTCGTATAAACTTAGTCTGTCACGTGACTCGTGAAGTTACTCCCGCTTTGTTTATTATAGGAAACTCATACCTAATCTTTGAACGTATAGCTAACTCACAAACTTTGTACTTAGTATATTATGCGATTTTTAATGTTTGGTCCACTAACGGATTATAGCTACGGAAGTGTTGTATACGGAATTTTTACTTAAATAACCCAAATATAGTGAATGCAAAATAATTTGATAAGGATTTATAAACTTATTACTTGTTAATTAAAGAAAAATACTGTTTTAATGAAATGTTAAATATGTGTATGGGAATCCAGGAAATAAAAAGGAAATCACAAATGAACAATGCAATCATAAACTAGATTTGCAATTTACAATAAATTGTGGCCTAAGTAACTATTCTCACATACAAATTACATGTTTAGGAACAGAGCTCATGAATTTATGACTGAGGAATTCTCCACCATACACCGGAGGTGAGTGGTTAACTCATCAACGTATGAATAAATATATAAAATGGTTGTTACGATTGATTGATATACATCTAAATATTATAATTTATTCAAACATACGTCATATTATTCACTAACAACATACATTGATTTCTAGCCTATAATAACAAATATAATTACAACATTCATTGATTACTGCCTTCGTTTGGAATCCGAGGAAGAATACGAATCCTTGTTAATTACTGGACTATAACTAATCCATTTAGACCTGCTATAACTCTCAAGTCCTCCTCGCCCTCTCTTGACCCTGCCGCGAGCCTGTGTCCACCCTGCGACATTTCCTCTTTGACTCTCTGCGGCACGTGTCGGCGCAATATGTCCCCGGGCATCTGTTGTGTGAAATTGTTTATGAATGTGTCTCCCCGGCCAATAACTACGTTCCTAAATCACCATTAGATCCCGCCCCGGCGACAGATACCCATCTAGCCGCCCCCCTCCCACCACTCCCCGGGGGGACAAATAACCCCCTTTGTTCGCGCTAAAAGCGGACCCCTGTCACCCTTCAATGGACGCACATTTGTATTACCCGGCTAATGTTCGCTCGGAATTTCCTCTTTTTCGGGGGCCGACCCGAAGTGCATTAGCATTTAGAGAGATGTATGCCTGAAAACTGCCCCCTAATGGAGATTTTGGAGTAAACACACGGCTCGGACGAGTAACGAGCGATATGTCAAAGGGTGACGTAATAAATGGGGTAGGTCGTGGATTTTTAATGCGCGCAGTTCCAAAGATCGGGGAGTTTGTAAAATATCGTCATAAATATGTATAAGGATGAAGATGTTACAATAAGAACCGACCCCTTATGTTTCCGGCTGTCGCCGTAGTCGTGTCCAACGGAGGAAAATAATATTATGACAGTGAATACATTTCCGTCCCGGTCTTTCTTGTCGTCGTGCCGCCAAGTTTTAAACGACGTATTCAAATATACATATATATTTTTTTTCCGATACCATTTATGTATATATATATATACATATATGAAATCGGAAAATTTCTTAACTACGCACAGATAATCCTAAAAACTTTTACTAATTATTTTACAGAGGTTTTGCTGTTATTGACTAAGTGTTAGCGAAGCCTAGCACTTGATCGGCTGGAAAAATTTCATTTTATCCTACCTATATGTTTGTTTCCACGTTATTTCAATGAATGACTACCTGTAGATTTAAATTTGAACATGAACCTTCATTTCTAAATAAGGAACACTATGTTCGGTGATGGTGCATGTCACTCCATGGGGTTTGGTTGTTAACATATACTTTAACATCAGTCTCATTGGTTATCATTATGGGAACAATACAATACCAGAATAAATAAATCAATAAATATTTCAGTAGACAAATAAAAGCTTTTAACAAGTAAGTTGAGTACCTCAATAAATGCAACATAATTTAATGGTAACTTGGTGGTCAGACATTTATTACTTAAACACGGATAGGAAAGATAATTCTATGAAGAAGCAAACTAATATATCCCGTGGCAGGATGTGTAGAGAAAGGTTTCATACGTAGACATGCAAATTTATATGGAACTTAATTTTAACAAAGACAAGAGTTATTTACGCTATAAAGGTGCTTGTCAAACCATCTTTGGCTGAGCATCGATGCAGTCTCTCTCGCTTAGTCTCCTGTATTTGCTGGGGTATGTACTCATTTATTTTCCATATATTATTACTGTTGTTCTAACTGACAACTATCAACTTACCTGTATACGTAAAATGTTGTGTTGAACCAAAGCGTAGCGTGTTACGCATCACGTGCTCTGGCGTACTCCTAGCTTGTTACAGTTGTAACATTACAAATAATAACATTTTATCAATTAACTCAAGGTTGTAGTGTAATATTTTAGAAACAATTCGCATATTTCTGTATGACCTTTATAATGTATGGTTCAACTGCCCATTAAATTCCGAGCAAATTAGTAATGAACGTTGCTTTGTCATGCATGTATTAAACGTTTCATTGTAAAACCCGATAACGACGGGTATAGAAACGTAATACTCATATCACGAACGTGACATGGATAATCGGTTTTCAGCGTGATTCCGAGTCGTAGTGAACTTATCACGGGATTCAGCTATAAGGTGAAAAACGAATCACTTTCATTATAATCGCCGGTCATTACTGTCTGAATATCCTCGTGTAAAGTGGTACCAAGAATTAGTTCACACAGTTTGTTCGAATGAATAGACCAAGTTTTATTACATAAAAATAACTGAATTACGTATGTAGGCTTAGAGAATAACTAGTGTTTAATATAATCAGAATTGTCTTCAATTAGGCAACAACAACTTTTTAAACAGTGATTTATACCACTTGAGATAAGTTTATCATTATTATAAAAGGCTGACTGTCCATATTCGTTCTTATTATGACCACGACTCCGTAATTATTATTTATTGTCGTCCAATACCGAACATGTTATTATAATGGGTTATTGAGCAATAAAATATATAAAAAACAGTAGCAGTCGTGGGACTGCCGATAGAAGTGAAAACGGAACTATTAAGTTGAGAGTAATTAAAACTATATGCAAAAATTATACAGATGTACTGCTACTATAACGTATTGTTGACGTGACTCACAAAATTATACTTATCCAAAAAGCGTCCACCGCGCACATAATACAGTCAGAAATAGTCGATGTATTAGTGAAAGTTTTATAATAAACATCGGTGATTCTGAGACCAGCGATAGTGAAGAGGATAGTGACGCCAGTGATGTGGAGGAACTCGCCGCTCCATTGTAAAAAAGTACTGTAGGTATTAAAGAATATTATTTTAATGCAAAAAAGTTCAATGCAATCATTATACTTGTTGTAATTGCTCAATATTAATAGTTAGTTAAACATAGAATACAAGTGAGTTAACACCGTTGTAAATAATACAGTTATTGCTACGGATAAAGTATATAATTGCAATAACAATTAAACCCACAATATTTTTAAGACTAATAAATTAGTTAAATTAACTTGGTTCTTTCGTAAAGGTATTTTTATTGCACAATAAACTAATTTATTGAGTTAATACGGTATCAGTGAGCCAATGCGCCAACTACAGTTCCGGCAGAAACGTTCACTCATCACTTCATACGCTACTACAGGCTAAACTAAACTTCCAATAAAAAAATGATAAATTACAAAAAAAATATTCATCTATTTTCACACAACTTTCTAGCTGACAAATTTTGTCTGACCAAAAAATAAAAAAAATCCTCGCTTACTACTTTTTTCTTGTCATTGTAAACGCTATGTAAAATGTAAACAATAATCAAAATTATTTCGAAATTTTTTTAATATTTAAAAATGTAACCAATAGATTGCCAATATTAAGAGCTTTAATTTGACGCATCTTACAGAATTGTACGACATTGGCTTCACTTTTAAATCGCGAGAGGAAGCCGTAAAGGTCACTGATTTTCGCAGTCTGTTTTCATACTCCGCCGGGACAGTTTTAACACAGCGAGACTGACTTTTTCATGCAGGTTAGTAGTCCGCGGCCAAGTCTACGGTTAAAATTTTAAAGGCAAATTAGAAAAAACCAGTACAGTTATAAAAAACTTACTAGACACCAATTAAATGAAAAATTACATTACAATTCCAACGGTACTTGTTTCATTGAATTCCGTCAATCCAAGTAAACACAACCACGTTAAAGGTAGGCTTGCACAAGCCTGGAACAACAACCAGTTTGTCTTTTGATAGGGATCAGCTGTTTTACATAGAGTATTATCATTAGCATGTCGGTGACGCGAACCGAGGATTTTACCCTCTACCAAAACGCTCAACGCGCCTAAAGAAGTTTTCACTTCAAAAATCTAAAAGAAGACAAGTCATCTAACATATTAACAGAATGAATTAGCTATGGAATATTTTTCCCCTGAAATCAATTTGTTCTTCTTAGGAACAACCTTTGTTACATGTTCCAATCCCCTAACACTTTTCTACCAAAAGTTATTGCTCATAAGGACAAACTGTCCTTTGACATTTTGATCTAAAAATTAATAGCGTATTCCTGAAAAAGAAGAAGCTACGTACCAAGTTTGAAGTCACAAGGATCTTGCTATCAATAATTACCGCATAGGCGGACGGACAGGCTACTGCAATATTTCAATATAAGTCCTTGTAACTCCCTTAATAATGATGATTTATCGAACTAGCAACGTTCGTATATTTTTTTTTGTTAAACGCGGAATAACTCATAATAAATGTTTTACAATACACAATTTTGTCCCGTAAAAATACATTCTGTGTCTCCATCAGATTCACGTACATCAATGTTGCTGAGTGAGACAACCGTCTAAGCAGCCTTAGCTGATTGCACATCAACTACTGAGATCATGGAACATGTTAAACCAATCGTTAACATTGGTGCTTCAATAATTACAATAATAGAAGAAGCCATCCCATATCAAAATTTGAATAGATAAACCCTTTAATCTTAAACTAAGATCTGGGGATAAGGATTATCTCCCATTAAATATACTTTAATTTAAAAAAAATACAATGTAATAGTACGCCTCAACACGTGGTGAGTAACAAAACTCGCTGAAAGTGTTTGCAAAATTTAAGCGTATAGCTCATTTCATGCTGTTACTAGGTCACAACAGGGATACAGTAGGGATACAGAAACGCAAGAATATTTCATTTTCTCTATAAATAACAAATATTTCCATTTCATAATCTTACACCATTGTAATCAATGTGATTACAAATTTATGTATACTGTTGTTTCTATTTTGCCTCATGGTTATTCATAACAATAAAGTAAAGTTTTTTAATAATGCTCAAGAAAAACCCATGTAGTAACATCTCCTATACCTCACTTGATAGTTTTCATGTTGTAATAAAACCTTACGCAAAGTTTCGAGCATATAGATAAATTAATTTTTGAAATATCTTACAGACAGGAAGAAAATATAGTTTTGTATCCGCTGTAGTAATAGGTTTCGCTGACGCTCAGCCAACAATATAACATATGCTTTTTGGGACCTTTTAAGAATAGCATGAATGTGACTCCTCTGGGTGTTAAGTGCAAAGCCACAGGTAACAATTAATTAGTATGAAACACAATTCCTAGGGGATTAGAGTAAAGTTTCGATTACAACCTAGTCTAGCTCCTCCTCGCCTCAATTACACAAGCGGTAAATTACAGCCTGAATCGCACCCTTTGAGGCCATATCGGATATTCAGAGCGATAGCGGCGCTCCACCCTCCCCCACACAGTACTTGTCGACACCCTCGTGGACCATAGCGAAGGTCATCCTATCTGATGTGGTGATTAGCAGGATTCAATGAGTACTTCGTAATATTGCTTTGGTGCAGTACTATAATCCTTTTTAGTATTAGACGTTTATGTTTATTACTAAGTTTATTTTTATTAACTACTAATGTTTAAACGAAAATTTATTTTATTACACCAGACAATAGTTATGTTTGGGAATGCTATGTATGAAGTTCAAAAGGAAACAAATTGTGGTAATGTTTTATTTCGATACATAATAAATATATTATGAAAAGGTGCAATTTTTCCCCCTCTGCAGTTTAACATATAAACCGCCTCTTCCATGCATGTAGCGAAAAAGTAAATGAATACAAAACGGCCAAGAATAATAAGCTTTTTATAAGCTTATGTTATTATTTCTGTAATAAAAGCATTCCAATAGATGTTGTCCTTTAACGCAACAAGCATTACAACATTAAAGAAATTACTATAATATTCCTCCCATTAAATTGGATTACCGAAAGTAAAATACATAATATGTTTGGTTTACTTCTACTAGTATGTAGTTTTACTTTTATTAATATTTTCCTCATAACATGCCACGTGAATACGTTATTATCAAAAATTCGTTAGTAAACACTAAACAGTTTAATTATTTGTTATTTGTTGGTAGAAGTACGCCCGCTGATTAGGAAATGCATAAACACAACTATACACTTATTGCATATTAATATCGGAAGGGGCTACGGTGAACAGTTTTCCCGTTTGATAAACTAGACGCTTGTTTTTTTATGATAATATTTAATCCATTGCATATGACTAACAGCACATATTTTATTTCCACAGAATACCTTAGAATAAAATTATAAATCATAAATAGTTTATTAAAATGCATTTTGGTTCAATGTTAAATTTACCTTATCGGCTCCAAAACTTCAAATACTTTTTACAATACTGGAAAGGAGTTTACTGGATAAAATGGAAATTTAATAAATCTATAATTATGCAGTACTTTATGTTGTTGTATTATAATTATATTTCTCCATGGTTTATAAAGAGTGTTGCTTCTTTAGTGAAGTGCACTGTTTATACTAAATTTTATTTTGAAAATGAGGAAGTCCTTATACATTATGAAATAAAAGGAATTCAAAGTTATATGAAATTAAATGTATTTTTGTTTTAAAATAATGTATATACATAAAAAATTAAATTTAAAAATAATACAAAAATTTGTAAATAATTTAACGGTAGAATTTGTTATTCCTCTATTCTATTTAACAGGATCAGTAATAACTTTTTTTATAAAATGATAATTATATGGAAATGATTCTAAATTTCAAAATGTGCATAACCGCCAGTAAACAGAAAATATCTATGTAAAATTTACAATAAACTAACATGACAAATAATAAAGTTTTAGGTCAAGAGTTATATTTAATTGGATTCGAGGAAAAAACTGTTTAAGGATAAAAATATAATCAGTGCTCCAACGGAATACCAACATCCACATTGAAATTAGGTTTTCTGCTAATATTTGTTTCTTTTCGTCTCTTCAAAAAGTCTTGGACATCTTAACCGATTGCCGGAGTCCCTAACAGTGTCAGATATCAGACCTGCACTAAGAGGGAGTTTAGGCTAAATAGAGCTAAACTCAACATTTACAATCGTTTAGTGCAGAAGTAAATTATACATTGTAAAGCTTTCTTTATTAAAATTGTATTAGATTTAGATTCTACTATAGGGACCAGCCTTATGTAAATAGAAATTTTGAACTATAATAATAATTATATATAACGTATATATGTTACTTGTTTATTCAAATGATGAATACATGCTGTTAATATATAAATAAATCTCTTTAATTATGAAGGTCATACAAAACTTCAAAATTGCGATACTTTCAAAAACTATACAACATTTTATCATGTACAGAATTTAAGTATAAAAGTTATAATAAAATTTGTATTCAAAGGGTTAATCGAATTCAAATAAGTACGCAAAGGAGTGAGGTGCTTTGGACAAGGAAGAGGGTGAATACTTACTACGTGTATTCAAGCAGCGGCAGTTTCTGCCTTGGCCAACAACCGAGTATACGTGCTGTATGATACGATAAGGTACAGGAACTGATGAAACTCTCAAAAATAGCGCGACATGAAACGGCTTTAATTTAATGAGTTACTCCAGTGACTCCTTCGAATCCCTTGACTACAAAATGTTCCTCTGAACTTATATTACTCGTGGTTACGTCACTAACTACGTGTATTCAAACAGCGGCAGTTTCTGCCTTGGCCAACAACCGAGTATAAGTGCTGTATGATACGATAAGGTACAGGAACTGATGAAACTCTCAAAAATAGCGCGACATGAAACGGCTTTAATTTAATGAGTTACTCCAGTGACTCCTTCAAATCCCTTGACTACAATAATGTTCCTCTGAACTTACACTACTCGTGGTTACGTCACTTGCTACGTGTATTCAAACAGCGGCAGTTTCTGCCTTGGCCAACAACCGAGTATACGTGCTGTACGATACGATAAGGTACAGGAACTGATGAAACTCTCAAAAATAGCGCGACATGAAACGGCTTTAATTTAATGAGTTACTCCAGTGACCCCTTCGAATCCCTTGACTACAATAATGTTCCTCTGAACTTACACTACTCGTGGTTACGTCACTTGCTACGTGTAATCAAGCAGCGGCAGTTTCTGCCTTGGCCAACAACCGAGTATACGTGCTGTACGATACGATAAGGTACAGGAACTGATGAAACTCTCAAAAATAGCGCGACATGAAACGGCTTTAATTTAATGAGTTACTCCAGTGACCCCTTCGAATCCCTTGAGTACAAAATGTTCCTCTGAACTTACATTACTCGTGGTTACGTCACTAACTACGTGTATTCAAACAGTGGCAGTTTCTGCCTTGGCCAACAACCGAGTATAAGTGCTGTATGATACGATAAGGTACAGGAACTGATGAAACTCTCAAAAATAGCGCGACATGAAACGGCTTTAATTTAATGAGTTACTCCAGTGACTCCTTCGAATCCCTTGACTACAATAATGTTCCTCTGAACTTACACTACTCGTGGTTACGTCACTTGCTACGTGTATTCAAACAGCGGCAGTTTCTGCCTTGGCCAACAACCGAGTATACGTGCTGTACGATACGATAAGGTACAGGAACTGATGAAACTCTCAAAAATAGCGCGACATGAAACGGCTTTAATTTAATGAGTTACTCCAGTGACTCCTTCGAATCCCTTGACTACAAAATGTTCCTCTGAACTTACACTACTCGTGGTTACGTCACTTGCTACGTGTATTCAAACAGCGGCAGTTTCTGCCTTGGCCAACAACCGAGTATACGTGCTGTACGATACGATAAGGTACAGGAACTGATGAAAGTCTCAAAAATAGCGCGACATGAAACGGCTTTAATTTAATGAGTTACTCCAGTGACCCCTTCGAATCCCTTGACTACAAAATGTTCCTCTGAACTTATATTACTCGTGGTTACGTCACTAACTACGTGTATTCAAACAGCGGCAGTTTCTGCCTTGGCCAACAACCGAGTATAAGTGCTGTATGATACGATAAGTTACAGGAACTGATGAAACTCTCAAAAATAGCGCGACATGAAACGGCTTTAATTTAATGAGTTACTCCAGTGACCCCTTCGAATCCCTTGACTACAAAATGTTCCTCTGAACTTACATTACTCGTGGTTACGTCACTTGCTACGTGTAATCAAACAGCCAGCAGTTATACCTTGTTAGCTCGCTACAGTTCTAATTCCACTAAATTACTCCAGTGACTCTCCTTCAAGTCACTTGCTACACTAACGTTACATTACTAACTCCTGGTTACTACATTTGCTAGTTAAATCATGATATTTTAATCTATTTTATACTAATAATGGATCTTCACGTTGACATTTCAAAATTACTGGCCCCATGTAAATTTTAACTTTTTCAACTGGGCCTGAAGAAATATTTATGTTACTACAGAATACTTTTGTTTTTAATTAAAAAAAAAACATCAAGAAACTGTAAGACATACGTAATTATTAGTAAAATAAAATTCATAGAATCAATGTACAGATAGTTGCTGGAAAGGAAGTCTTGTATTACAATTCGAGACAAACATCCTCCGGATGTAAGTTGATACGCACATCCGCCCAGACGCCGATGATGAACAAACAGGAAATGCTTGCTTAAGCAGCGGAAATGCTTATTTATAAAAACCGTGCGACGATGTAAGGGGCAGCCATGCTGATATGAAAAATTGGTACTCACCAATTATGATGGAGAGATTTAGCAGAGGCGTGGTCAATGAGCTGGCGGGAGAAGAACATCAAAACTGAAGAACAAGGAGGAGAGGTGGAAGTCGAGGCCGGGAATTCGAAAAATGAAGTTCGGGAGTGTTTGTGTTCGTGTGCGGAAAAATATCTCTAGGCGTAATAAGTGTGATGTGAAATAAAATGTAAGTAATTTTAAGAACTTAGTATATTTTAGGGTTCATTAATCATTTTCAATTCCATATCTATTTAAATGTTCACAATTTCGAAAATGTAAATTCATGTAAATGTTTAGCTATTTTAAAGAAAGTTTCTCATGTTAGTCCATGAACTCATTATTATTGTAACACTACAAAATTACTAGTAAATGTTATAATGAATTAAATTTAAAATAAATTGTAATGAATAATTTAATATCAAACATGTTTTCAAAGTATTAAGGTATGAAGGTTTGTGCTTAATATGTCGATTGACGCAATCAATTGTTAATTAAAAGTTTTAATCAATTTAATGAAATGTTGTCACAAATAAATGTGTTGGTTCATTTGAGGGTATTTTTACTGCCAATCTAACCTATTATGAAATCATCTCACAGAAACCCTTGCTCAAAATATGTCACAACCTTAATCTTAAACTAAACCAAACTACAAAACCTTACAAAACTTAAACGGCACTCTTTTTTATATCAGATAGTATATGTTATTAATTCATAAGTTTTATTTTAAAAAGATAAATATTTTTACCAAGTTACTACAACATAAATTCAAAAGTATTAAGATGGTTGGAGAATAGTAAAATAAAATATAATATTAATTATACATTTTGTGAAATATACCTAATGAAATAAAATTTTTAAACATAATTAATTAGGAATTGTGATACTTCACTGAATATTTTATTAAACTTGTTACTTATTCGTAATTTTGAGTGTTAAAATTAACAAATAGTTTTATTTCCATACTTTGTCAACTTTGTACATGAACGTGTACTATGACATGAATTATAATGAAATTTCGTTTACTTAAGTATTTGCATTTGACAGCAACACTTTAATTTATTTAGTTATATTTAAATGTTTTAATATTGTAGCTCTGGATGTTTCAAAAGTTAATTTTATAGTTCGGTAAAATTACGTAGAGCAAGCTTAAAAACGACTCTTAAAAATATTTGTAATTGCGTTGCAATTGTATATTATACAATGTAACACTTCATTCGATCAGTTAAAATTGTGATAGGAATGTTTTAGTAGCCTAAGATGGCAAAATCAACAAAATTTGATTTTTCTATTGTAATCTAATTTCATTATAGTTTAGGATATTTCAGGTTGCAGAAAGAACTTTTTCATATAAATAAATAAATATATATATATATATATATATATATATATATATATATATATATATACTGTTTGTAAAGTTACAGTAATTGTGCAGCACAGTTTTGGTTTTTGTTTTACTCCAATTACCCTGAGTTAATTAGGCTCTCAAGAAGTAAAATAAATGATTGGATGTTGTTCGCGGTTGTCTCACGCCGCGGTGCGAGGCGGGTATTGTTGGGCTGTGGCCCTGGTCTAGGTTGTTAAAGTGATACATGTTGAAACTTGCTCGGTGTGAGTTTGGTGATTGTATCCATCCGACCTTGCGCTTAAAACCATTTTATGCCTGTCATCTTGATTGTGCTGCACTTTACCGAGTAAGTAATTGCTGAATAATAATATTGATTTAAATATTGCGTCTCACTTTTAAATAATTATATGTGGCCTAATATTTGAAGTAAATTAGTTCAAAATATATTAACTTGCCCATTTATAAAATCTGCTCAAAATCGCGTAAGGTTGTCGGTGCGTTTGTATAACTTGTTATTTCGTACGTAGGTCTTTCATAAATTAAGTCACTTAAATAAAACTATAAATAAAAAATATATAAATTAGTCTGAAACAGAATAAGTAATATGCACTGAAGCCTAAAAGTATTGAGGAACCGCTTTATTAAGTTCAAGAGATCGGAAAATCATGAGAAACCATATGAACTGTTTCAGAGAGATTTTATTTTAATTAATACATTTTTTTAATTTGATTATAATAGTATAAAATTATATAAACTTTTTCATTTTTATTTATATAAATAAACTCTTGATTTCAACATACAAATTTTGTATTTTAAATTAGTAGCAAGCAATAATATCTACAAATCCTTAATGATATTTTGTGTCCTAGTTTTGTGTATACTATTACATAGCGAAACACAACAGAACACACAAATGAATCTATAGATATCTTTTATGACTAAGCTGCAGGATCTTGAAATTCAAAAGCAAAACTAAAGTGATCACTTCCCCTGAAGTGGAAGAATAAAAGTAATTGAATGGGGAATTCCTTCCGAACCAATGGCGTTGTACTCTACTCTAGAAAATTGGCAATGCAAATAACTTAGATGGTATAATATCACATTTGAAATGTTTACATTTCCTAACAGAGTGGATATAATTGACATTCAATAATACAAATCTATGTAATCCAATTATTGGGTGCCAGAAGTAGGAACAGGATTAATTGAACTTAATTGTAATTGTAGCTTTATTATTAAATAAATAACAAAATGTTTTATATACGAGGGCCATCCGGAAAGTAGTACCCGTTTGTGAAATAAAGACACAGAAGTAAATATTAACAAATATAAAAATTTGTATTGAAAGGAGCATACTTTAAACTACTTCTCCACATAATCTCCAAGCAAATTTAAGCATTTGTCATAACGTGTGACGAGTTTTTGTATTCCAGCGTCATATTTTTCCGCCGCCAGCCGATTGAAATACATAGTCACGCCTTCTTTAAGTTCTTCATCGCTGTCAAATCTTTTTCCCGCCAAAAACTCTTTAAGTTTTGTAAAGAGATTAAAATCTGAAGGGGCTAAGTCCGGGCTATACGGTGGATGGTCGAAAATTTCCCAATTGAATTACTGCAGAAGTTTTTGTGTTATCCCCGCTGCATGAGGTCTGGCATTGTCATGGAGGAGAATGACGCCATCAGACAATAGACCTCTCCGTCGATTTTGTATTGCCCGCCGTAATTTCTTTAATGTTTCACAATACGCATTAGCGTTAATATTGTCTCCACGGGCCATAAAATCAATAAGCAGTACGCCACGTCGATCCCAGAAAATGGTTGCCATAAGTTTCCTGGTGGACAGAACAGTCTTGAATTTTTTTGGTTTCTTTGGTGAATGAGTATGATGCAACTCCATTGACTGTCGTTTACTCTCAGGTGAAGCATAACAAACCCACGTTTCATCACCAGTAACTATGCGATTCAAGAACGTGTCTGCTTCATCAGAATAACGATCCAAAAATGTGAATGCAGCAGCCATACGCTTGGTTTTGTGCTCATCTGTAAGCATGCGAGGGACCCACCTTGCACAAATTTTTGAATAATGCAGATGGTCTTTGACAATTTCATGAACAATTGTTCGAGAAACATTAGGGAAATGTTCACAGATGTCATCAATTGTGACGCGCCGATCGTTCCTCACGAATTCGTCTACTGACCTCAGCAGTTGATCTGTAATGACAGATGGTCTCTCTGAACGCTCATCGTCGTGTGTGTTCCCCCTCCCAAAGTTGAAATTACGACACCAGCGCCGAACAGATGACTCTTCCATCACATTGTCTCCATACACTTCCTTTAATTGGCGATGAATATCACAAGGTCGAACGTTTCTTGCGTTGAGAAATTTTATTACAGCCCTCACTTCACAACTGGCGGCGTTTTCAATTTTTTTAAACATTATGAACTGCCACAGAAACAACACAGGCAATGCTAGCGTCACGGAACTTGTAACAGAGAAGGCAGACAAGCCACTGAAGCGATCTGACCTTGTCCGGCGGCTACTCGCGTCGTCAGCGCCTTACGCGGCGGAAACGGGTACTACTTTCCGGATGGCTCTCGTATATATATAAAATACATATATATATATATATATATATATATAATGTAATAGTTAGTTTTACCTTACAACAATATATTCATACAAAAATATAATGTGGAGAAGTTGAACTCAATGTTTAATGAATAAATAAAGAAAACGCCATGGAAATCGAGGCAGCTCCAGAGTTTATCTTAAACTCAAACCGTAAGGCTCTCAGTCAGCTGGCTACCGGTAGACTGATTGAAAGGCAGCCCCTAGAGTGCAATTAATTCACTCACTACGCAAGTGATACGTGAACATATGTACAACAACCGTTGTCTTCAAAAGATTACTGTATATAAAAAGTACTATTTAAAAATTCAAATTTGAAGTGACTTGGCATAGACCATCCTACTATCCCAAATGAAATTATAAATCAGTTATAGTTTTATTGGTAATAATGGCATTCAAAAGAAATAAATAAAATTATACTAAAGATTCATTTTAAATAACTTTAATACTTTCTTGTTTTATATTTTATAATGCAAGTTTTCACATACGCAATAAACAAATAAATATATATTCCATTATTATTGATGCAATTTTTTTAATAAACTTAAAAAGCATATATTGTTGTGTTGTCTAGCCATCTTACTACTGGACTTTACTTCGTGCAAAAGAAAAGAAAACTATGAATGTGTTATTTACGTGCCTGACTTATGACGAAAGAAAGTTCCATCAACATATGAAACTCGCTCGTAAGTAACGACAGTTTCCCCTCAATGCCGCCGCAACTCTACCGTCGCGTCGACATCAGGCGCATGTGCAGTTGTACCCTGACGATGACGTCATTACAGTTAATTTTTCTTTAATTTTGTGTTTACTCGGTTTGTAATGTTGTTACGGCTGCATGGATCATCCATCGATAGGCAACCTAAATTAAAGTGAACGTGCAACAAATGATCGATTGGTCCAAAATGGATTAGGCAGTTTGTTAACAGACGAAAATATATCAAAGAAAATGCAAGGCTATCCTTGTTAATCAGATATATTTTAGTGTCAATTAAAAATATAGGAGGACAGACGGTTCTCAGTAAGAATATTCCACATAAATCTCCAATAATGTTAAGCACAATTTAATATGAGATTTTAACAGACCGCTTATGTTACCACCATAAGCTGTGCTTTTATGCACTTGAAAGTACCATAAATGGCCAATCATTAGTTGCAGCTTCCAGTTTTTACCATAATAGTTAAAGCCCAAATCTCTGAACTGCTCTTTATGTTTCAAGTAAATCAAAATGTTTTAAATCTTCAAATATTTCGATTTTCATTTTAATGTTTGTCGTAGGCTATAGATAGTGGTTTGCTAATTGTGTATAGAAGCAACTGTATCTGTAAGATTTGTCTTGAATTATTAAAATTATAAAAAAACAAAAGATTCAAGAAGCTTTAAGAATTATAGAGTTCTTTTTAATTATTAAAAAAAACATGCAATAGTTTAAATAGAAGTGTAGCTTATTGATGTGTCTAAATTAACTAAGCATATGCCAAACTGAGTCTATACCAGTAATGAAATGCCTTGCGATTGGATGTATCTTATAATATTTATACTTACAATATGATACATACTTTCTAACTAAATATAGTTGATATGCACCCTTTTAGACAAAAGGTAAAATCCCAATAAAAAAACACATTACAATCTGTGCTTTATATGGAGATAATGTGTATGAAAAGGTAAACTAAACGTAATTAAATTGATATGTTGATAGGGACGTCGATCCCATTGTAAGCTTTACCGTACTCTACCCATCCTCACGAGCCAAATGGATGTTTCTTACCCCATTAGACAAAATAAGTGTGCGTAACGATACAGTATAAAGTCTATGTTTCTCAAATCAGAAGGACCGTCTTAAAGCGGCATATATGGATTCATGATAAAAATCTTAAAAGGTGTATTTTTTATTTTATTTATTTTACACTTTTACTAATGGGAATTAGTTATAAATAAATAATAATTGTAATTATTATTGAAATACATTTCCAGAGGATTTACGGTTCGGTTATGTGTCGGAATTATTAATGAAGAGGATGGGGACACAGAATTAATGCTGGTATGAATGCTATTTGCAAACTAACCACACACGCGGTCCAGCAAGGTTCATACATGACAAGCCCGCTTGGTTGATTAAACTGTACAATATTGATACAAGCCACACAAGGTGAGCGCGTTTAGTCCGGATTGCAGTTCCTTCTTTACTGCATACATTTGTAAACTAACCACACACGCGGTCCAGCAAGATTCATACATGACAAGCCCGCTTGGTTGATTAAACTGTACAATATTGATACAAGCCACACAAGGTGAGCGCGTTTAGTCCGGATTGCAGTTCCCTCTTTACTGCATACATTTGTAAACTAACCACACACGCGGTCCAGCAAGATTCTTTACAAGCCCGCTTGGTTGATTAAACTGTACAATATTGATACAAGCCACACAAGGTGAAGTTTAGTCCGGATTGCAGTTCCCTCTTTACTGCATAAATTTGCAAACTAACCACACACGCGGTCCAGCAAGATTCATATATGAAGACCTAAAATGACAAGAACACTTACTTGAAGCAAGTTAATTAACATATTCGTTTATATAATCACTCATAAAGATGTATACAATATGAAATGAAAGATAAATGCCTTTAGTCATAAAAAGGACTTTTGGTCTTCTCTACCTACTTAACGAGAATTTGTAGATTTGTAACAAATTAAACTCTCCAAATTGTAACCATATATAAGGTTCAAATATTTCTATTAAATTTACTACGTTATAGTTTAATAGTCCAATAAAAAGGATCATAAGTTGTTAACAGTCATAGACAGTTAGTAATGGAATGTTTCACATTTGTTACGTAATAGGAGACAATATTATGAGTATTACACATAGGAGAATTTTTATATAACCCAATTTGCATCACAGGCGATATCAAACGCTTTGGTTCTTTAGAGCGAGAAACGCAAACGCTGGTTGTCGTGAATTGGTGTACCAGAAAAGCTCCGTTAAAGGTGTTACGGAGCAATTAAAAAGAATGTTTATGCAAGAGTCATAAGTAAAGCATCTATTGTTACATCACCTGAATTATAGTACGGTAACTTAATGTTACACAAGGTGAGCGCGTTTAGTCCGGATTGCAGTAATTAAGGCATATGTAGTTTTGGCTATTACATTACAATTGTTGCATTTTATGCTGCTCGATTCGTTATATTTCCTCAGCCTCCTCTATATATTGCCATCTCTTATTGTTAGAGTACGTGGGCTTTCAATTCACCAGTTCCTAACTAAGTATGGTATTCGCACAATCTTCCCAGACCGTGGTCGGAGGTTAAAAAATCAAAAATCGCATACAAATATTGTGTCCTAATGATACACTACTGACAGAAATCTGTAGAGTGTATATATTAAACTTTATTTAGGTACATGAAAGCTGTCATGCATACGAGAAAAGTCATGAACGAAATCGGATATTTTAATAGTTAGCATTATTAGTTTTCCAAATTAGGAAGTATTACAAAAACTTTTTCCGATTCTACTCTTTAAACATCCTAATTAAGTAAATCTATAAGAAATTATTAGCCGAATTTGTCTAGCCATTTTCAAGATTAGCCCTTAACATTTAGAGATTCTCTTTTATTCATAACATTGATATGAAAATTCTATCTAATATAGCCCAAGCTTAGCTCGGTGTCCTAGGGTTCAATCCATCAAAAACAAAATGCTCAAGACGTCTTGTACTTAGATGAGGTAAATTACGTAAATGTAAAAATCGTATTTACAATACGTAATAACTATAGGATATTATTTTCATTATTTTATTCTTTGTTAAATCTGGATAATCATCCAATCCCCCTTACGTGTAATAACTTTAATCCGAAAGAAAACCTAATTTCAATAATATTACTGGGAAACCTCAGACAATTTGTACTAATCTACTGCATCCATTTGGTCGGTCGTCATAAAACAGATACTTACTATAAGGACACAGTGAGTATAGATTAATAAATATTAATAACACAATAAAGTAACATATATATTTACAATTTTGCGATTATATTTTCTAATGCTTTAATATTATAGTGGAATCTTAAACATTTTAAAATGTATATAATTGTGTTTATTAATAATACAAATAATTTTTTAAATTCTCCATAAGTATGAATACCAGAGTGGGAAATCATTCAAATAAAATATTTGAATAATGGAAAAATACATCCTATTTACAATTTACTGCTTTTTTACAATACAATTTTAGATGTACAGTGGGATTTTTATTTTGGACTGAAAAATGTTGCATGTTTATATATACATTTTGTAGTAATCTAAAAAAAAATATATAATATAATTTAAATTAAAGAACTATGGTCTGTGCTCGGAGCGTCAATTTGCATTGTTTGATGATACACAATCTGGTTTATTTCGAAAACGGAAGGGAAACATTTTCGTAAAATGCGTATCAGGAGCGAACATAAATTAAGATTATTAAGGAAATCTTCTTTAATAAAAAAGGAATTTGTTTATAACATATTATATTAAGTATTTTTTATATTTTTACTTACTGATTATCAGATATTCTGAAGAAGAACGTATAAAAATATTTCCATTCCCAATCAATGATCCTTAAGCAGAATCCCTCCATTACTGATAATAATCTGTTAGACTCACCCTATAAGGCACATCCCTGGTCAATGAAGCTAACTTCCGGTACAACTGATTTGTTATTTATTAATAGTATATTATTGTTTATAAGATTTTCTATTTTATTAATATTATGTTTTTGTTTATCAGACTCGTTATTTATGTACTATATAGATTATTACGTTCTATAGTTTATTGACTGTTATATAATTTAAAAAGTTCATTGCCTGGTACTTAAACAGTAATTGTTGGTGTTTCGGTAAGTTTAAGTTTTGTTTGTTGAAAATTTTGTTATGTAGTTATGTTGTATTATCTGTTGTCTTATTTAGAGAGTTTACTGACTGTTGAACTTTTATGTATTTTTTTTTTTGAATTTGTTAAATTATTTAGTACTCTTTAAGTGTAGATAACTTTGAACTCATTTAGAGCCGACTGCTAGGATAGAATTTAATATATAACTTCTTGACACCCTGTTATAATTATTTAGTTTTAATATATTTAGTAATAATATACTTGACAGCATTAAATTATTTAAAGCGAGCAGTCTGTAGTGAAGGAAAAAAAGTAAAGTATTTAACATCATTTGTGTACAACACCAACTTATCCCTCCCGCACGCTCTGGGAGGTGCATTGGGAGGATTATATCTTTGAAATTATTGTATTGTGTTTTCTCAATAAAGAGTTTTTGAAATTTGAACTTGAACTTGAACATATATACATATGTATAATTTTTGATTTAATAATATTGGGGAAAATACATTATTAATTTGTAAACAATTTAAAACTTCATTAATGACATACATAGATTTGTTAAAAGATTGAATAAGTACTATTTCAAAGGTTTTGCTGAAATTGGCTAAGCGTTAGCAAACCTTATCACTCGAGCTGGAGAAATTTAAATCCAACCTGTCTGTCTGTCTAGTTGTTTCCACGTTATTTCAAGAATGACTGACCTGTAGACCTAAATTTGTGCATGAAGCTTCATTTGCATACAAGAAACACCATGTTCCATGATGATGCTTGTCACTCCATGGGGTTTGGCTGTTAGCATATATTTTTACATCAGTCTCATTGGTTATCATAATGGGAACGAATACAATACCAGAATAAATAAATCAATAAATAGTTCAGTACACTACTAAAAGACTTTTACAAGTAAATTGAGTACCTCAATTATACAACGTAATTTTATGGTGACATGGTGTGCAGACATTCATTATTTAAACACTGATAGGAAAACAAATTAGAAGAACAAGCAAAATAACATACCACGTGGGCAGATATGAAGAGGAAGATTTTATACGTAGACATGCAAATTTATATGGAACTTAATTTTAACAAAGACAAGAGTTATTTACGCTATAAAGGTGCTTGTCTAACCATTGAAATATGCTGAGCGTCGATGCAGTCTCTCTCGCTTAGTCTCTTATCTTTGGCGAGGATGTACTAATTTATTTTCTATATATAGAAAACTTTCCCCCGATTACTACAGTTTTTCTGTCTGACAATTATAAACTTAGCTAAATACGTGAAATGTTGTGTTCAACCAAAGCGTAGCGTGTTACGCATCACGTGCTGTGGCGTACTTCTACCTTGTTACAGTTGTAACATCACAAATAATAAGATTTTATCAATTAACTCAAGGTTGTAGTGTAATTTTTAGAAACAATTCGCATATTTCTGTATGACCTTTATAATGTATGGTTCAACTGCCCATTAAATTCCAAGCAAATTAGTAATGAACGTTGCTTTGTCATGCATGTATTAAACGTTTCATTGTAAAACCCGATAACGACGGGTATAGAAACGTAATACTCATATCACGAACGAGACATGGATAATCGGTTTTCAGCGTGATTCCGAGTCGTAGTGAACTTATCACGGGATTCAGCTATAAGGTGAAAAACGAATCGCTTTCATTATAATCGCCGGTCATTACTGTCTGAATATCCTCGTGTAAAGTGGTACCAAGAATTAGTTCACACAGTTTGTTCCAATGAATAGACCAAGTTTTATTACAAAAAAATAACTGAATTACGTATGTAGGCTTAGAGAATAACTAGTGATTACAATAATCAGAACTGTCTTGAGTTAAGGCATCTATACTTTTTTTAAGCATTTATACCACGTGAGATAAGCTTATCATTCATATAAAAGGCTGACTTTCTACATGCTTTGTTTGTGTATTACTCCGTTATTAATATATATATCGTCCAATGCCGAGCAGGTTATTGTAAAAGGTTGTTGGGAAATAAAATGTATAAAAGATGACTTTATGTGCTGAAATAACCGAAATAATAATTACCGGAATGAACATATCAAAAGAGCAAATTAGCTATGGCATATTTTTAACCCTAGCAATAATTCTGATCTTCCTAGCAACACCCTTTGATTCAAGTGTCAATGCCTTAGATATTTTCTATCAATATGTATCGCACAGAAAGGCGAATTGCCCTTTGACATTTTGATCTCAAAATTAAGAGCGTATTCCTGAAAAAGAAGAAGCTACATACCAAGTTTGATGTCACAAGGACCCTTCTATCGATAGTTATCGCATAGGCGGACGGACAGACTACTGCAATATTTCAATAAGTCAGAGTCATTCCCTTAATAATAATGATTTTTGGAATTACCAAAGTTCGTATATTGTAACGTGGGGTGGCTCATAATAAATGTTTTACCACACAAATTTTGTCCTTTACACGTTTGTCCCGTAAATATCAATTTTTTGTAAAATAAAAACAGGTTGACATGTCTCCATCAGATTCACGTACATCAATGTTGCTGAGTGAGACAACAGTCTAAGCAAGTAATTGCATATCAACTACTGAGATCATGGAACATGTTAAACCAATCGTTAACATTGGTGCTTCAATAATTACAATAATACAAAAAGCCCTCCAATATCAAAATTGGAATAGATCATACCCTTTAATATTAAACGAAGATCTGGAGATAAAGAATATCTCCAAGTAAATATCTAAAAAAAAGACAATTTAAGCCTCAACCCGTTTTAAGTGACAAAACTCGCTTGTGATGTTTGCAAAATTTAAGCGTATAGCTGATTTCATGCTGTTACATGTGTTACTATGTCACATGTTGAAACCGTACACAAGAATATATTATTTTATCTACAAATAACAAATATTCTCATTTTATAATCTTATACAACTCTTAGCAATGTGCTTACAAATTTATGTTTACTGCTGTTTTCTTGTTGCCTTATGGTTGTTCATAACAATAAAGTTTGCTCAACAACATTTTTTATAATGCTCAGCCAAGACCCATGCTGTAAAATCTCCGTTTTCCTAACTTGATGGTTTTTACTTTGTAATGAAGCTTTATAAATAAGTTTTAAGTATATAGATAAGTTCGTTTTTTAAATATCTTACGGACAGAAAGAAAATATAGTTTTGTAGCCGCTCAAGTGTTAGGCTTCACTGACACTCAGCTAACAATATAAAATGTTATTTGGGACCTTTTGAAAATCACGTGCCTATGACCGCTCTGGCAACTACTAGCAAACCCACAGGTTAAAACTAGTATTAATTAAACACAATTCCCACGGGATTAGATTAAAGTTTCAAATACAACCTAGACTAGCTCCTCCTCGCCTCAATTACACAAGCGGTAAATTACAGCCTGAATCGCACCCTTTGAGGCCACATCGGATATTCAGAGCGATAGCGGCGCTCCGCCCTCCCCCACACAGTACTTGTCGATACCCTCGTGGACGATAGGGAAGGACATCCTATCTGATGTGGTGATAACCAGGATTCAATGAGTACTTCGTAATTCAATTGCCTTCATACAGTACTTTAATCGTTCTTATTACTATAAGTTTATGTTTATTACTAAGTTTTTTTTTTTAACTACTAATTTTTAAACGAAAATTTACTTATTTATACCGGACAATAGTTATGTTTGCGGATGCTGTGTATGAAGTTCAAAAGGAAACAAATTGTGATAATGTTTTATTTCGATACATAATAAATACATTATGAAAAGCTGAAATCTTTTTCCTCCTCAACAGTTTAAACATATAACTCGCCTCTTCCATGCATGTAGCGAAAAAGTAAATGAATACAAAACGGACAAGAATAATAAGCTAAATGTTATTATTTCTGTAATAAAAGGGCATTCCAAAGGATGTTGTTCTTTAACGCAATAAACATTACAACGCAGGAATATTTTCTTTTCTTTATTTACTATTACTTTTAAAATAATTTTAATTTATTTATACTTTAGAGAAATTACTATAATATTCCTCCCATTAAATTGGATTACCGAAAGTAAAATACACAATTTGTTTGGTCTACTTCTACTAGTATGTAGTTTTAATTTTATTAGTTTTTTCCCCATAACATGCCACGTGAATACGTTATTATTAAAAATTCGTTAGTAAACACTAAACAGTTTTATTTGCTTTCGTAATCTCGCCGTGCAATACAATGCACTGAAATAACTCAAAATTAATATAACTTATATTATATTGAAAGGGCTTCAATATAATGTTGTAAATTACGATTTGTTTACATTTGTACCTACATTTAATATTCAAGAAATTATTTTTGCGTTATCGTTTACGTAAAATGTTTTATACAGCATTGTTTGTTTTATGTACAGTATTTGCAGTTGTGGAAGTACGCCCGCTGATTAGGAAATGCATAAACACAACTATACACTTATTGCATGTTAATATCGGAAGGGGTACGGTGAAAAGTTCTTCCGTTTGATAAACTAGACTGCTTGTATTTGGATGATAATATTTAATCCATTGCATATGACTAACAGCATACATTTTATTAGCATGGAATACCTTGGGAAAAATTATAAATCATAAATAGATTATTAAAAATGCTTTTGGTTCAATGTTAAATTTCGCTTATCAGCTCCAAAACTTCAAATATTTTTTACAGTACTTGAAAAGAATTTACTGTATAAACTGGAAATTTAATAAAACTATATTCATGGATTAATTTATGTTATTGTACTATAATTATGTTCCTCCATGGTTTATAAAGAGTGTTGCTTCTTTAATGAAGTGCACTGTTTATACTAAATTAATTTTGAAAATGAGGAAATCCTTATAAATTACAAAATAAAAGGAATTCGAAATTATATGAAGTTAAATGTAGTTTTGTTTCCTAATAATATTTATACTTAAAGCATAATATTCAAATATAATACAAGATTTTATAAATTGTTAAACAGTAGAATTCTTTGTATCTCTATTCTATTTAACAGTATCAGTAATAACTTTTCTTGTACAATTATAATTATATAGAAATTGTTCACAAGTAAACAGTGTTTATATCCTATATAAAATTAACAGTAAACTAGTTTGAAAATTATTAACTTTAAAATTATTGCTAAGGAATAGTTATATTTAATAGGATTTTACGGTCGAACATGTTTAAAAAATGAATGCAATAAATTTAGAATTTAATAGAAAGTTAAAATATAAAAGGAAAAAATATAAACAATGCTCCAGCGGATTAGAAAATTCCAGCTTGCTATTGGGTTTCCTGCTAATATTTGTTTTTTAGGGTGTTTTAAAAAGACTTAGACGTCATAACCGATTGTAGGAGTGAAGTCCCCAACAGTGCCAGATATCAGACATGCACTAAGTGGAAGTTGAAATGGAGCTAAATTCAACACTCACAATCGTTTAGTGCAGAAGTAAATTAAAAATTGTAATGTTTTTCTTCATTAAAATGTTATTAATTTTATATTCTACTATAGAGACCAGTCTTATATAAATAAACATGTTAAACTATAATAATTATTTTATATAAACGTTCAACTGCAATTTAGTTATTCACATGTAAATACATGTTGTTAATATATAAATAAAACTCATCAGTTATGAAGGTCATACAAAACTTGCGATACTCTCAAAAAACTTTCAACCTTTTTTCTTGTAACATTATAAGTATAACTGGTAAAAAACTTCGCATTTTAAAGGTTAATCGAACTCAAATAAATATACGAGTGTGGTGCTTTGGAAAACGAATTCGGTGAATTCTTGCTACGTGTATTCAAGCAGCCGGCAGTGTCTATCTTGTTATAATGCCAAAAACCTGATATAGGTGCAGTACAATTCAATAAGTTACAAGAACTGATACCATTCTCGCCTCAAAAATAGCGCGGTACGCTACGGCTTTTTTTCATTCAGTTACTCCAGCGACCCCTTGACTACACTAATTTTCTACTGATATTACATTACTCTTGGTACTACACTTTTACATGTACTCAAGCAGACGGTAGTTCTACCTTGTTAACTCGCTACGGCTCTAACTTCACTCAATTACTCCAGCGACCCCTTCAGTACAAAGGCACTTGCTACCTTGTTATTTCCACCTATTACACACTGTGTCATAGCTACCAGCCGGATATATGAGTAGATGCAATGTAATTTAATAAGTTACAAGAGCAGATACCATTCTCCTGAACAATGGTATGGCACGGTGAGCCTCTGTTTCAGTCAGTTACTCCAGCGACTACTTCAGTACAAGGCACCTGCTACCTTGTTATTGCCACCTATTACACACTGTGTCATAGCTACCAGCCGGATATACGAGTAGATGCAGTGTGATTCAATAAGTTACAAGAGCAGATACCATTCTCCTGAACAATGGTATGGCACGGTGAGCCTCTGTTTCAGTCAGTTACTCCAGCGACTACTTCAGTACAAAGGCACTTGCTATCTTGTTATTGCCACCTATTACACACTGTGTCATAGCTACCGGCCGGATATACGAGTAGATGCAGTGTGATTCAATAAGTTACAAGAGCAGATACCATTCTCCTGAACAATGGTATGGCACGGTGAGCCTCTGTTTCAGTCAGTTACTCCAGCGACTACTTCAGTACAAGGCTCTTGCTACCTTGTTATTGCCACCTATTACACACTGTGTCATAGCTACCAGCCGGATATATGAGTAGATGCAGTGTGATTCAATAAGTTACAAGAGCAGATAACCATTCTCCTAAACAATGGTATGGCACGGTGAGCCTCTGTTTCAGTCAATTACTCCAGCGACTACTTCAGTACAAGGCACTATCTACCTTGTTATTGCCACCTATTACACACTGTGTCATAGCTACCAGCCGGATATACGAGTAGATGCAGTGTTGTGATTCAATAAGTTACAAGAGCAGATACCATTCTCCTGAAACAATGGTATGGCACGGTGAGCCCTCTGTTTCAGTCAGTTACTCCAGCGACTACTTCAGTTACAAGGCACTTGCTACCTTGTTTATTGCCACCTATTACACACTGTGTCATAGCTACCGGCCGGATATACGAGTAGATGCAGTGTGATTCAATAAGTTTACAAGAGCAGATACCATTCTCCTGAACAATGGTATGGCACGGCGAGCCTCTGTTTCAGTCAGTTACTCCAGCGACTACTTCAGTACAAGGCACTTGCTAACCTTGTTATTGCCACCAATTACACACTGTGTCATAGCTACCGGCTCGGATATACGAGTAGATGCAGTGTGATTCAATAAGTTACAAGAGCAGATACCATTCTCCTGAACAATGGTATGGCACGGCGAGCCTCTGTTTCAGTCAGTTACTCCAGCGACTACTTTCAGTACAAGGCACTTGCTACCTTGTTATTGCCACCTATTACACACTGTGTCATAGCTACCGGCCGGATATACGAGTAGATGCAGTGTGATTCAATAAGTTACAAGAGCAGATACCATTCTCCTGAACAATGGTATGGCACGGTGAGCCTCTGTTTCAGTCAGTTACTCCAGCGACTACTTCAGTACAAGGCACTTGCTACCTTGTTATTGCCACCTATTACACACTGTGTCATAGCTACCGGCCGGATATACGAGTAGATGCAGTGTGATTCAATAAGTTACAAGAGCAGATACCATTCTCCTGAACAATGGTATGGCACGGTGAGCCTCTGTTTCAGTCAGTTACTCCAGCGACTACTTCAGTACAAGGCACTTGCTACCTTGTTATTGCCACCCTATTACACACTGTGTCATAGCTACCAGCCGGATATATGAGTAGATGCAGTGTGATTCAATAAGTTACAAGAGCAGATACCATTCTCCTAAACAATGGTATGGCACGGTGAGCCTCTGTTTCAGTCAATTACTCCAGCGACTACTTCAGTACAAGGCACTAGCTACCTTGTTTATTGCCACCTATTACACACTGTGTCATAGCTACCAGCCGGATATACGAGTAGATGCAGTGTGATTCAATAAGTTACAAGAGCAGGTACCATTCTCCTGAACAATGGTATGGCACGGTGAGCCTCTGTTTCAGTCCAGTTTACTCCAGCGACTACTTCAGTACAAGGCACTTGCTACCCTTGTTAATGCCACCTATTACACACTGTGTCATAGCTACCGGCCGGATATACGAGTAGATGCAGTGTGATTCAATAAGTTACAAGAGCAGATACCATTCTCCTGAACAATGGTATGGCACGGCGAGCCTCTGTTTCAGTCAGTTACTCCAGCGACTACTTCAGTACAAGGCACTTTGCTACCTTTGTTATTGCCACCTATTACACACTGTGTCATAGCTACCGGCCAGATATACGAGTAGATGCAGTGTGATTCAATAAGTTACAAGAGCAGATACCATTCTCCTGAACAATGGTATGGCACGGTGAGCCTCTGTTTCAGTCAGTTACTCCAGCGACTACTTCAGTACAAGGCACTTGCTACCTTGTTATTGCCACCTATTACACACTGTGTCATAGCTACCGGCCGGATATACGAGTAGATGCAGTGTGATTCAATAAGTTTACAAGAGCAGATACCATTCTCCTGAACAATGTATGGCACGGTGAGCCTCTGTTTCAGTCAGTTTACTCCAGCGACTACTTCAGTACAAGGCACTTGCTACCTTGTTATTGCCACCTATTACACACTGTGTCATAGCTACCAGCCGGAAATACGAGTAGATGCAGTGTGGATTCAATAAGTTACAAGAGCAGATACCATTCTCCTGAACAATGGTATGGCACGGCGAGCCTCTGTTTCAGTCAGTTACTCCAGCGACTACTTCAGTACAAGGCACTTGCTACCTTGTTATTGCCACCTATTACACACTGTGTCATAGCTACCGGCCAGATATACGAGTAGATGCAGTGTGATTCAATAAGTTACAAGAGCAGATACCATTCTCCTGAACAATGGTATGGCACGGCGAGCCTCTGTTTCAGTCAGTTACTCCAGCGACTACTTCAGTACAAGGCACTTGCTACCTTGTTATTGCCACCTATTACACACTGTGTCATAGCTACCGGCCAGATATACGAGTAGATGCAGTGTGATTCAATAAGTTACAAGAGCAGATACCCATTCTCCTGAACAATGGTATGGCACGGTGAGCCTCTGTTTCAGTCAGATACTCCAGCGACTACTTCAGTTACAAGGCACTTGCTACCTTGTTATTGCCACCTATTACACACTGTGTCATAGCTACCGGCCGGATATACGAGTAGATGCAGTGTGATTCAATAAGTTACAAGAGCAGATACCATTCTCCTGAACAATGGTATGGCACGGCGAGCCTCTGTTTCAGTCCAGTTACTCCAGCGACTACTTCAGTTACAAGCACTTGCTACCTTGTTATTGCCACCTATTACACACTGTGTCATAGCTACCGGCCAGATATACGAGTAGATGGCAGTGTGATTCAATAAGTTACAAGAGCAGATTACCATTCTCCTGAACAATGGTATGGCACGGCGAGCCTCTGTTTCAGTCAGTTACTCCAGCGACTACTTCAGTACAAGGCACTTGCTACCTTGTTATTGCCACCTATTACACACTGTGTCATAGCTACCGGCCAGATATACGAGTAGATGCAGTGTGATTCAATAAGTTACAAGAGCAGATACCATTCTCCTGAACAATGGTATGGCACGGTGAGCCTCTGTTTCAGTCAGTTTACTCCAAGCGACTACTTCAGTACAAGGGCACTTGCTACCTTGTTATTGCCACCTATTACACACTGTGTCATAGCTACCGGCCAGATATACGAGTAGATGCAGTGTGATTCAATAAGTTACAAGAGCAGATACCATTCTCCTGAAACAATGGTATGGCACGGTGAGCCTCTGTTTCAGTCAGTTACTCCACGACTACTTCAGTACAAGGCACTTGCTAATCCTTGTTTATTGCCACCTATTACACACTGTGTCATAGCTACCGGCCGGATATACGAGTAGATGCAGTGTGATTCAATAAGTTTACAAGAGCAGATACCATTCTCCTGAACAATGGTATGGCACGGCGAGCCTCTGTTTCAGTCAGTTACTCCAGCGACTACTTCAGTACAAGGCACTTGGCTACTTGTTTATTGCCACCTATTACACACTGTGTCATAGCTACCGGCCGGATATACGAGTAGATGCAGTGTGATTCAATAAGTTACAAGAGCAGATACCATTCTCCTGAACAATGGTATGGCACGGTGAGCCTCTGTTTCAGTCAGTTACTCCAGCGACTACTTCAGTACAAGGCACTTGCTACCTTGTTATTGCCACCTATTACACACTGTGTCATAGCTACCGGCCGGATATACGAGTAGATGCAGTGTGATTCAATAAGTTACAATAGCAGATACTACTGTCCTGAACAATGGTATGGCACGCTTATCGTATTACAATTGCATATTACTAAATTTAACACTTCATTCGAACAGTTACAATTGTGTTGGGATTGTTTTACTAGCGTAAGATGGCCAACTCAAAAAGATATTTTTTTTGGTTTTCAACCTAAGTTTATTTATTGTTAATATAAGAATAAGAAACTATTATTATACTATTTGTATAGTTACAGTAATTGTGGAACAGACTTTTGGTTTTTGTTTTACTCCAATTACTCTTGGTCATTATGCTCGAAAATAATCGATTAACAGTTTTTCGCTGTCGCGATCTGGGCTGTCTCACGCCGCTGTGGCGGGCGGGCAGGTATTGGAAGCGTCCAGCTGTCGCCCTGGTAGTGGTGGTAGTAGTCTCATTACCTGTTAAAACTTGCTCGGTTTAGTTTTGTGCTTGGGTTTACCCGAGCCTGCGCTTACAACCATTTCATGACTGGCATCTTGATTGTGTCGCACTTCACCGAGTAAGTAAGTAATTGCTGAATAATATTATTGATTTGTATACAGCGTCTCAATTTTAAATAATTGCATATGGCCCAATATTTGATGTAAAGTAGTAAAAAAATTCGCAACTTTACATTTTAAAAAATCTGCTCAAAATCGCGTAAGCTGGTTGGTTGCATTTGTATAACTTGTTATTTCGTACGTAGGTTCTTCAGAAATTAAGTTACTTACATAATTCATTGAAAAAAATTCTGAAATTGAATAATAAACATACACTGAAGCCAAAACGTATACTGGAGTACAGCTCTATTAAGTTAAAGAGAACAGAAACTCACGACAAACCATATGAACTGTTTGAGAGGGATAATAATATAATAAATTGGTTTTCGTTATTTTTCTTATAAAATTATAAATTTAGAAAATGTATTAATATTTTTTTATTAATAAAACTCTTTATTTTGATAAACAAGTGTTTTTGATATTTTAAATAATTAGTTTGAATAAGATATAAAGATCCGTAATAATTATTTTGTGCCATAGATTTTGGTTGTATTATTACGTAGTGACTTACGACAGAATTACAAATAGATACATATATATGTTTTATGACTAAGCCGCAGGATCTTACAATTCAAAAGCAAAGCTAAAGTAATCACTTCCCCTGAAGTGGAAGAATAAAAGTAATTGAATGGGGAATTCCAGCCGAACCAAAGGCGTTGTACTCTACTCTAAAAAATTGGCAATGTAAATACAGTAACTTAGATGGTATAATAACACATTTGAAATGTTTAAGATTTCCTAACAGAGTGGATATAATTGACACTCAATAATACAAATCTATGTAATCCAATTATTGGGTGCCAGAAGCAGGAACATGATTAATTGTACTGTCTATTCAAAAAGCTTTATTATTAAATAAATAACAAAATGTTTTATATATATATATATATATATATATATATATATATATATAATGTAATAGTTGTACCTTACAACAATATATTCATACAAAAATATAATGTGGAGAAGTTGAACTCAATGTTTAATGAATAAATAAAGACAACGTCATGGAAATCGAGGCAGCTCCAGAGTTTATCTTAAACTCAAACTATAAGGCTCTCATTTAGCTGGCTACCGGTAGACTGATTGAAAGGCAGCCCCTAGAGTGTAATTAATTCACTCACTACGCAAGTGATACGTGAACATATGTATAACAACCGTTGTCTTCAAAAGGTTACTGTATATAAAAAGTACTATCTCAAAATTCAAATTTGAAGTGACTTGGCATAGACTATCCTACTATCCCAAATGAAATTATAAATCAGTTATTATTTTATTGGTAATAATGGCATTCCAAATAAATAAATAAAATTATGCTAAGGATTCATTTTAAACAACTTTAATACTTTCTTGTTTTGTATTTTATAATGCAAGCTTAAAAGTTTTTACAAGCGAAAGAAAAGTTTCCATCAACATATGAAACTCGCTCGTAAGTAACAAATATTTTTCTTTTATGACGCCCCAACTCTACTATCGACACCAGGCGCATGTGCAGTTGTACCCTAATGATGACGTCATTACAGTTAATTGTTCTTTTATCTTGTGTTTAATTTTATATATCAAATGTATAATATTTTTTAGTAATAATCGGTTTTTAATGTTTGTTACGGCTGCATGGATTATCCATCAATAGGCAACCTAAATTAAAGTGAACGTGCAAAAAATTATCGATTGGTAAAAAATGGATTAGCAGTTTGTTAACAAACGAAAAATATATCTAAGGAAATGCAAGGCTATCCTTGTAACTAGGTATATTTTAGTGTGAATTAAAAAGATAGTGGGGCAGACGGTTCTCATTAAGAATATTCCACCTAAATCTCCAATAATGTTAAGCACAATTTAATATGAGATTTTACCATACCGCTTATGTTACCACCATAAGCTGTACTTTTATGCACTTGAAAGTACCATAAATGGCCAATCATTAGTTGCAGCTTCCAGTTTTTACCATAATAGTTAAAGCCCAAATCTCTGAAATCTCCGACAGGCAATTATTTTTATACATAAAACATGACCTTGACTCTAAACGATTATTTTTCATGGTTCTTTTAACTTCGGCGTCCTAGTCTGTAGAATTGTTATTTGCTATCTTGTTGTGCTATGGTGCTCTTTATGTTTCTAATAAATCTTAATTTTTTAAATCATCTAATATTTCGATTTTTATTTAATTGTTTGTTGTAAGCTATAGATAATGGTTTGCTAATTGTTTAAAAAAGCAACTATATATGTGAGATTTGTATAAATGATTAAAATAAAAAGCAAAAGATGCAAAAAAAAAACGTTAAGAATGATAGAGTTTATATACTTCTGTTCCTTATAAAAAGCATGCAAAAGCTTAAATAGGAGTGTAGGTTATTGATGTGTCTAAATTAATTAAGCATATGCCAAACTGAGTCTATACCAGTAATTAAATGCCTTGCGATTGGGATGCTCGTATTTCAAAACATTTATATATTCTATGCAATAAATTTTAAACTAAAATATTATTGATCTGCACCCTTTTAGGCAAAAGTTAAAATTCTACTAAAAATACATTACTATCTGTGCTTTATATGGAGATAATGTGTATGAAAACCCAAAGTAAATGTAAATAGATTGGTATTTTCATAGGGACGCCGATCCCATTGTAAGCTTTATTCTACCCATCCTCACGAGCCAATATGAATATTTCTTATCCCATTATACAAAATAATTGTGCGTAACGATACAGTATACAGTCTATGTTTATCTAATCAGAAGTACGGTCTTAAAGCGGTCTAAAATAATCGTAAAATGGATTCATGATAAAAATCGTGAATTTTTAAATTTTTTTATTTCACACTTTTACTAATGGCAATTAGTTATAATAAATAAATAAATATATATATATATAACAATATATAATATATATATATATATATATATATATAATATTAATTGTAATCATTGTTAAAATACATTTCCAGAAGATGTACGGTTAGGCTATGTGTCGGAATTATTAATGCAGAGGATAGCGGCACGGAATTAATGCTGCTGGCATGAATGCTATTTGTAAACTAACCACACACGCGGTCCAGCAAGATTCTTACATGACAAGCCCGCTTGGTTGATTAAACTGTACAATATTGATACAAGCCACACAAGGTGAGCGCGTTTAGTCCGGATTGCAGTTCCTTCTTTACTGCATACATTTTAAACTAACCACACACGCGGTCCAGCAAGATTCATACATGACAAGCCCGCTTGGTTGATTAAACTGTACAATATTGATACAAGCCACACAAGGTGAGCGCGTTTAGTCCGGATTGCAGTTCCTTCTTTACTGCATACATTTTAAACTAACCACACACGCGGTCCAGCAAGATTCATACATGACAAGCCCGCTTGGTTGATTAAACTGTACAATATTGATACAAGCCACACAAGGTGAGCGCGTTTAGTCCGGATTGCAGTTCCCTCTTTACTGCATACATGTGTAAATTAACCACACACGCGGTCCAGCAAGATTCATACATGACAAGCCCGCTTGGTTGATTAAACTGTACAATATTGATACAAGCCACACAAGGTGAGCGCGTTTAGTCCGGATTGCAGTTTCCCTCTTTACTGCATACATTTGTAAACTAACCACACACGCGGTCCAGCAAGATTCATACATGACAAGCCCGCTTGGTTGATTAAACTGTACAATATTGATACAAGCCACACAAGGTGAGCGCGTTTTAGTCCGGATTGCAGTTCCCTCTTTACTGCATACATTTGTAAACTAACCACACACGCGGTCCAGCAAGATTCATAGATGACAAGCCCGCTTGGTTGATTAAACTGTACAATATTGATACAAGCCACACAAGGTGAGCGCATTTAGTCCGGATTGCAGTTCCCTCTTTACTGCATACATTTGTACGTTTCACTGGGCTTTACAATACATTATGTATGTTGGGACTTCTAAAATACATTGCAATTTTATAGCAGCCTTCTCTAAAAATGCATCATGTTGTTGAATAAAATTATTACTGTGTTTATACAGCATTGACTTTGTATATCTATATTTTAATACATAAAATGACGTAAATTAATAAACACATAAAAATTAATAAACATCAAAGAAACAACAAATTATTTAACGTATTCGTTGATATAATGACTCATAAAGATGTATTAATGAAACAATATGAAATGAAAGATAAAAGATATGCCTTTATCATAAAAAGGACTTTTGGTCTTAAAAGACATGTTCGACGTGGTCTTCTCTACAACCACTCAACGAGAATTTGTAGATATGTAACAAATTAAACTCTCCAATTTGTAATCATATATAAGGTTCAAATATATCTATTAAATTTACTACGTTATAGTTTAATAGTCCAATAAAAAGGATCATAAGTTGTTAACAGTCATAAACAGTTAGGAATGGAATGTTTCACATTTTGTTACGTAATAAGAGAGAATATTATGAGTATTACACATAGGAGAATTTTTATATAACCCAATTTGCATCAGCAGGCGATATCAAACGCTTTGGTTCTTTAGAGCGAGAAACGCAAACGCTGGTTGTCGTGAATTGGTGTACCAGAAAAGCTCCGTTAAAGGTGTTACGGAGCAATTAAAAAGGAATGTTTATGCAAGAGTCATAAGTAAAGCATCTATTGTTACATCACCTGAATTATAGTACGGTAACTTAATTTTACAAACTAGGGAAATTCAAGGTCACCTGTAAGGGACACAAGGACATATTCTTGGCTCTAATCTAGTAATTAAGGCATATGTAGTTTGGCTATTACATTACAATTGTTGCATTTTATGCTGCTCGATTCGTTATATTTCCTCAGCCTCCTCTATATATTGCCATCTCTTACTGTTAGAGTACGTGGGCTTTCAATTCACCAGTTCCTAACTAAGTATGGTATTCGCACAATCTTCCCAGACCGTGGTCGGAGGTTAAAAAATCAAAAATCGCATACAAATATTGTGTCCTAATGATACACTACTGTCAGAAATCTGTAGAGTGGATATATTAAACTTTATTTAGGTCCATGAAAGCTGTCATGCATACGAGAAAAGTCATGAACCAAACCGGCTATTTAAATATTAGCTTTATTAGTTTTCCTAATTAGGAAATATTCCAAAAACTTTTTCCGATTCTACTCTTTAAAAATCCTAATTAAGTAAAAAAAAAGTAAAGAATGTCTTATTTTACCAGGCGAAGATAGGGCTAAGAAGCCCTCTCTAACACTTAACCTGGGGACCAACGGCTTAAAGGTGACTTCCGAATCACCACCAATGGCCGGGCAGGCGGGCCGCTTGCAAGGACAGGATCGCTCAGCGGTCAACTATCCAAACAGCGGCCACGCTCGGCGTTGCTTGATCTGGTTATCTTGCGATAACCGCCGTACCCGCTACACTGCGCCATTTTAATTAAGTAAATCTATAAGAAATTATTAGCCGAATTTGTCTAGCCATTTTCAAGATTAGCCCTTAACATTTAGAGATTCTCTTTTATTCATAACATTGATATGAAAATTCTATCTAATATAGCCCAAGTTTAGCTCGGAGTCCTAGGGTTCAATCCATCAAAAACAAAATGCTCAAGACGTCATGTACGTAGATGAGGTAAATTACGTAAATTTAAAAATCGGTTTTACAACACGTAATAGCTATATGATATTATTTTCGTTATTTTATTCTTTGTTAAATCTGGATAATCATCCAATCCCCCTTACGTGTAATAACTTTAATCCGAAATAAAACCTAATTTCAATAATATTACTGGGAAACCTCAGACAATTTGTACTAATCTACTGCATCCATTTTGGTCGGTCGTCATAAAACAGATACTTACTCTAAGGACACAGTGAGTATAGATTAATAAATATTAATAACACAATAAAGTAACATATATATTTACAATTTTGCGATTATATTTTCTAATGCTTTAATATTATAGTGGAATCTTAAGCATTTTAAAATGTATATAATTGTGTTTATTAATAATACAAATAATTTTTTCAATTCTTCATAAGTATGAATACCAGAGTGGGAGATCATTCAAATAAAATATTTGAATAAGGGAAAAATACATCCTATTTATAATTTACTGCTTTTTACAATACAATTTTAGATGTACAGTGGGATTTTTATTTTGGACTGAAAAATGTTGCATGTTTATATTTACATTTTGTAGTAATCTACAGAAAAAATATATAATATAATTTAAATTTAAGAACTATGGTCCGTGTTCGGAGCGGCAATTTGCATTGTTTGATGATATACAATCTGGTTTTTTTCGAAAACGGAAGGAGGAATTTTCGTAAAATGCGTATCAGGTGCGAACATAAATGAAGAAGGAAACAGGATTTTTCCGGACATTTGCCATCGTTCAGTGAAACAAGAAAACAGTAACACTACGTTTCGAGATCTGCAATCTGATCTCTTCTTCAAGTAAAGAACTAAACTAATACATAATTACAAACTAGGTTAAAATAAACAAATCTTTATTAAAGCGTAGCACGCCTAAGTCAGGAATCACAACCTACACGTTGTTTGTCAACTTCACTAACTCTAAAGACATGCACTTAAAACAAAACTATACCAAACACTAATCATTAAACTAAACTACGGAATACAGGTCACAATACGTCTTCACTTATCGACTAACCACCTACGACTGACCAGAGGGACTAGCCAATGGTAATCGTGACGGCTGGCTAAAACAAGATGGCGGAAATACAAGGAAGGGACACATTAGTTCTTTAACCTAGGGGTTTATTTTAACCTAGTTTTGTAATTATGTATTAGGTTAGTTCTTTACCTGAAGAAGAGATCAGATTGCAGATTTCGAAACGTAGTGTTACTGTTTTCTTGTTTCACTGAACAATGGCAAATGTCCGGAAAAATCCTGTTTCCTTCACAATCCTTCTATCGTCAAAAATAACCTCCAAACAAATAATAAATGAAGATTGTTAAGGAAATATTCTTTAAAAAAGAAGGAATTTATTTATAACATATTATTTGGAGTAACTGTTATATTATTACTTAATGAATACCAAAAATTCTGACGAAGGGCGTATAAGAAGATTTCCATCCCCACTCAATGATCCTTGAACAGAATCCCTCCATTACTGGCAATAATCTGCAAGACTCACCCTATAAGGGACGTCCCTTTGGTCAATGAAGCTAACTTCCGGTACAACTGTAGGGGAACTCTAACATTAGTTCTCTCAAATGTGTAAACACAGTTGTTTTCACTGTGTGAGCATCGTCCTGATCAGAACATCAGATTGAACTGGTATAAAGATAATAAACAACCCCGTCATAAAACATTTATATACTGTGATTGCTTCGCTGTCAGTAGTTTCAAAACTGAATATGGAAAGTCTTAATAAACTAGATAATGCCTCGTATTATGTGTGGAGCAACAGGTTTCGCTTTAAATGGAAGCTTCCCTTCCAGCTGGTGTATACCTTCCAGTTAAACCTACACTAAGTAAATGAAAAACCGATTTGTCACTTGAATATAGGCAACCTTATGGATGGTGGTACATAACTATTCGAAAATGCCGATATTCGTGCGTGAAAATGTAGATCGATAGGACTAGTCTACTAAGGGAGATGCCTATTGGAGTTGGTGGGCTCGCTAAAGGTCAAAGGTTCTTGCCAGCTTGGACATAAGCGCCTTCCGCACCCTCTTCCTGCTATGACTGGGGAACCTGGTTCATAGTTGGCTTCCACTTTCTTCTAAGGAAACACGGCTGAGATAATACCTTAAATATTTCCAAAAGAGATCGTGACCGGAGGCGGCTCTTACCCTTGACTTTACTTTATTTATCCAGAATATCCTGTCACTTTGGAAATAACGGGAAGTCCTTTTTTGAAATATCTTCTATTTAAAAAAGCTCCTTGTTCTAAAAGAACAAAAGGTAGGTTTCACTGACGTTTTAAAATTTTAAGAAGAAAATTTATTTCATTCCTGATGAAAATATATATTTATATTCCCTAAGACCATAGAGGAATTGTGCTATTCTATGAGTAATTCATGTGTAGTTATATTGACGTTCTATTTAATCCATTGTATAAAACTATAACTGTAAAACTATAACTTATAACTGTAACTATCATCCTACCCTGAAATAAAAATATCGATTTATGTTTTTTTTTCAAATCTAATCACTCCCACTCACAAATATGACTTAGCTCTTTATGGTGTCTGGTCACGCACCAAACGGATATAACTGTCCAGTCATCACGTCGCGTATGCACTGAAGAAGATGACTTAATGAGTGTACACATGAACGTATAAAACAAAGTTTTTATTGATCTAACAATAATAGTCTCGGAGCTAAAAGCTACTTAGTTATTTAACTACACAACTTGTTTTGCTTAGTTTTTTTGTTTTATTTTGGAATTGAATAGATGAATTTTTCTATAAGAAGCAATTCATGTCAGACACGGCACAGTTAGTGAAAGCAGAAAAGGGACAGTACCAAAAGGGTAAAACATATGAAATATTACATAATTGTTAGTTACACCACCCCTAGATAACTAGCTAAAGATACTGTTATAAGAAAATTAATTATTTTAAAGGTGTCTGATGGTTGGTTTGAATACGTCACTAAAAATTATGATCTGAAAAATATTACCAATTCAGAGTCTTTACCCTATCGATATCCTACTTTTCTACCTCCAAAAAAACTTATTTTAATTGATGTTGACTCTCCAGTGCTTAGTTTAAATATAAACTCTATTGAGATATGAATGAAAGGCAACATGCAAAATAGTTAGGAAATTCTGAACTTAGAATTCTTAAATTTTATTGATTCAAAGTACAAAAAATACTCCGTAATAAACAGAAAAAAATGAATACGATCATTTCCTATGGATAAATAAGCGCCTGCTTTCACACAAATAAATAAAAAAGTTTAATACAAATGGCTTACCAATTTATCAATCCTCTGCAGATTACAGAAATGTTCCGACACTGTACTGACACCGCATCAAAAGAAGGCGTTAAACGTTCTTCCCAAAAGAAGCTATGCTATTTTCTACCCGTGTGTCATTTGACAGAGCCTTTTACAGATATAAACCGCTAAACTATAAGTGGTTCTCAAAAAAGTATGTTTTATATTTGCCAAAGTTTATGTTATTTCTTCTACAAAGTTTTTAGCTATGATTTAACTGTTGGGGAATAAATTTAGACAGACCTTTATATAAGTCTGCGTAATTTACTGCGGAAAGTATGTACTGGTAATTAATGGAAAGTTTTAAATACTGTGATTTCTTACAAATTGAGAAAGGATCTTGAAGAACATTATATAAAGCAAACCGTCTACATTTCTTGTGTTTTTTCGTATATTTTATATGGTATATATAAGTTACTTATTGGTATACAGCTATTTAGGAAAAGTCATACTTATTCTATTATGAAAATGTGTAATACAAAAAAAATCCGAAAGCATGTACTACAATGTATTAAAAATCCTCTATTCTTTGAGCATTTATTTTATTTTTTACAAAACACAATAATGTAAATGTTACTTTTCACATAAGACAAAAAATTAGCATTACGTATACAATTTGAGTATCCTATTAAATTACATCTTTACATTTTTAGAAGCCCTTTCTGAAAACGTTAAATAAGGAAATATATGTAAAATTTATTAATTACACACAGTTCCTCTTCGTATGAAAGGCATTTAAATCCTATGTAATTTATATTCATGTTAGTGAATAATGAAATACTCCTTAGCAGAAAATAAGAATTAGCTCACATTTGTAGGAAATGTACACTTGGTGTGTGACCACCACTACAATTTATCATTGAAGATTATTGAAGACGTGGTGAATGTTATTGTCCTGCATACTGACGAAAATACAACTATTAAACAAATTAATGGTAATATAAATTTTCCAATGGTAGTTTTTCCGTCATCTTGAAATCAAGAATATTGAAATATTTCTAATGAAGAAAGATTTGTCTGAAAGATTAGAGGTATTTTTACCACATTCGCTCTTAAGGGGAGCGGGAAGGCCCTATACCGACCATGTTAAATTCTACAAATTTAGGTACACTTTTCTCAGGAACCATTAAATCTATAGGCCTACAATTTTGTGTGTGTATTTTTATGATATTTACCTAACTACAGAAGCACAATAGTATAAATTAAAAATAAATTAATAGATAATTTAGATTTTTTTTTAAAGGTTTTTTAAAATGTCTAGTTTCTTTTAGAAAAATATTTTTTTTAAGCTAGTGTGTTGTGCTACACTATCTATTCTGCTTCCATGGATAGGTAATTAGGTGTTTTTATAAGTGGAAAAAAATCGGTTTCCATACCTCCATTGGTTTTTGAGAAAAATGTACCTTTGTTTTAAAAAAAACACAGTTTTCGGGAAACGACGGTTATATTTAAAACTAGGTACTGTACTTACTTTAGCTAGCTTAGAACATCCCAGCACCACCATCAGCATGCTCCTGATCCTCCTCTAGAACCAGTCTTCCTCTTTTTTCTAGCTGTTCTGGCTTCCTTGGTCATTAGTTGTGCAGCTTTGTCGGCTTTCTTGAGTCGCAAAACATCAAAACCACGAAGCGCGAGCACTGAGTTTTTACTCAAAGTTAGGCCTAATTCATTGTAGATATCAAAATTACTGGGCAAATCCATCATTGAAACTTAGCATTGCATCCAGCCACACCTAACTTCAGTCTCACAAACACATTTTTGGGGACTTTATTCCACACTACGTATTATTAAAACTTTCGTTAGGATTTTGAGTTTTTTGGTGAAGGCACTTTTTTAGAAGTTCGGGGTTTGCTAAATCCTTATAAATTTGTTTTAATTGTGGCCATTATTTCACTTGGTAAAAATGCTAATGTTTGTAAGGGCTGATTTAGAGCTAACCCTTTGTTATAACCGCACCAAGAGTCGGCACCCTTTGGGCATAAACCGTGTTGCGGTTCCGAGTCACTTGAAAGTTTTATGGAAGATAGTAGCCAAACACGTTTCTTTTCATATCTTCCAGATTTCGACCCACCTCTTCTAATGGCCAATCCGTAGTACTCCTGTAGTTTATTAATTTTTTTATTAGTTAGCCTATTTCTTCCGCCTAATGCCTTACCGTCTTCAAGCTTTTGGTTTCCACATTTTTTCTTCAGTTCTCTTAGTCTTGAACCCATTTTTTTTTTCACATGGTTGACACATTCCAGTTTTAAAACATTCACATCATCACCATAGGGTTTGTCATCATCACTCACCTTCTTGAAACATTGGAGTTGCGAAAGACTTGCAAGGCTCCGGCTACTTCCATGGCTCCAGAAGAGCCTGTATAAATTCTGAGTGCAGTTGTGTTGTTCTATCTTGTTTTTATCAGTAGCTGTTGTACACTCCTGGCAGTACTTAGACATCACCGCTACGTCTAATATTTTGCCAGTGTCGAATGAACACACACAAATTCGTTTAGTGACGAGTGACCCCTTTTTGCCAAGAACCGTCCAAGCATACAGCCAAGTCAGTTTTATGCATTTCTTCGTCTAAGTTGTCAGCTACAGCTTCATTGGTGACCAATATCATTGATTTGTTGCACATTCTTCAACTCCTTTACAAAGTATTTTGTTTTAGGTCTCAAATTTTTGCGGTGGGAAGGCAAATCTAAAAGAGCGCAAAACACATTACCCGCTGCCAGGCCTTTACCTATCGATCTTAGGGAATAAAACAAATTTTAAGTTTATATCATCCACTTGGTGTACAGGTTGAATTAAAAAATTTTGTAGACTCAGAACAAAGGCAGCATTTCATCTCAACGTTTACTGCCAGTCCATGTTTGGCTTTATCCGTAACAAGGAGATCGATGCAATCCTCACCGTTACATAATTTACATTTTACAAAATTTTTTAGGTCAGTAACTTCAAAACACATCAAAAATGCAGTTACCATTTTCTGAAGACTGGTATTTGTCAAATTTTATCAAAAGATAGCTTTTTGGAAGAAGAGCTGTGGAGATGTCTTCTCTATTCTAGGCCTAGACTGAGTTTCATCAGACACAACACTAGAAGTAAGCCTAGGTTTAGTATATTGATTGCCACAAAAGTGTCTCTTGGTTTTGTAGGTAATCTTTGCCCTTGGCATTTTTACAATTTAACACTAGTAACCCACTAATCTAAAAGTGATTTTTCACAACTAAAACTGCACTCATCCAAAGTGGTAAAGTAGGCCTACTTTATTTTCACTCTTCACCAAAATTCACTAAATGTAAACAAAAACAATAGTTGTAAAAACAACACTGTACACGCCACAACATCATCAGCTGTCATATTTACAGGGTAGCCAACAAAGAAGTCAAAAAATACCAATCAAATACTGCATCAGTAACAACACAGGTTTGTACTATATATGAAAAGTTGTTCACAGTGTGGAGTAAAATTTCATGCTAAAAAGCGCCGGTAGTTATTTCGTAAATAATTTTTTTTGCGTACTTAGGATAATCTTGCAACAAAAAGTGTTAGATATTTTCTGAAAACTGTACAAGTCTGAGTAAAAAATGAAAAAAAAAAAGAAAAACCAAAAAAAAAATTTTTTGCCTTCCCCCCTCCCCTTAATCTTTAAAACTAGTACATGGAAAAACAATTAAAAGTTTATATAACATAGATAGTTTTCTACAGTAGTAGCTATGGTAGGCACCATATTAAAAGTCCCATAAAATTATATAAAAAAACGCTTTACATTTTAGTCAAATATAATATTTATTATTGCTATATACTTGATTAAAATAATTATAATCTTAATTTCACCATGAACACACTACAACTATTGTCAATACCAACAGCAGTAAATATATTATTAGCTTAGCTTAAGCGAAGCCTATCACTCGAGGGACAGGAAGTAAGTTATTTAACTTATTTATGTTAAGTCTAATATTTAATATATCATGCGGACAGATATTCACATGTACCTACAGAAAATATTCCTCATGCTGATAAAAGAGAAAATGTGTCAGCCTTTAATGACGTTAATGTTGAAGGAAACAGGATTTTTCCGGACATTTGCCATCGTTCAGTGAAACAAGAAATCAACGTTTCGAGATCTGCAATCTGATCTCTTCTTCAGGTAAAGAACTAACCTAATACATGATTACAAACTAGGTTAAAATAATTTGTAATTATGTATTAGGTTAGTTCTTTACCTGAAGAAGAGATCAGATTGCAGATCTCGAAACGTAGTGTTACTGATTTCTTGTTTCACTAAACGATGGAAAATGTCCGGAAAAATCCCGTTTCCTTCACAATCCTTCCATTGTCAAAAATAACCTTCACGTTAATGTTTTTGTTTGGACATGACCATCACAATCCGTTGCTCATTCTTGCCTATGTATAAAGTAATGTCCATTAAACATGTAAAGAAAACAAATGAATTATTTCTAAACATACTTTGCTATATGATACATTCACATTTATAATAATTAAGACAGATTTCATATCAGTGTTAAAGTAATAAAAGTAACGTAGACCTATGGAAGGTAAGAGTGCTGATAAATCGAATTATTTCTACTTCATTATTTTTTATCACAACCATATTTATAAAGATTGCACATGTTAAATCCTATATGCTTGTATTTAGTTACCTTTAAAGTTTAACTATTCTGGTTTTCCCTCTTTGCTATCAATATTAATTATAAGACCAATATAAAATTATTTGCTTACGATTAGAAAAATTCCAAAGAGAGTCATCACCGAACCTCAGTGTTACTAATATATAAATGAAGCAACAAATTCACGCCTGAATTTCAGTCAATTCTTGAGATATTTTTGTACATGCTGATAGAATTAAATATTTCCTACACATCCATCAATATTCTTCACTCACGCTCGGCAATTTTCAAATAGCTTCTGTTCTACATCAGCAGCATCAAGCTTCTTCGCGTCCTATAGGATTAGGCAGACCGATAGCAAGGCCTAAGCTTTCACAGGTTATCTCAAGAAAAAATTAATATATTGGCTTTCCATTTAAATATACGCACTATATTTAAACAGCAATATCAATAATTATATATGTAAATTAATGGAATTTGGCAGCGTTAACAAATTTGGAACATAAAGAAGATCCTTAGAGTTTTAATTGATTTGTAGTCTTGAAATTTGGGGGCCACTTTGTTTTTTAAGTAGCAAAATTCAAGTGTCACTACGGTGCATGTTCTTACATGAGACTTGGCTGAGCATTAGTGAAGTGTATTATTGAGAGTATATTAATGATGCAAAATGTCTATTTAGCATATGTTCCTTATCTGATCAAGGCAATCGTACGAATATCCCTAGCGCCTTCAAACAACTCCAGTTAGGTCTTGGAGGGGAGGGGTTTCTGATATGATTGCAGGTAATAATTGTGACGATACTTAGAACAAAGTAGCTTTTCAGACATATTTATGTAATAAACCACACCTACCTGTAACGTGATGTTAGTACCATTGCCTAAAATCTTTGTGTAACCTGTTACGCTACGCTTAGTTTGGCAATTATTACCATGATAAATTATTACAGATTAAATGGTGAAACTATTGCACTTACCCTGTAAATAATGTTCTATATATATAGCAATCAAGTTTAACGACACAGATAACGACGGTACGCCATAACGTTGATTAAACTATCAAATTTTGATGCAAACCATAATCGTTTGTATTGTCATAATTTCGGTAGAGCCATTGATCTTGTAAATGAGTAACCCCTATGTAGCTTCTAACAATAATGTGCTTAACTTTGCACGAAGCAATAGTTGGATGCATATACTATAACAGGTTATATTTTGTTAAGTTCTATATAAACATATACTGTCACCACTAAAAATGAAGTTTTCTTCACTAAGAACACTCGCATTATTGCTGGCTATCATTTCAAACTGTTAAGATTATTTTTAATGTTAGTTATTTCAACTGTATACATTTTTCTTAACATTTCATGAAAACAAAATTTATTTTGATGGAAGAGAATTTTATTTATTTGTATTCTGTTTAAGTGTTATGATTTTTAGAACAGAAACATTCGAGTAAGGCAAGTCAACATTGAGGTATCTGTAAACATATATACATACCTAAATTAAACTTTCTATCCCTTCATGTGGAAGGTGCTTATCTAATTATAATAGTGCATTTTTATTAAGACTACTTGAATTATTTTAATTTATTTAGAGATATTAATATACGAATAACAAATATTTTGATCACAGTGTATGAATAACTTCTTATTGCATAGAAATGAAACCAGTGAATTGTCGTTGTACTTAGTAATGCTTTCCATTGCAGGGACAGTCTGCGAGGAGTCTCTTATCTGGACGTGAGAAGCTTCACAGATCTGTTCTGACTTTAACACTATTGTATCACAGTAGCTTTGCCTTTAACATATCAGAGTGTGTATTTCTCGTAAAATACTTCATATTATTTCAAATTGAGATTCTGCTAGCTATTTAAATTATCTTTAGTTTTCTTGACTTTCGTTAATTCGTTCACAGTGCCAGATAAATATATGCAACAAAACGATCAATTGATTAAACTCATGTGTAGCATACCAATCCATGTTACGCATGAAAAGGTCACAATTTAACCAAAATATTTAGCAAGATTTTACATTATATCTGACTGCCGAAAGCCATGAAAATAACCACCGCAACAAAAATGTGAATTATTTAGGAAACTCAATTCCAAATACCCATTTTAAGAGGTATTTAGGTTAAGTGTGTTTTGAGTAAGATTTTGCATAATATGTTTTGCCAGCCAAACATTACAAGGTTTATTTGAAACTGGATAAGGTTGGCATACATCGTTCTGTGAATAGATAAAATATAGATTTATTACAAGAAATTTAGCGATTGAACTAATGTGCTTTTTACTCTCATTCTACAAGTTTAATTTTTTTTTTCCCAAAATAAGTTAAAATAAAGGTGAAATTGAGTTTAAAATTGGTGTCCTGCTATATATTTAATAAACAACCTATATAATTTACTCTAATTTAGCTGGAAATACGTCTGACCTTTTAAGATCGCGTCCGTAAATACTTTCTATATTGACTACCTTTACGACAGAATAATAATAATGGCGCAGTAAGGATAAGAGTGTTTTGAACATGAACTTAAAAAACAATGTCTTTTATACGAGTTTTCTTAATGTAAAACCAAATAATCATTTACCTTGTTCCTTTATACTATAAAAAATTGATTTAAACACATAAATAAGCCGTATAAATAGTTGATATGTACATGGGAACATAATGTCGATGATTGATTCATATTTAATCTTGTCACATGATTTTGCACCATAATTTTTTTACCATATAAATAACTGAAAATCACATTTACAAATTGAATATGTTAGTCAGTTTGTTTACAAGCTTAGTTCTTCTGTTATTTTCTTGCTGCCATCATGGTCATATTTTATTGAAAGAAAATAATATTTATGATAAAAATTATCACAATCGTTCAGTGAAATTTAATAGAGTGAAATACACTGTTATTTAAATTGATGATACTCCAATAGAAAAGATTGAAATACAATTTTTTCATAGGCTCAACCAAACTCTTATATGTTCGCTAATTCTTAGTCTTTTTAAAAACAGCATGCCTATGATGCCTCTGGAATTAAGTGCAAAGCCACAGTTAAAGGTAACAACTAGTATGAAACACAATTTCCACGGGATTAGAGTAAAGTTTCGATTACAACCTAGTCTAGCTCCTCCTCGCCTCAATTACACAAGCGGTAAATTACAGCCTGAATCGCACCCTTTGAGGCCATATCGGATATTCAGAGCGATAGCGGCGCTCCACCCTCCCCCACACAGTACTTGTCGATACCCTCGTGGACGATAGGGAAGGTCATCCTATCTGATGTGGTGATTAGCAGGATTAAATAATCCTTAATACTGTACATATACTACCAATTAAATTAATCAACTATCAATAAACAAAAATATTTATAATACTACATAATGATATTTTCGGATTGGATGTATCTTGTTCACATGCAATAAAATTGCTATTAATTATGATTTTGTAGATACAAATTAAATTATACACAGCAGTTTAGTTGCAATTCATTTATTTCTCCTTACTTTAACGTATAAATTGGCCTAAATTTAGTAAAATGTAAAGAATAAAATAATTTTAAATTTGTCTTTCAATAAAATCTGTTGTATGTTTTACTTTTTACTGCATAAAACGTAATAAAAGTTTCCTTTTCTTCATTATTAATTTGAAAATATTTTAAATAACTTATTTCAAGAAAGTTACTAAATTATTCCCTCATAAAGAGGAGTACTGAAAAAATACAACCAACTTTTATTTTCCTTTATATCTATTTCACCCAGCTTGTTGTTTTCCTAATACATTCTTCCCATAACTTACCAATTGAATGCATTTTAAACCATGAATCCTTCGTACGTATAAGCAACTGAATTTTATTACTAGACTTCAATGCAATATTTATACTTATTATATTATTATACTTGACATATTTAAGAAATAATGTCAACGTAATAATTCTAGTCGTAAATTTATATTATCATTTAAGTATAGTATATTAAAATGCATTATATGTTATAAAATTTTATATCTTTAAAATATCATATTAACAAAATCAGCAAGAAAATGTAGGTAATTACTATTTTACTGAACAACCAATAGATCATTTTGACTATGTGATATGTAAATCTTGAAAATAATACTATTGGAACGCTTAATAGCCAAAAAATTAAATCAGTGAATGTTTAGCAGTGCTGCAGAAGATTCTACAGTAAATATATGTCCATTATAATCATTAATTGTCCTTGAATGGAAAGCAACGTAATTAAAAGACATCCATAAAATAAAACGTTGTCCACAAATCTAAGTAAATAAAATATATCTCATAAATTTGCATTGGAATGGAATAATATTACAATTCCCAATTTGATAAATTAAAAGTTAAAATAAGTTCCAATATATAGTATAAACCCTGCGTAAAATATTGCAAATGTGTAAAAGTGGGTTGCTAACTCCATGCTGACAGCGACAATCTGCCCGTAGATCTTACTTTACAATAAAAAGACGGATCGTAAAATCTGAGGGAGTTTTTTTTAGTAATTCCCATGTTCAGTAAATTAGAATGATTGTTATAATGACATATTATTATTACATGAAACGAAACTTTTCTGATATAGTTATTTTGTAAAATATAATATTTAAACCAGTGCAATGGTGTAACGATATTCATATTCTTTATATGGAATGTCTTGATATAGGTTTATCAAGTGTCACGTTGAGTCGTCGAGTTTCTTAAAATTTAGAAAATCTTGTAGCTACAGTGGTCTCCTAAGCTTAAAATCTTCCGAAATCCTTTACAAAACTCCTTACATTGTAAAATTTAATAAAATTATATTGTACTAGTATTCTATGAGATTGTGCTTTATTTGGACTTTTACATAGTGTTATAAAAACTTTTGTCTCTTTTATAAAGGGCATATCTACTACATTTTATTTTGAAAATTATTGGACAAGGAAGCAACAAGAAAATAAATATTATTGCATTTTAAAAACAATGTAAATACTAAGGAAAATATACAAAATTTATGAAAGGGGTTATCACATTTTTAAAAAGCATCGTTCTTAATAGTACCTATGATGACATTGCCAGGTTAAACTAAAATTACATTCAAGCAGCCTGTCTGTAGACTAGAATTATATTACTTGTAAACACCTTTTGATTTTCTTATAAACTAAACAATAATTAAATTTGTAAAATAATTTACTCTTGGATATTTTTTTTATTTAGTTTAATTAGATTAGTATTAAAAATTATTTATAATAAAGGTAACATACGATGAAGAAGCTATAAATTGGTTTGACGGAACGTTGCCAAAAAAAAAAAAAATAATAATAAAGTAAAATAAAGCAGATTTCTACAGTATGTTTCCAACGGTGAAGGATAAGTATTAAAATTAAGAGTAACAATTATACTCCTATGATATAGCGACATCCAGCTTGCCATGGTTGAGTGAATGGAGGAAGGAAGAGAGCACTAGGTTTGGCCCATAGCCTACTTACATTTACATGAGTGCCCGCGCAATGCAAGTCTGTACAGTGCTGTTGCGCCTCAAGAGTGCTGCGCGACTGAACTAAACTGGGACTCTTAGTATCGATGTGGAATTTTTTGTTGAGGCGGTTGTAGTATTGTATGCGTGGTTAGAAACATCTGTGGAGACTTTGTGGTCGGTCTGGTTCGCACGGTGCGGCACGGCACTCATGAGTGCCATATTGCACAATATTTTCGCGTTGTGTTCGCGTGGTTGTGGACGTACTGTGATCACTTATTACCTACGCTTAGTGATAATAAGTGACTACAATAATGGCAGCAAACGGCCCTTATAAATCGGGGACAAGAAATATTCAGCAGGTGGATGAAGTTCGTGAGGCACTCCGCAGTGCCAACACATGGTGAAAGGTGCACGGTGCTGCCTTACTCAAAATGCCACCGTATTTTATTTTAGAAACGTCTCATTATGACATATATTAAACTAGCCGGACTGTGATAAATATAAGTTCAGTGAAAACAGTAGATCATTATACTCGTATGTAAAATTGAAGTTAAATTTGTTTATTTAGAACAAACCTTTTTATATAATTTATTTTAGTATTCCACACTATATAAAACAAAGTAAGTTACTTGATTGACTTTAGATTATAGATGATCTTTAGACCACATGTACAATATAAATAGCAATACAATATATTCAAATTTCTAAAGATTTGAACTAATACTGTATATGTTCGTCCTTAAATATTTAGAAATAGTAGGTGTATTAATAATTTCCTAACATTCATCTATTTAGAATATAATAAGATGACTTTAAATTATGTTAGTTCGACAATCCCTATTTAGGTCCATAAGCATTTTAATTAGAAATAAAGAAATAACACTCAAAATAAAGTAGTTACTCAAATTGCCACCGTATTTTATTTTTGAAACTTATTATGACATATATTAAACAAGCCGGACTGTGATAATATTAGTTCAGTGAAACAGTTCATTGTAGATTTCTTAAATTTTGAGGCTTAAATGTGTTTATTCAGGGTAATTTCCATAAATTATAGAAACTGATCTTCATAGCTTATTACAGTATAAATTTGCATTAGTATATTACTTTTATTGGAAATAAATACAGCTATATCTTTAAAGTTCACCATTTTAGGCTCTCAAGAGAACTGTAGAGTACCGTTATATCAACACGCTGGTTAAAACTCTTATAGAAACAACTAAGATATTAACAAAAGTACGGCAGCTATATTTTCAATGAAAAGTACAACGATCGAGGCCGTTCCATTCTCATACTAAATACTCCTCCAATTAAAAAAAATTAAAATAGACATATTAATCAATTTAAAATACGATTTAATTGCTATTTAGATTTTGGATTTACCATATTGGTGGCCTCAAATTATCAACTTTATTCGTGTGAAGATTCAAAACGTAATTTTGTTTATGCAACTAGCCTATGAGGTATTTGAAACAGGAGCATTGATATTTTGTACCATTCTGAGAGTAATTTAGCGTTTATTGCCTACAAAAAGCAGTCGGACATAGCTTTACCTGCTGTAATGCCAGTTCTATAGGCATAACTCATCGAGTGGATTTATTTAGTTTTTTGATTTGGCCATACTAAGCTGCTCTAAGCATAAATGACTCAGATAAGCTACCGGGTGCAGGTACAGCTTAAAATCATAGATAACTAAGATCCCAGTGCACAAATAGTATTAGCAGTACACTCAGTATTCTATGACGGTGTCATTTAATTAGGCTATACAAATCCATCGTAACTTGCAATGTTCAACCCCAAAACCAAATAAACACGTAAGTAAACGATGAAATTTTGATTCGCAACTCCGACCTTTAATTTCGTCGAAAACCCAACAATCACAATATTTTAGTCCAATAATTTTTCGTAATTACGAACATAGTCCCATATGTTATAATATAGCCTATATAATTTATATATATATATATATATATATATGTGTGTGTGTGTGTGTGTGTGTGTGTGTGTGTGTGTGTGTGTGTGTGTGTGTGTGTGTGTGTGTGTGTGTGTGTGTGTGTGTGTGTGTGTGTGTGTGTGTGTGTGTGTGTGTGTGTAAACTATTGTATAATCATGTTTAATTACTTATCATGAGTTATTAATATAAAGAAAACATGCTAAAAAATTAATCTCTTTAATTAAAAAATGTATAGAAATACCTCATACATAAGTTGTACTTATCATACATTTCCAAACTTTTGTCATAAACAAAATGAAAATATATTTTTATAAAACAATAGAATTTAAAACGTTAACCGAATTTACATAAGTATGCAAACGAGTGAGGTGCTTTGGGAAACGTAGTCAATGAATGCTTGCTACGTGTAATCAAGCGGCGCGGCGGCAGTTTCTACCTTGTTAATGCCACCTGTCACACAATGTGTCATGGCTAACAGCCGGATATAGGTGCTGTGTGATTCAATAAGGTACAAGAACTGATGCCAATCTCCTCAACAATGGCGCGGCACGCTACAGCTCTAATTTTACTCAATTACTCCAGCGACCCCTTCATATCACTTGGCTACACTAACGATACCCTGAACTTACATTACTCTTGGTTATTTCCCCTTGCTACCTAGTTATGAACTTTACGCAATTTTAGGTATTGTTTAAAACATAGATGAGTCTTGATAATCCTGTAATCAAAACTAGAATATAAAAAGTTTTTTTATATTTTAAATAGCACAATTTTAAAAATTTTAAGCAATTTATGTACTGTTTGCTGGATGTATGTTTTATGAGAATAAATTTTAAAATAGCTTCAGGTTCGGTAGTATATTATAAAGTTTATTTTTGACAAGTTATAGCTAATACATGATTCTTGCATAAGCCTAATGTGGCTAACTAAATTCTTTTAGATCTGCTCTAAGAAGATATATTTATACTAATGATCTGGTATAATAATTGGTCTACCGTATCTCAAAGCTTGCAGATAACGTTCTTTTAGCCTTTACAATACAGTTTAATACATCAACACAATCATACATTTTATGAGGGAGATGCAGCACGTTGATATATGTTTGAAAATAAAAGTAATTGAATGGGGAATACAAACAGAACCAAAGGCGTTGTACTTTACTCTAGAAAATTAACAGACCAAAGTACTTAGATAATATCGGAAAATATTAAACGACCGTAGAAAACCTAATAAATTTGGTTATAATAGAAAACCAAGTAATTTATATTTATGTATTCTAGTTGTAGGGCACTAGAAATAGGAGCATTATTAATTATTGCTATTATTCCCGTTTTATTTATTATTAAAATAGATCTTGTATTATACAGAATTGAAACAAATAACTTTCATTACTTATGTGGCTAAAATCTATGTCAATAATATTATATCATTAAGCTTCTTAGTAGATATTCTGATACAAAACTCTGTTGGGATTAACATAAAAACAATAAGTGTAAAAAATAACAAGAAAATTTCTTTTGAAAAAACTAAAAACATTTGTAATCTCAGTATTCCTAGTCATGGCATACTTCGGATACTCATCTAACCCATGGAATACGCTCATGGGGAAACTCAGCATCACCTAAAAAAAAAAAAAACATTATGTGGTTAAATCCCAACGGACTCACGTGGACATGTTAAACTAATTTTAAAATAATGACTATGGCTTGTACTTATATGAATATTAATGTTTTTTGTACAGAACAATCTAGATTATATTAATGATCACTGCGCAATACATAAATATAGTACAACACAAAAAGAAAATCCAAGCAAACCTTCCATTAGACTAGATAAGGATAGCAAAATCCATAAACATCCACAACGTTTTCTGTTAAATAAATTACTAGAATACGTAAATCAGTTACTAGTACACAGAGGTAGTACAGTTATGTCTAATTGGTTTAGGAAAAAAGGTTTTTATAAACTTAATAAATATCTGAGTTTTAATATAGATCGGTTGGAGATTTTAATTGTATAAATTTATTTTAGTAATTACGATGCAATTTGCAAACCTGTTTTATTTAATGAAAAAGAAATCTACTTGATTCTTGAATTTATCTAATTAATTTACGTGACTAAAAGTCATATTCGTTTGTACATTACAATTGATTAATTCCAACGAGTGAATGAATTTAATGTTGTATTTTACCACAGCACAAGACTTTGTGAATAGATAATCACAATATCAATTAAACAAAGATAGCTCTATAGTATAACAGAATCTCAAACTGTAATAGAAATCTCACTCAGCTGACTATCGGTAGACTGATTGATAGGCAGTTCCCACAGCGTATGTATGCACGTTCTATGCAATTGATAACTAAACATGTGTAAGATAGCTCTATATTATAACAGAATCTCAAACTGTAATAAAAAATCTCACTCAGCTGACTATCGGTAGACTGATTGATAGGTAGTTCCCACAGCGTATTTATGCACGTTCTATGCAATTGATAACTAAACATGTGTACAACGCTCGTTAAAAGCTTACAATATATTGGTTTCCAGTGGCGTAGTGTAGTGGGTACAACGGTTATCGCAAGGTAACCGGATCAATCAACGTCGAGCGTAGCTGCTGCTTGGATGGGTGACCGCTGAGAGATCCTGTCCTTGAAAGCAGTTCGCCTGCCCGACGAAGGTGAAGGTTCGGAAGTCATTTCTAAGCCGTTATTTCCCAAGTTAAGAGTTAGACATGGCTTCCAGCCCTAACTTTGCCTGATAAATAAGACATATTTACTTTACTTTATATATAAAAAGCACCATTAAATATTAAAATTAAAAATTTAGGTGACATAGAATATCTTATTATCACAAATTGCATTGCAATTCAATTTTAGCTTTCATTGTTCACTATGTCTTTAAAAACAAATATATAAATACAATTAAAACCAATTTTATAAATAATGTTACTACTTACAGTATAAGAGTTGAGTAAAATTTTATATTTTATTAGATGTTGGGAGTTGAAGACTTGTTATGGGTACAAAATATCCTTTTCTATAGACATCCAGTTTCTATTTATGGACTTTTAAGAATACATTTTTAAAGGCATAATGTATTTATGTAATGGTTAGCATTAATACTGTTAAAGTTTACAAGACATCTAGACAAGCTATTAACTACTCATGTTAATTTATTAAAATATACCATTTTCATTATTTATTTTGACGTGACAACGTCTTAAATTAGGTTGCGGCTCGGAGTCACTCATGAAAAAGTGTAACGCCCGGTAACGTTACGATGCCCGTCCAGTGGGTCCGCCGCACGAGATCCGCACGGGATAAAGCAGATAACTGTGGGTCCGCCGCACGGGATAAAGCAAATAACTATGTTTATTCGTGAAAATGTGGAGTGCTTAGATTCGTCATTTACAACAACTACAACAATAAAGGTAAATAATTGTACACTGATATTTCATTATCGTAAACTATGATTGATTGATTAATTGTTAGATTGACACAAAAGTTGAGAAACTGAGTTTATAGGTTATGTCATACTATTGACAAATGTTGATAGTGTTAAGTAAATTATTAGTTTAAATCACTCTGCAATCAATCGTAATTCAGTCGATTGAGAAGAAACAGCGCGTATTGCTAGTCAAACATTTAAAATAACAAATTATAACCTCTAACCTGTCATAACAGTGCGACCAAAACAAACGAACTAAACCGACCAATCACCACGCGCGAAGTTAGGATTTAACTGTGTTTAGCAATAATTTCAAATTCCAATTTTAGTAAATGTTTTATTCAACTTTACCATTTACAATAACAAATTTTAATTAATTTCAAATTATGTACAATGTTTTAGTAAACAAAAATATATTTCTATAGTTAAAATTTGTGCAATTCTTATTTTCATTCAATTCCTTGTTCCTATTGTGCAATGTAATAATATTCATATCAATAAATATTCTACCGAGAAAAAGACGTTGTCACGTAAAATCTTCGCCCGTAAAACCGACTTTACAGGCAACCATAATTTTTTTTTAATATACATGACTTATGACGAAAATCAAGTTCCCTCCCACATATGACTGGAGTGTATTAGGAACGAAATGTTCCACTTCAATGTAGTTTCACATTGACGAAGAAGCCATTACTGTCGATTAATAATCAATTTTTGATGTTTAATTTCGCCGTTTCAACCAACCGATAGTGTTGCTGTTGTTGACTGTGATCCTCGGTTTCTTTCTTTCTATTCAGACACCGTATTTACGTCAATGTAATGGAAAAAAAACAAAAAATAGTGAATAGGGACTATAATGAATATAAAATGTTTATACAATGAAAGATAAATTTGTATGACAATCCTTGTGAATCAAGAGTTTGATTAGAGCGTGAATTGGAAAATTTAAGATTATTCTCAGTTATATTATACCTGCTGATTCTCTACTCATTTCAAGAACAGTTTTGTACATTGGAATCAACTGCTAAGATTGCCCTAAACTGTGCTTAAGTTTTTAAATTTTCATAGAAGTACAATAAGTGTTCATTGTTCAATAAGTGTATAACTGACCAGTTCAATGGTAGGTTAAACTGGTCAGTTACAAGCAGAATAGTTACGTGCCTGTAGCCGAGATCTAGAAAAATTTTACTTTCTATATGGTAAATGTGAGCAAAAGGTAGTTGTAGTAACAAGGGAAAGGAATTACAAAGTAAAATCACACCAAATAAAATTATAATAAAAAGTATTTCTTGTCCTTGAAAAGGTGTTTACAAACACTATAATGCAAAACAGACTCAATTTACATACTTGTATATAGAAGAAGCTGATACCTTTTAAAATTTCATGTTTACGCTCTCGTAGGCTTTCGTATGAGCAGGGAAGTTATTAAACGTAATACGAATGGAATTCGATACAGTGTAAGGCCGATGGTTCCGAAACAGTGGTATGGTCATAAAATAGGCAGATTCTATCGAAAAAGAGATTTGCGATACTTATCGTGTTTGTTAAATTTTAAATGATAAGCTAAAAGTTATTAGTTATTCACAATTAGTTATAAATAAATATTAATTGTAAATAAATATTAATTGTAATCATTGTTTAAATAAATTTCCAGAAGATTTACGGTTAGTTTATGTTTCGGAATTATTAATGCAGATGATAGCGGCACGGAATTAATGCTGGCATGAATGCTATTTGTAAACTAACCACACACGCGGTCCAGCAAGATTCATACATGACAAGCCCGCTTGGTTGATTAAACTGTACAATATTGATACAAGCCACACAAGGTGAGCGCGTTTAGTCCGGATTGCAGTTCCCTCTTTACTGCATACATTTGTACGTTTCACTGGGCTTTACAATACCTACATTATGTATGTTGGGACTTCTGAAATTACATTGCAGTTTTCTCCAACAATATACAGAAATAAATTATTAGTCTGTTTATAAAATAACACCTTTTATACAACTTTAAAGAACGTTATAAATTCCTTTAAGATAACAAAGAATCATTAACAAACATCGAGGCCACTTTAGTTACCCCTTAATATCTTTGGTGGTATAGTAAGTTATATAAATATATAATTTCTCGTAATACGTAATATGAGTGGAGAAATTAGTATTACAAATCTTATTAAACTGTGAAATACTGTAAGCTCATAAATACCCAACAACAAAAACAAAGAGAATAAGTAAATTAGTGTTATACATTGCCAATGGTTGTGTTTAATTTAACGAAATATTGATAAATAAACATATGAAGTGTTCTTAGGCAACGCAATTTGAATCACAAGACGTAAAACAGCACGGTCCTTCCGTGCAAGCTTCGCACAACGTCACTTCTGCGGATTTGCACTGCTCGTCAATTTGTTTGCTAATAACTAGTTGAAAGATGTTAGGGCACATGTGAGCCAAAGGTCAATGAACCGATCGATTTTAGTTATTAAATTTATTGACACATTTCCTGATCTATAGTAGCTAACTTTTGTAACAACATTGTAGTAACTTCACCTCAGATAATAATCTATTTTTGACTCAATTTTGTTTATCGTCTTCAAAGTCTTGACGCACTGCTACTATCAGAAGTGCCAGACGACTATGCTGAGTAGTTTGGCAGAGTGTGCTGATTCCACTTTGGCATTATCTGCTACTTGATTTGATCTGGGACATTAGCGGTTCAATATTAAATAGTGAGTTGAACAACTTTAGATCAGGAGCCTAGCGGCAAATTGTATGGTGTGAATACACAACCTTAATCTTAAGATCGGTAGTAAAACTTCTCTCAACAAGAAAAGCGTTAAGCCATACGACTTAAATAAGTATTACATCTATATTCACTAGACTGTTATTTATAAATAAATGTAAAATTTCTTTTACACGTGTATGAGTATACTCTACTATTATTTCATATTCTTAGTGCATATTCGCCGTGATTATTGGTCGGTTATATCGATTTGGTGCGTGACCAGGCACCATCAACCAGTAACTCATTATTTGTGACTATGAGTGATTAGGTGTGAAAAAACACAAATAGATAGTTATTCGTTTTTCATCGCCACATTAGCATTTTGGGGTAGGATGTTATCCTTAGTATTAGAGGTACCGTTTTATTACACAGTTAGAGCAATACAATACAGTTGTGAGTATATTGTCTCAGGATACGTAATTACATACATTTACATGGGTGTACAATATCTCGAGGTAGCGTATAATAGAGGGCAAACAATGCCCAATAAAATTTTTCATTTATTTTATAAATATACTTTGTGGTAGAATGTTAGCAAACTATAAAATCTCGAGAATAAACTGATATCTATATCAAAAAATATGCACAAAGATTAGTTTCCACAAAGAAAATATGGAATCCCATAATGGTACATGTCACTCCATGAGATTTGGTTAAGTTTAACGATAATGTTTTCATTCTATGTAACCAGAGATATAATACTATATTATCTTTACATATACATAACACTAGAATTTATTACCTGTGGAGAGGTAGAACAAGAAATAATTGAACTAAATAACTGTTTATGAAATTGTAATAAACAAAATTTCCACACAGCCAAGAATAATTGTTATGATTTTGCATGTAAAACTAAGGGAATTGAGTGAGCGCTATTGAACCCGTACTATACTAGTAGCATAACACAATGTCTCTATAGTCTGATAAAATATAAAAATCTCTTCTATGTACTATTGTTTCTCCACAGCAGAAGTGACAGGAGCTATGTACTTGAAATTTTTGAAGCACTCTTAGCGTTATATAATATAACATAATACTCCCATGTCTATTACAACTTACTACACTCACTTTGGAGACAACTGACAAATGTAAATACATTTTTTCGTCGTTGTTTTTTATTTTATCTTTTCGCTAGTTAACTCTGATTTACTGATCAAGACGATGCTCATACAGTGGAAACTGTGTTTACACATTTGAAAGAACTAATGTTAGAGTTTCCCTACAGTTGTACCGGAAGTTAGCTTCATTGCCCAGGGACGTCCCTTATAGGGTGAGTCTAGCAGATTATTATCTGTAATGGAGGGATTCTGCTCAAGGATCATTGGGGGAGGGAGGATGAAAATCTTTTTATAAATCCTTTTTAAAAATATTCGGTAAATAATAGGCAAACATATAAAAAATTAATAAATAATCTGTTTTTAAAATAATCCCTATTTTCTTCAATTAGTGCTCTTATACGAGTTCGTTTACGTGCTGCAGAAAATTATTTAGTTTGTTGAGGTGTATAATGTTATATTAACATATTTTACACTGTGTTATGGATTTCTTATTAATTCTTGCTTAGTATTGGTATTTTAAAGTTTACATTTTGTATAGTAACCAGGTAACTAATTATTTTATAAATAAGTTATTGAAAATAAATTTATTATAATTTTAAGGAAGTAAATTATATTTTATCAAAGAAACACTTATTGGAGAAATACAAATTTTGTTTGACTTTTGGCGAAATTAAATTATAAGTAAGACTGAAGTAGAAATTGTGTATTACAATGACCAAGATAGTGATGAAGGGTATAAACCGGATGTTAGGAAGGGTAGAAACATGTTTGTATCAGTAGTAAACTATGTACTTATATATTATAAAAAAAAGAAAAACATTTGTGTAACCTTAATTAGTTTGAAACACTTATTTGATTTCCTTATCACCTAACGTTTTAAAATGGAGGCTTTTGACGTAGTTAAAAATAATTATGTTGTCACGAATCTATAAACTGAAAAAGTTTATGTAACTTTAGTTTGACTGATTCAGAGGTTGGGTTTTTTTTTACTTATTCGCGTTTGCCTTGAAAGTTAACTATACACCTAATAATCTAGCTTCACTTGCGTCGCAGAATGAGATAAAAACACTTTTGTATAAGAGCTGAGTATACATTTTTCCCCTTAAATATTTATTTACAATATTTCAAATGCTCGTACTTGCCAGATATCATTGGTGCGTAAGACTTCGAGACGGACATATAGAGAATCATTATCTAGTGGTGCAAAGAAAGAGTAATTTTAAACCCAGTTGTTATAAAAGGACAAACTCACAGAGACATAGTTGCTGTGGACATGTTTATTCAGGAGCCACAGCTCAACCATGGGACTACAATCATACACTCGGTTGGAAGGGTGCATACAGAGACTAACTTCCTCTAGACACGGCAAATTTCACTTTGTGACTGGCGGGAAGGACAATGTATGTAACTAGTCGCTAAATCAGACAATACTGTTTACTATTTATAGCAGGTTTATCACCTTCTAGTTTCAGATCGCGCAATCCAAAAATATCATTGCGTTATTGCTTCACCTTCACCTTCACAAGTGTAGGTGTGACTTCTTTTGCTCTTTGCTCTTGAGCAATAACATCACTTTGGTTCATTTTATCTAGCCTGGAATTAATGCAGTTCATTATGTAACACGTATTCACTCGTATATTAACTTTTTGTGCGAGTCCACTGTCAGATTTTTAGTATTTTGTAACCTTAGGGATGTTTTAATCTAAAAAAGGGAGTACATTTCAACCTTCGAAACGATATTTTATACTTTATTGTTTCGTATAACGATGGCAAATGTCTGAAATCCTAGTATCCACCCAATGTCAGTCTATTCACATATAAACTTCCAAAATTTGTGTAATAATATAACTAGGCTTTTGAACAAGGGGTGAGCGCGGAAATACATGTGTAGTAGACAATTGTCATAAACAGAATTCTTGTCACCCAAATCCTTTTTTAGAATAATGTGCTTATATATAAAATATATTGATTCTAGTTATGTATTTTTTTCGTATTCAGTGTCACATTTAAACGTGTATTTATAAAGCTATTACCAATTACCCAGTCCTCTTATACAATTTCGTATGTACGGTCGTGTAGAAGCACTTCTAGTTAGAGTGAATTATACTTCCGCCGACAATGTTGAGGTTACTTTGTATCCACGGTATAAAAAACTGTCAAATATAAAAAAAATTATGAAACTTCGTAATATGTTCAAGATATAATTTTGCCTCATTTTATATTTGCCTTATTTATATACATAGATTCTAGAAGTCTACATCTGCCAAAAGACAACAAAGGTGTGTTTTATAACAGTCTTAAATTTATTACTCAAAGATAGATTAAAAGTATGTCTTTTAAATTTGCATTAAAGCCCTCAACAAGCTCAGCTTACGAAATATTTGTTACAATTTGTATATTTTAATAAAACTTGTTATTTTATTATCATGATATTTTGTTACTTTGTGCTCAACAGCGGTTGCAGAAATATTTGAAGCAAGAAGTGTTATGACTATACAGGTTAATCTGTCCTTAAACTATCAAACAAATTGAAAATAATGGTTAAATTAATTAATGACATGATGATGCTGCTTTCATAAAAAAAGTACTTACATAGAACGGACGATTACATTTAACAGCCTTTTTAATATCTGTTTTGCTGTAATGGCACTTTAGAAGCCATTGTATTTTTCGCAAATTAAGACCCTAGTGGGGAGTATTTTGGAGGGATTTCCAAAATATTATTAGACTTATGTGTTAAGTTTTGATTCTAAGAACGTCCATGTAAAACTTTAGTTTAATCGGTTGAATATTTTACGCATAAAATTTTAAAAAACAAACAAACTCAATTTCGAATGTATAATATTATACAGTGTATGAATGTGAAAAACTAATGATGTACTTGATTTTGCTAAGAAAAATCATACAATATAGACGTTATTTTCCACAAAGAACCAAATCCATGAAAAGGAAGAGAAAGTAACGCAACACGTAGGAACAAGCGTCGACGTAAAATAATGTAAACTGTAGCATTGCGTGCAAAGCGACCGTAAAACAGTTTTGGGCTTGAATACATCTCTTGGAAATAAGAGGTTGTTTCTCTTAGCTCGGTAAAATAATAGTTCCACTCACTTTACAGCAGGGATACTGCATAAAATATAAATTTTGAGTAGCCATTTTGAGACTTGTACGCTCTAAATCATGTCGTTAATGCATTATCATATGGTATTTTAATACATTTGTATATAATATATGTCACACAATTAATACATCGTCAAATTTTAAATCAAGTCTGGAAGGTCTAATAGTTTGTATTAACTGTAAGCGGAAAACGCTTTTCTGCTACTTATATGTATAAATAATGTATGACACTTATTCACATTTACTTTTACTTTTTCAGTTTATATAATTTTTACGTTGTTACGCAAGTTTTATATAAACGTATTATTAATAGAAATGTATACCGTAAAAATAACTGTGACGAAATAATGCCGATCTTCACAAAATATTTCTAGCATGTTGGCAAAATTATAAGTAATTCAAATCAAGTCCAAAATATCGTAGGCCCTAAAGGTTCCACTTAAAAATGTGTTGTTTACTCTTAGTCTATACGGTAACATTCGATAGAAAGGTCCAAGGACTTAAAACGTGATTTATGAGTTCCTCTTGGTCGAAGAAAGGAGTCAGTTTATCTCTGTATATAAAGTTACATTGAAGCCCACGCGACTGTCTGTCGTTTGTTTGATAGCTCATTCGTTCTGTTCATATGCACTGTCGGATACTCCATAGTCCATCATTATGGAATAATTGTTCTAAGTGTTTTTATTTGGGATTTTTATGTGTTCTTCTCAAATTGCTCAAAGAGAAGGACGGATTTGAATACGAAGAATTAAAGATCAAGAGAGTCATAAAGAACATGAATGATAAAAAATTTGGGTGCTACGTTGAATTAAATTATTTGTAGAACAAACTACTTTTTATAAAATATTATTTTGTATTTACTTTTACCATTAAATCATGAAGTTTGAATAATTAATTTTCAAATAGGGTTCCTTCCAATTTTGTAGCACACACAATTAAGAATTAAATAACTAGGAAAATAATATAAACTTGCAGTTTATATTTTATGTCGTTTTAATAATGTTTTCCAGTGTTACTTAAACTGACTTTCCTCCTGAGGCAAAAATTCAAGGTTTTCACATAAAATTGATTATTAAATTTCACGTATTTCCTTCTTTTCGGTTTTGTCAGTGATTTTATAGTGTTTAATATTAATTTTATATAGGCAACGAACGCCTATAATAGTAAAAAATATTATTAAACCAAAAGGTGCGAACAATATACTACTAGAGAAAAGTTTAAACGACAAAAGGAAGGTGGTAATCTCCAGACAGAGAGAGAGTACAGTTGCTGGTAACAACCCTTCTACAGTAACCCGCTCTCTCAGCGTCACATAAAACTGAGATCACATGAACCTGAGCTGAATACTTAGTGTGAAGGCATCATTTGGATAATTACTTGGAATACTTACTGTACATTTACACGTTCTCAAAATATATCAAAACAAAAAAATCTCTTAAAGTGTTTTGCCACAAATAAATTTTAAATGAGTTTCCCTTTTAAAATTGTAAATTTATTTTTGTTTGCCCTTAAAAAAAGTATTTAAATTTGTTACGAGATAATTAGAACGTATATTATATATGAGTGGTATTAATTGTTTATAATAAATTTGGGAAATATAATGCGATATGCATTAGAAGAACCTATTACCCGAGATGCTGGAATAATTTATACTTGTCTGTTTGTCTATCTATCTCCTTTTAACAAAGAACTTAACGTTGTCCTTATGGATAACAATGAAGGTAACGGGGAACCAGGCAGAATAAAAGATTTTGAAAACAGTACTAAGTACATCCATATGCCATTTTAAAATGAGATAATACAAACAAAGTTTACCTGACAAAAACACGTTAAATATCATTTTGTAAGCATTTTTTGAGGCCTGTTTCTTACAAAAAATGCAGAAGAAACACCTTTACGCTTAGGCTATCTACTTTGCGTTATTTAGTTTAAGCACATATATCAATATATCGCAGTCTTATCTAGGACAGTGAGCCGTACAGTAGACTACAATCATTGAGAGACTCTACTGATTGTCGTGTAATGCTGCCGCACCGGATGTCGCACAAGTACGAGTTGTCACGCCATCTGCTAGAGTACTTAGTGTTATTTAGTTTAAACATATACATAAATATATCAGTATTATCTAGGACAGTGAGCCGCCCAGTAGACTACAATCATTTAGAGGCTCTACTGATTGTCGTGTAATGCTGCCGCACCGGATGTCGCACAAGTACGAGTTGTCACGCTATCTGCTAGAGTACTTTGTGTTATTTAGTTTAAACATATAAATCAATATATCGCAGTATTATCTATGACAGTGAGCCCCCCAGTAGACTACAATCATTGAGAGACTCTACTGATTGTCGTGTAATGCTGCCGCACCGGATGTCGCACAAGTACGAGTTGTCACGCTATCTGCTAGAGTACTTTGTGTTATTTAGTTTAAACATATAAATCAATATATCGCAGTATTATCTAGGACAGTGAGCCCCCCAGTAGACTACAATCATTGAGAGGCTCTACTGATTGTCGTGTAATGCTGCCGCACCGGATGTCGCACAAGTACGAGTTGTCACGCTATCTGCTAGAGTACTTTGTGTTATTTAGTTTAAACATATAAATCAATATATCGCAGTATTATCTAGGAGCCCCCCAGTAGACTACAATCATTGAGAGGCTCTACTGATTGTCGTGTAATGCTGCCGCGCCGCCCGCACCGGATGTCGAAAAAGTACGAGTTGTCACGCTATCTGCTCATCTTTGTTGAGTGAAACCTAAAGTGGAGATTTAATATCACCATTACATAATAAAAACTACAACAAATCTACTTATCTACTCAAAATAGACTATAAAATAATAACGGAAGGATTAAATAGAAAGAAGTATAAGAATATATAAACCATGAAAGATTTCATGTATTTGTAGATTTTGTGATATTTATTTTTTTTTGTATGAGTTATTATTTACATAAACTACGTCTATAACAAAATACACAAACGTAACATTAATATACAAACAGTTCCATTCCAGAAAACCAACTAATGAGAGGGCAAGAAGAGAATTACAAGTCTGTAGCTATCGGAACAAGATCTCTACACTTTAAGGATCTTCTTACTAAGAGAAAGATGTTGCACATTAAATATTCCATTACAGCATGTTTGTAATTCTGCTGAATCCTTACATGGTCAACTTACTTTCTTGACATACTTTCTGGCTTCTTTATATGCTCTGATATTTGCACTATTTTATACTAAATAATAATGGAAATTATAATAAATCTCTTTAAAGTATCTTTCTTATATTTAAGATCAAACAATGAATGAATATCTAAATGATACAACGTAAATCTTGAAAAACACGATTAAAATGGATAAAACCATACATTACACTAAAAACCTGTAAAATGAAATTGAGGGAATCTTATCATAACAACAAATTCATGTTCAGTGACATGAAATTCAAGCTGATGGCCTCAGGTTCACGAAAAGTGTAATTTTTTCTTTGTTCTGTATAAATATTAATTTATTTTGAAAGATGATATTTTAGTTACATTTTATATGTATTTCATTAGTTTTGCTACATCAAACATGTATTTATATAATTACAATATCTTGTCTTCTCTACTTGTGAGAACACCCGTTTTCAATCTTTACTTTCTTATTGAATGAATTAAAAAAAGAAGTAAAATGTTCTAAAACAAATCATAAAACTAAATCTATAATAGCTCTTTTAATTACTAATAGTTATAATTGATACTATAACTATTAGTTATTAGTTAACTATTAGTTAAATCACAAATTTTGGTAAGAATTGTATCATTTCCTTTATAAATACCTCTCTTCTATTTTTAGGTATATAAAATATTTGACATTACTACCGAGAACCTAGGTATGCTTATATATTTCCTTTAATAACATGAAATTTAAAATTATTACGCAACACTGAATATAGAACTAAATCAAATGCTTTGCTCAAGTAAATCGAACTAAATGCAGTAAATCTCTTTTCAAACCATTTAATAATAAGGCACATAACAGGCTCAACAGCCATAATAGTGAAGTTATGGGCTCTAGAACTAAACTGAAATGGATGTAACAGATTGTTAGTTATAAACGGTAACTTCATAAGTTAAAGTATTTAGTAAGTATTTAGATCTTTTGACCAAGTTACAAGGTGAGATATATCTTTATAGAAACAAAGCACAGTATAATTGTAGTAACGGTGCAAGAGTACGAGAGGCAATATCTAAGCATTTTCAAATTTCCCTCCTGTTTGGTAGCCGATATTGTGCCAAGTAAAAGAATACAATTCGATATTTCACAAAACTTTTTGATGTATTAAAATTGAATATAACTTGGAGTATAAAGGTATGGAGAATTATAGTGTAATGCCATTGTGACAGCGCTCTGCCCTAATTAAGCTAAATGATGCCGAGTGTCAGAGGTAATCCAGACTCAGGCGTGTTGGGAGGCTCAGGCTCAAATTAATTGAGACTTTAATTACGGTTATGACTTTTGATGAATCCATCTTCGCTACTTCAAACGTGTGAATTGTAAGATTTCGAGAACAATTAAAAAGAGGAAAAGACAACTGAACATGATGCAATTAGTATATTGGAAAGGTTTACAAGTTCATTTGCAAGGGAGCACGGAAATGTTTGCACATGTTGAGAATAATGAATCATTTTAATAATGAGAATATGCATTTAAAAAAATAAACATAAAATATTCTGTATCAAGTATTATTGTTTTAAATTGTATTATAAAAATGTATATAATGGTAAAAGGTTAATACTTAATTTCAAATCTAATGGTAAGGTAACTATTTTTTATACTTTATTAGGTTATTGTAACTTTAACATGTTAATCTTTTGAACTGGTTTGATACTTTTTTGTTTATTATGTGTAATACAATACACCTCAATACTCTTTAGTCGTCTACATAACTGTCTTTGGTATAATTTGTCTAGGAAACGTATTTATGTATGATTGTGTTTCATACTACAATATATAATTAGTTCAGTGTTACCTCGTTCATGAAAATAATTAACATTATTATTTGGAGTTCTCAAAATTTCATGCGTTTTTACTCCCAACAATAAAAGTGTAAACTGGTGATTCTCTTTGGTCTCACCCAAATAATGTTATAAACTTATAGTGTAAAGTAATGTCGTGTTAAATTTCGTGTTTAGTTAACTATTCAATGATCTGTAATTAATTGAACGACCTATAAAATAAAAACATTGCATTTATCCAAAAAGATTTAATTGTTCTATAAAAAAACATTTTTATCTAAAACTATATCTTATTTGGTTCCATGAAATTTAAGTTACATGGAGATATTCATAAAATACATCGTCTCAAGTTTGTAAAAACTTACTCTCCGGGCGCCCTGTAGTTTATAGGCTCTAATTACATTTTTTCTAATGTGAAATTTAAAATATCAATATCTTACAATGCAGTATTTATTATATACTGTAGCATTACTTTGAGCATTTAACAACAATAGATTAGTACATGTCTTATACACAAATGTTACAGGGAAATGCATTTGCAAGATAATCTTTATCACTGATAGAATTCCTCAGGGTGATTTAAATAGTTATATAAACTACTATTTTGTAGACACTCAGGCATCAATCTAATGCTCTTGCACTAGAGGTGTCTTATAAGAATTTGAAATACATTTCCCTATATGGCCCGTACCTCATGGGTTGCCTAAGTTCCAATATTTATCTTTCGTAAGTATTTTTGATCATTTAAAAACAGCTGAACAGAACTTTTAGGAATTTTAAATTTACCGACGAAAATAATATAAACTGGTTGGTTGTACTTCGAAGGATACTTCGAATAGAATTACAAAACTAATAAAATATTTTCCCACGTGTATTCATAATACAATGTCTCAGTTTTTAATGGCAAAGAACAAATACATCCTTATTATCTTTTACCACGCTTAATGTCCACAGTTATACACACTCACAAAGGTTTGTGTAATGTTCCTGGAAAACCCCATTTATCTGTTTTACTTAGAAATCCTCTATATATATATATATATATCAGGATGGGTTATAGTAAAATTGAGATTGAAGAGAATGGTAAAATGTTCAAAGACTGAAATGCAACAGCCAAGTCTAGGTACTGAGTTCCGAATAAACACCGGGGTATGTTTAAGTTTAATGTCTAAGTTCAAGGTAAATTAATAAAACTATCTTCCTAAATTTTAATTCAAGTTTTTTGCTCAAATTTTAACGTGAATAACACCAAGGTTAGATTGGAAATGATTAACTATATTAAAGGTCTTAGCCTAAGTATACAAAATATCAAGAACAATAATGTTTTTAAAGTACTCATACTGTTATCTGTATTAAGTTCATAAGGGGTAAAGAAGAAAAAAAGTATCTTTATTTTGAATTAAAATACATAATTTTATTGTAAAGTTTTAAAATTAGAGACTTTTAATGTTTAATGCACGCTTTAGTGGGATAAGTACATTGAATAATATAGGAAATAGCAATCATATTTATTAATAAAAATCAGTCTGTTAGAATCAAAAATATCTATTTTCTATATTACAATAGGGCCATTAAGGTGTTATGAAAGTATGGCCTATAACAGATGAAAAATATTAAGAGAGTTTTCCTTGTCTTTGAAACTTTGATGTTTAACTTCACAAAACAATAGAACAGAAGTCGGAACATAAATTGTTAACATTCCCTTTCCGCAGTTTATTATCATTCTTGCAGTTCATTGAATAGAATGCTACTGGTTTGGACGGGAGTAAAGAACAAAACAAAGTATATTCATCTCATAAAATTAAAACGTTTTCTGTATTATATAAAAATCGCTCACACTTTCTAAACTTTCTTTACATTTCCCTCCTATTTAATCCTCAGGCTAGTAATGACGGCCAACAATAAGTGAAAAGATTTCACATAAATTAGTGAATGTCCTAGGTATATAACTAGATACGGTGGTATCTTATTCATTTCCACAAATCATCTAACATTCTATGAACCTGACACATCTTTCACAGGACCTATTTTCTTTCATAATCTTCCAGATAAAGGTGTAATAAAGGATTGTAGGTTTAATATAAATATTTTTATAATTGGACATGTTTTACTTAATTAAGGAATTCCTGTTTTCTGGTTTAGAGTTAAGGATTAGACGAATAAGGTTTTCTGTTGCCTAATATAATTATTAAATATTAAGTAAAATTTACTCTATACTACTGAGTGATATCTGTATCGACTAAATATATGTCAGTACACCGTAAATCACATTCCACTTAAATACACCAAGCTTAATGACATACATAGGTGCAGCACACCACAGCGTTGACTGAACGTTTCAATATTGATGCAACCGCAATCGTTTGCATTGTCAGAGCTCGTAAATAGATAACCGATTCTCTTGCATCCTTAGCTTAACTGCTCAACGTATAAGAGCTGTATCCATTTATTTAAATACTACGCATTATAATATTTTCTAGAATATAACTGTTACTTATATTTACGTACAAATAGGTTATAACCTAAAATTCATAACTTTAAGTAATATATTTTTACGATAAAATATAATTCTCCTAAAATTATTTAAATGAGGTAATATAGTTGAAAATTACTAAAATATACAAAAATTCATAAATAATATGGCTAGAGTAAATAAGGAAATTTAGATTTTACATTCTAATTAGTTTAGCGTCCAAGCAAATTGCTCTTATTATTCAAAAGTTATTCCTAATTAGAAAATACAATGAAATAAAAAGAAGAAGAATTATAAAATTTATTTAATCTGGAATTACTAGAATGGACACGTTATTTTGTTTGTTTCTGTTAAATTTGAGTATATACTTTAAATATTTACTGAATTTCTTGTTCGAAAATTGTTTGTAGAATTTCAAGTATTGGTGGACGAAATTACCAATTTAGTTTTTTGATACGTTTTAATACTAGATATTTTACAAGAATCTTTATTAAAACCTTGCTTAACAATTGAAATTTAGACTATACTAAATACAGTATAAATACTCAATATTAAAAAAACATATGAAAATTAATACATTTAAATGGCTAGACAATCATAAACAAGTATTTAATAAATATATTTGTAATTAATCAAAATTAAAATTTATTTAACATGCCCTAATGGTTGTAGGAGAATATGGTGTTATATGTGATGTATAAACATAACATATTTCATGCGTGGTAATCAAGTCCTAATTTACTATAAATTTTGTTTTAAAAACCTGCATTTATTTACTATAACATTATAATAACCTTTGCATAAATCTTGTACGTACTTTGTTAAGTTATGCAGCACTTCATCTGCATAGTGATAAAAAAGGCCAAATATTCTGAAAATGAGCTAATACGCAAACAGGTTTTAATAAACAATAGGCTATTAAATCACAAGGTGTTTGACGTTTTAACAATTTTCAGTTAACCTAAACAAAGAAAACAAATTATATCCAATAATTTCATAGACCAGTTCATAATGGTTTTGTTTAAATGTGGTATAAAACTAATTAAATTCATTATTCAATTAGTGAGCATCTTAAATTAAACAAATTGGTACCATTCAATTTATTTAGCAATTATTTATCCTGCACAGTATATTTTATCTGTGCAATATAATTTTGTTTTATAATTAAAACTAATATAATTTTTTAATTGTGATAAAAAAAATAATTAGGATTATGTGACACGTACAATGTGACTAATGACTGCAGCCGAAATACTTAAAAATTGTATCATGTTTAAGAATATTGCAATTATATTTAAATAAAAAGAATTAAATTGTTAATTGCTTGGGCATTGAAGCAACATTGCTACTTCGAATTTTATAAGACAGAGTGCAAATTAACCAATATGTTTTTGTTTTATATAAATAATCGAACCATGCCATTTTGAAATGTGCAGAGAAGGTATTTCAAGGATATGGTGCAGGGAAAAGTTTAAAGGCGTGTATCAAGAATGAGGAAACGGACACGAACGAAGCCAACACTGATGAGATGTGATAGAGAACCTGCGCATGATGAAGCTAGAGGCGAAGACTCAATGTGGTTGTGATGGTGATGACATAAGACAGATACAAGGTTGAAAAACCAGTATCAGGCAGCTGGCCCCTTATAGGGAACTGGCTTGAATAAAGTAGACAGGTTCCTCTTAATTAGTTTGTTAAGTCTCACACAGACATACATAAGAAAATGCCTTTACGATTCAATAATTTATGTTAACAATATAAAGGAAATGAATTAATATTTTTAAGTTCGATCCAGAACTGTGAGTGCTCAAATAAGCTACAATCACTGAAAGGCCCTCTACTTATTGCCGTGTAACTAAAGACACACCGCGCCGAGCTTCGTGCCGGATGTCACACAAGTGCAAGTTATCACGCCATCTGCTCATCTTTGTTGAGTGAAACTCGCACTAGAAATCTGAGAGTGGACGTTTCATTGACTGTATTAACGTGTACAATTTGTTTGTGATGTCAAAATAATCATTAAACAGTATTGTAAGGACTACAGGTTACGAAAGACTGTAATACCAGTTATAAGACTTCATGTATTAGTAGAAACGTATGGCATGTATTGACTGTCTACTGATATAATACTAGTGTCAACTTAAGGTGTTTGGGTAATTTCCAAGCGTTGCAGGACAAAAAATTTTAATTTTGCACTGTATTATGGCTCTTAAGTTTATGATTACACAATTTTAAGATACAGCAATGACTTGTAATTCATTTTTGGTCAAATAATTGCATTATAGCACTAAAAGGTCTTTAAAATACAGCAAGTTTCATCGAAATGTATTTTTCTCCAAGCGATTGGTATAATAACGGTATCTTAGGTCATTATAATTTATGTGAGGAAATTTATAATGGAAATGGAATTTTAAAACTGAAACTACTAGGCTTACATGGGTTACTACTATATTATGTTATAAACTACAAACACAATAAAATGAAAATATTTTGAACTTTGACTTTATGATATATTAATAAAATGAAATAAAAATTAAAACGTGATTATGATTTATATTCACTAAACCATTATCAATTTTAATTCGTAGGCAGCAGTTATTGTGCACATGAATGCTGCATTGTTATCTCCATAGGCTTCTATAAGAGGACAAAACGAGAACATCAAGTCTGTAGTTATCAGAACCAGATCTCCACACTATAAGACTTTGGATCGTCTTACTAAAAGAAAGCTGTTGCCCATTAAATATTCCATTACAACATGTTTGAGGCTCTGGTAAGTTCTTACGTGATTACCTAACTTTCTTGGCCTACTTTCTGGTTTATTTTTGTAAGCTGAAACGTGTTCTTGTATGAACAAGAAAATGTTTCAGCTGTTGTGGTAACTTAATATTAACAGTTAAAATTTTCCACCTATGATTATATAATCATCGTTGTATACACTTTAATTCTATGAATCAATATTTAAATAACATTTTGAAAACTGGTAATCATGAAACAGTAATTAATTCAACTATGATACATTATTAAACACAGTTTAGAACAAATAATTATATTAAGTGGACTAAAACGTCACAACAAATTATTGAATAAATTATGACGTGGCTTACAAGGTAATACCTGCATGTATGCATACTTTATACTAAAGACACTCGACGAATGTAATGATTGCATATGTACAAGTGGTAAGCGATGAGTGTCCTCCGAATAATGAGAGGCTCTGGTAGTAAATATTTTAACGGTAAGTTACGTAGCTCACCTCTAGCGATAGACCTCAGAGCTATTGAAACGGGTACAAATGTGATTGGGTTGTTTAATATTCGATCTAAAAATTACTGTATTGTTAAATTTTAATTACTCTGTAATGGTAAACATTGTATTGTTTTACTTCTGATAACCATTTTCCTTCTGATTGGTAAAGACAATTGTTAATATATTAAATCTACTTGGTAAAGTTGATGATCCTTTATGATGAAGTAAACATGCATAGCGCTTCGTCTAAATGTTAAAGCCCATTGAATTGTAGCTTAATAGATCTGTCTTAATAAATACTCTTGATGCGCACCTTACTACTTGCAGATGTTGTATTCATACATAACACTGTAAAACTTTTAAAGTTCCAAAAATATATCGAATACCACTCGTAAAACCACAGCAATAATTATTTTTGAAATTAATTTTTCTATAACGTGGGAATTCCTATACTTTAAAGATTTATTCTAATACCTATGAATGGACAAATGTGTTCGAAATTAAGGTAATTATGTTAAGAGTTTTTGAACGAAATGTAATATAAAATGTAAATCACTGTATAAACAGTTATATACGGCCTTTTTATAAAAAAATTAACTTCTACAGCAATATATATATTATATATATATATATATATATATATATATATATATGTGTGTGTGTGTGTGTGTGTGTGTGTGTTTTTTTTATAAATTTAATTTATATATCTTTGGGGTCTATTTAATTACGGTCTATCATAATTGTTGTTCATTCTCACTTTTGTGATTTTCATTAATTTAACGTATATTAATTACTTCAATTGATCTGAGTTCTAAAAAAATTGTACATTGCATAAATACAACGTGGATATATTATAAAGTAGAATCATTGGATTTTCCATACTAAAAGTTGGTCTTGAGTTTACTAATATTATGACAGTTGGTTATAAATTTTACGATATCAAATAATATAGTTAACTTATTTACTCAAGTTTATATTATGACATTGTTGTTACTAAAAGATAAAGGGTTAAGTTTAATACCTAAGTACAAGGATAGAGTACTTGTAGTAGTGCAGTAAAAAATCCCTGTATATTTCTTCTCAAGATAAGGAAAATGTTACGACGAAGTATAAAATAAACATGAATTAGACATTCGGCAGGAAGTGTGAAGCGTAAATTACTGAACTTATCAAGATTTTATAACATTTCACAAGTCCTGATTTAACAATCCTCATTTAGGTAGAAGTAAAAGCTTTCTTGAGTTATTTCACAAAAATTAGAATAATATTATTGTTTTTGTAGTGCATTAATTTGTCTATAAAAAACTCTTTCCAGTTACAAAGTTCCGTTTCTTGTCATAAGGTACGAATTGTTTAGAAGTTATTAAGCATTATTTTTAGACAAGTTACATGAAATATAATTCGTCACGGAAACAAAGATCAACGACGGTACAAGGCTACATGAGGCACATATTAACTAAATTATAATATATAATAGGGTCAATAAGAGTGTTAGATGTAGAAAAAAACGCTGTTTTTAATTTAAATATTATTTTCTCCTCTTTATGCCAGCCAATTGGTAACCTGAACTAGGTGGCAACATAAATGGCAACGTTGTTCGCAGACCCTTGACATGAGCAGAGAAGTTAATTTCGTCTGTAACGTATGCTATGGTAATTTATGGGAATATCTTACACTGAATATGAGTACAATATGATACACTAACTTGCTAAGGTAATGTGCGATTATTAAAAAAACAATTTGTTCTATGGACTGAACTCTACCCCACTTCTAACGGTCATGTATTACCACACCATGTGAACAATACAAAAGGCGTCATCGCTAATCTAAAAATAATCTACTAAATTCATTACTGATAGCAATTCAATGTTTGGAAGAAATGCCGTATGTTATACGCTGCTGCAGGCCAATACGTTGCAAGTAAGTGCTGAGGTTGCATATTACGTAAAACAGAAATAACGTAAAACCGGGGATGTACTTTAATAGATAGATCTTAAACCTTTCAGGGATAAAGATAATCAATTAATATAACTTACTACTATAGGTTACTAACATACTGCCTAGGATGGATGATTCTGAATGACATAATAGATTATTAAAACAACTTAGTACTATTCTTGAACCCTTTCCCTTATAATATGGCAAAACTCTACCACGAATTCTTCAAATAAAAAGTATCCTATAATTGGATAATTCATGAATTCTGGGCCACGGTTTTATGATACCCACGAAAGCAGTCAACTACAAAATTTGTTATGACCTGAAAGAGAGGATAACTACCAATTTAGCTCCCACGGAATTTTACCACTACAAATCATAAAGACAAGAAACCTGCGGCAGAGCTCACAAGAGTCTATCCTCGTGATAGAGGCCAATTTGTCGAACACATTTTGTTTGATTTTTATTTTTTTTTATTGTAATATTCTATTAATTTCATAATGTATTATAATTTTGTATGCTGTGTTTTGAAATTAAAATTACGGCTATATACAATGTGTTCTTATTTAAATTTATAACATATCTGGATCACTCTCATAAGAACTACACTGGTAACCTATTATCTGTAGTAGCGTTTTTATTCAACGCCATTTTCCAAAAATTCTAATACAAGAAAAGTATCATGTATACATTAGGACCAGAAAAGGAATCAGACATTATTCTAAGAATTCATCCCAGTCGGTCTCTGACAGGCTATCAGTCTCTACAGTCTGTCATCTTACAAGACTAAGACCCATGAAACGTATGCAGTTTGCATGGGTACCGAAACGTTCAGCAGAGTTATTAAATAGGTCAACATGATTTTAAGAGATGCCTAATTTATAATTATTCATTTTAGTTTTTCCTCAAATTTTCCAACATGGAATTTTATCTGAAGGCTTAATTGACGTCGTGTATACATGACGAGTAAATTAAATTTTTGGACAAATTGTGTATTACAGGCATATTGCTCTTAAATCTAATACCATACCATGGTGTAAGTCATGTTCTAGTGTTACATCAGGAATTTTCATTTCCATACCTGAACCAGTTGCGTTTTGTATAGTAGGTAGCCAAGAAGTCTAATATGTCTGAAATTGGATTTGAGGGAGAAATAGCAATTTCAAATTAGAGCGCAGGTTAAAATCCTCTCTGTGATTATAGCACTTTTTATCAGTAACATCAAAATTTTACTGTAAAGTTCCCTTCTTATTTTGGTTGGCCTATTAGGAGCGGCAATATAAGTATTAAAATAAATCAGTCTTTTATAAAAATATGCTATTGAGCGGCCATTTAGTAAATACATTACAACATTAAAAATACTCTAATAATACCTAAAATATACAGAATCATCAAGCAACCAGTTAACAATAGTTTTAACACGACCTCCCTAGCCTTCAGTAGCTGGCTTTTGGCCATCTAATGATTGGTGTACTTGTTTCATTGTAGTTTTTTGGCAATATAATATATCGGACCGTATTGTAAGAACGTAGTGTAGAGCCAGCGAGACAGTATTCTGCCCTAATTAAGCTCTAAGTGTCAGAGGTAACCCAGACTAAGGCGTATCGGAAGGCTCAGCCTCTAATTAATTGAAATTTAATTACGTTCTTGACCTTTCCTCATGAATCCATCTTCGCTAATAAAAACGTGCGACTTGTAAGGTTTCCGGACTAATTAAAAGGAGGAAAACACTACTGAACATAATGCAATTAGTAAGTAACAAAGGCGTACATGTTCATTAGAAAGCAAGCTGACTTTTGTGTGCACATGTTGAGAGGAGTTACACATTTCAGAAGGAGAAATATTCATAAAAAAAGAAATTAACAGTTAACTTGCAGATTTTTTTGTATTGTATATGAAATATGTTTTATAATGGTAAGAGTTAAATAAAAATTTCATATTTGTAAGTAAATTAACTGTAGTATATATCTTAATAATAATTTAGTTTTTGTAATTAAATTAGACCTAATTTTGATAGTTTATAAACAATTAATTATAGTGAATCAGCCTCATTCTTTTTTTTATTATTTATCAAATACATATCGGATAACATGGCACATCGTGATGTGGTAATGTGAAATTTCTCTCACTGAAATAACTAATTTATACCAAAAATGTGGAACTAGTGTTCACTAATGTCTAAAAATTATGATCAACACTCTCAGTTCCAGGCCTCTCGGGTAACATGTGATGTACAACTCAATACAATATTACTACGCATTCAGCTCTGTCTGAATGAATTTTACACACACGGTCAGTCTTAGTCAATGAACTACCTAAAATTTAGATTCACACTGGAAATAGAAATACATTTTGCATACGGTAGTGGGTCCTAGTGGAACTTAGATATGTCAAATAAAGTTGGTACTTGAAACATGTAGTTTTTTGCTCCCTACTTGAGCCGTCGTCGTCTTTAAAATTAACAAGACTGCTGTTTACTCAGACATTTAGATGTTATACGTATAGACATGTAGACTTTTTAGATGTTTGGGGGACATTTTGTAGTAAAGAGTATCATCACTGAAAATAACGAAAAAATATTTGCAAGTCGTACATAAAAATTGCATAGGATCCGAGGCACACAAAGAAACTGGTGTACCATCCAAGAGATGATGCAGTAGGCCTTATGTTTAGAATTATGTATGTGTTAAAAACCTTTTGGGTTTAAATACTTTAGTACAAATATTGGTTGTAAAAATATCGTCATGCTCAAAATTTATATTTATTGATTATTATTATTATTATTATTTCTACTTATTACTGTAAACTGAGGTAGAAGAAAAAAACTAATTAATTTACTTTCTTAAATGACGGGATGTGCTGTTATGAATGTGACTAGTACAAGTACTGCCAATGGCAGATGGTAGAATTTTAGAAAGTAAAGTTCCCCGTGTCTTTGAAAGTTTGAGGTTTAACTTTGCAAAACAATGGAACAGAAGTCGGAACATAAATTTCTTACCATAACTTCTCCTCAGTTTATTATCATTATTGCAGTTCATTGAATCGAATCCTACTGCTGTTGGGGACGGGAGAAAAATACAGAACCAATTATATTAATACCTTAAACTCAGTTTTCTTTACTTGCGTAAAAGTCACTTGCACTCTCTCTATATCCTTAATTTTGCGCAATTTTCCACTTTCCGAGCAGAATTGTCGTCTAATAATAAGTTTAATGATCTTCCATTTTAATAATAATAATTCCTTATTGCAGTAAAACAATCACTAAAATTGCATTGCAAGCGTAATTTCAACATACTGATTAAAAAATCTATAAACTTAACCTATCTTATCATAGGCACAGTTAGTTCCACATATTAAAGTGTGAACCTAACAATATATTGTATTTTGCGTGTTTTGGATATCAGATATGATAAATAAAACAATAATAATAAAATGCTAATTTTCAGCTCAGCGGCCCATCGTTAACTCATCAACGGAGTAAAATGCCTTTGACAACAAAAAGTGTCTTAATCGAGATTTGAATTGTTTGGGTTCAATTATTCGTTTGAGATCTCCAGGGAGCTTATTGATTAACTTGACACCCATTTGAGATGGCAAGTGTTCGAACATAGCCGTTCTATGCTGTTCAGTTCTGAAGTTGTTCCTGCCTCTGGGCTCGTACTGATGGACGTCCCTGCCTTCAACCAGTTCACATTTGAATCGGCAGTACAGGGTGACGTCGAGAATATAAAGGCTGGGTGAGGTTAGAAATCCAAGCTCCCAGAAGGCAATTTTACAAGACTCACTGCGTTTTAATTTCGAAATTATTCTAACAGCTTTCTTTTGTGTTCTAAATACTGTATAGAATGTCAGATTGTGAATGTCAGATATACGTGTAAAAATCCTGTTTCCTTTACAATCCTTCCATCGTAAAAAAATGTAAACAAAGTTTAATCAGGTTTAATAAACACATTTAAATTAGATAAATAGTAAGAAGATTCGTCGATATCAAAATATTCCATAGCAAACTGAATATCGGATTGAAAATTATTCCGATATTCCTAGATATTACTGTTAGCAAGTTTATATGTATATCAGTGAAATTTGTTTTATTGCTGTAAACTGTACAACGTAACCTACAGTGTAACTTACAAACACTAGACAGTAATAATTTGAAATTATAAACAATATGTGAAATGTGAAAAAAACCCTGCAAAATCGGGATAATAAAAGTGCTGAAAAAGTATCAGAGAAAGAACACATCTAAATGTACTAATTTATTTAAAAACTCTTTTTTATAGTTTTTATTTATTTGTCTACACTTACCTTATTCACGTATTGATTCACGTTATATACCTTATACAACATACTTTTTAGAGAATTCTGCACATGTATCAAATATTTTTTTAACATTGCACCATATCAACACGATTATTAATAATCTGAAATATTTGCAGCTAATATGTAATATTGTACTATTAAATAAAAACAGTTCTACTTGTAGTGCTGTGATTTTTCAAACTACTCGCCGATATTATTTAAAAAACATGTTTATAGTATATCCTTTTATTTTCTTTTGCATTTGTTTGTGTACGCAACTTTCTTGTCACAAATCATATTTGTTAAATATCTCACAGCGTTTATTAAGTCATCACAAAGTGCGTGTAAAGGTTGAAAGTTATTATCACTAACAACAGTATTTTACATGATATTGTCATCAATTTCCTGTACTATTTAAATTAGTTGAAGAGTGCAAATTTAAAAAATCACTCTAATGCAAGATATCACCACAAATCTATCAATAACTAAGACCTAAGTGTTGCAGTCCGTTACATCCAGACCCAAAAGTAGCGGATATTGTTAAATAATAATAGTTTTATTTATATTGGTAAAACTATTGCACCACTTCACTTCTATTCACTTTGTACTCTTATTAAGTTTAACAACTCGTAAGAAAATATATTACTTAACATATTTGGTTTCGTTACTTTAAAAAAATATAAAAAATACTGTTATTTATTAGTTACGAAACTATCAATATTTTCTAAGCTATTATATATAAATCGAAAAAAGTCAATAATATCGTTAAATATTTATAACAACCAACAATTCGGCCAGTATCTAACATTAATTCTGCTAATATCTTGAAGTTGCATGTAATAAAGAAAATTTGTTATGTACCTTTTATTATCCAACTGCGTTTTAATATTCAAACTTACAACACTGTTTTATTTATAGTGCCTGATGATAGATTCATTGATTCCGAAAGGCCTTGCGAGTATACTGGAAAATGTTTTATTCATTTATACCAGTGGTAGTAAAATAAACCTTTTTTCCAATGGTCCAAGATTCTACATATACGAGTACTCAGTATGTTTAAGTTTGTTGTTTTCAATGATTTTCTAATTGATATCAAAGCTACTCGTAGAAATGTTCGATAAATCTTAGGAAATCGTATTCAAGAAAACGCACCATCATTCAAACCGATATTGTCTGTATAGAATAAAGCTTGATTCAAAATATCAAGTGCGTAAGTCGGTTCGTTTTCTAGATTTAGTACGGGCAGTCGTACTAACGGAAATGAAACTCCAGCCCCTACGTTTTGCTAATGCTCATATAATAACATCTACGTTTATAAGATTTATTTTAAAACAGTTTTCTCTAAGATCCCTAACAGTTTACCGGAAGTGAGCTTCATTAACTACCATTCCCACGGGGTGGATCCTACAGAATACGTATTTGTCATGGAACAATTCTATTCAAGGGCCATTGACTGGGGGTGCACAAACTTCTCAAGAAGTCCTGTTTAATGTGTTTTAAATAACGATATAGGGAGGGTGAGTTTCCGGATTTTCTACTATAGCCTTAGTCTAACTTGTCAAAAGTCAAACAGGACTACTCGTACGACATATCCATTTACATAAAAGCACTGTTTCAGCAACATTAATAAAAATGATTCGAATTATCTCAAACATGAAGTATTCGTTATTTTAAGGTACATTTAAATATATAGACATGTTGAAATGAAATGTTATCCAACTCATATTCTTTAGTTATCTTCACTCTGGCAAATTCTTATTGTTATCACGGTTAGGCTACTCACAATAATGACGTAAACCACTTTATCTAACGTCAGCCAAATATTTTGTAGTGCCATTCAACATTCAAAACGTTTGATATTGTCTATACAGAAATGTGGTAATGCTTATAGAATAAATTTCAAAGCGATAAACTATAATATCCTTATCGTTACCACAACCTGGCGGCACAGGTGTGAAGGATATATTTAATTGAATTAGTTTCTTTCCAAAATCTTACGTTTCAATGGCCCCGCAAAGTACAACACTTGTCAGCGGGGTCCAAATTAAACTATCTTAACTAAACCATATAATGTATTTATTAAATTAGTTATCAAAATTGGCACTTATTATTTTGTTAAAGTTTACAACCAAAAATAACAGCATACATGTTTGTTTTATTTTATCTTTATATTTCAAATTATACACACTGATAAAACCGGTCTCTTAACTCTTAAATTTAAGTTAATGTTCCTAACTAACAAATTTGCACTGGTCATATAGTGTGATTGCATTGTACGATTTTGATTTAGAAGCAGTCAATGTCCTTACCCAATTCCAATCGGTATGAGTCAAGAATAAATACCCCCTCCCATCAGGCGTATATATATATATATATATATATATATATATATATATATATATATAATAGGGTAAACCTTTCCAGTTGTGTTAAATCTGCTGAATTGCTTGAGTTGTATATATTGTCGTAGGTGATGTATCAATCAAAAATAGAAATACACAATGTAAATGGTGTCCACTATAAATTCATTGAAGCACTTTACTTGTTATAGAAAGTACTTCAAATCAGTACGGATGAAATTCAATTTTCCCTATTAAGCTTTAGAATTTGGTATCATTATGATATTTATTCTATTATTAATTTACAAAAAAAATCAAACTCGTAAATTTAATTCAAGGTTGATTAAAACTATATATTTTTTATTAGAGACAATTTTAAACAGAGAGCGGAAAAATAAAAATTTTATTCAAGTTGGTTTTAGTTTCACCAATAAGCCTTACGATGTGTTACCGCAGGATAGTGCCAAATATCACAGTTTGTACTCGATGTATCGTGTGAACTCACAAACAAATGGACAGGAATTACATTTTTCATGCCGATTGTACTCGTATGTACACTGTAAACCACACTCCACTTAAATAAACCAAGCTTAATGACATAGATAGCTGCAGCACGCCACAACGTTGATTAAGCGGTTCAATATTGATGCAACCACAATCGTTTGTATCGTCCGGATTTTAGAGCTACTGATCTCGTAAACAGATAACCGTTTCTCTTGCATCCAATGCTTAAGTGCTCAACGTATCAGAGACCCATAAGCTGGATACATTTATTCAATACTACAAGATAAATTATCTTCTAGAACGGAGGGATACTTCTACGTGTATCAATTTTCATATACAAACTTATTCTGTTAAATTGTAATGTCTAGTATAAAAAACTAATAAACCCACACTAATATAACTACAACATTTTTATTTTAATACAAAGTATTAAAAATATATTCTAATATTAACTTACAATTGATTTTCTATTACCTAAATATTAAGTATACAGTGCTTGACCATTAATGTAATTCAGAGAGCAAAGGCAAAGTACAGATTGTGCATATGACGTATTAAATACGTCAATGGAACTTATACTATTTGCAATATTATGTAATTTGTAATGTATTGTAATAGTATTCAAGTAATGATACAAAGCCCATATAAATGTCCTCAGAATCGAATATTTTCTCATAGAGCACTCTCAATTGGTAGGCTTCCGGATATTGTAATATAGCTTAAGGGGAAATGTGAGATAAAAAATAACATACTTCAAAGAGCCATTTTTTCCCAGACTACAGTCAAAAAAGTACAAATGACGTAATACCTTATGAATAGTATTTTAAAAATTGTTTATTTCATAACCAATAACCACTTATACCACAAGTAGGTCGGAGTTAGGTAGCCTACCACTCTAGACCATATTAATCTTCTCAGTCCTAAATATGTACATACTATTACAAGGCAAACTATACTAAGGCTAAACTAAACTAAGTTGGTTTCCGAGACCTATGCACTTTTGTACCTCATATACTGAGGCAACCTCAGCAAAAGCGACGAAATAACAATTAATTTTAACCAGAAAGGCTTGTCCACGTGCAAACATGAAGGAGTTTAAGGTCTGATCACCTTAACTATTGTTACTCAATTAATATTTACGTCAATTATATCTACCTAAGTTTTAATAATATCATATAAATCCATAAAATTACTTTATAGGCATTTGTATTAAGTTGTATAAGAACTTATACTTTTAAAATTGGGAGTATATCTGCCGGTTCCAACTGTTTCTTTAATAATTGTGTGTCTGTAATAAATGTACAAAATGGAACACAATGAAAAACGAAATAAATACAATTAGAACTATTACAGTGTTCTGATCACAATATAACTTTAATTAATTCAGTTTTTTTCTCATTATGTTCAATTATTTTATTATAGAATAACTTTTATTTGGTTTTTTAATTACTTCCATTTCGAGAAAAAGTTTCATAAACGGAATTATTATAGTAAGATATGTGCATATAGTTGATTTCATGATGAACATTTTAAATTTACTACAAACATTTTACAAAAGCACATACATGTACATAAGTTATAGTGACCAAACAAACTCAGGACGGCATATACGTGTACCTAGATGTAATTTATATACAATTTGCACCAACCGATTAACAAGGAACATACAGTGGTTTGTGAGAAACAAAGCTGTTGTAAACCAATAGTGCTGGTGTCAGGACAAATCTTGACAGCTTCTCACGTCCAGATTAGAGACTCCGCAGATTGGTCCTGCAGAGGTAAACAGTAGCTTAGTGCTAGCCGAGTTATCGGTAGGCTGTTATAAACCAATAGTGCTGGTGTCAGGACAAATCTTGAAAGCTTCTCACGTCCAGATTAGAGACTCCGCAGATTGTTCCTGCAGAGGTAAACAGTAGCTTAGTGCTAGCCGAGTTATCGCTATTATAAACTGTATAAAATAGAGTTATATATATTAATTTAAACAAACTCTCCAATAATATAAAGTTTTTTTTATTTTTGTGAGGCCTTTCGTACTCAACTATCTTCGGACTCACACAACTGAATAAAAGTAATAATAACAATAGTAACATAAAACAATTTTGTACTAAATAAAAACATATGTCATTACAAATACAAAGAGGTAATATTCTATGACAGCACAGTATGTTATATGTATATATAAAAATAAAGTTTATATTTAGTTAAATCAAATAAAGTAACGGTGAATTTTGAAAAAGTTATATATTTTTAATAATTACTCGAACTTTATACTATCTGGATTTTAGTTTCTCTTGCAGCCAATGCTAACCTCATCAGCAAAGACCTATAAGCTGGCTCCATATACTTTAATATTACATATGAAATGTAATTATACCGTTATATGCATTGAGTTTTACGGAAATAACAATACTTTTATATCAAAAATATCTGCTAAACATAAAAAGGGTCATATAATGATGTAACGGTAATTCAATGTAAATAGTAAAAAATATGAATAAACTAAATTACATTGTAAGCATAAGCAAACATAATATTTATCGTTAGATTTTTTAAAATTCAATCTCTATAGGAGCTGACGGCGATCCTTTTGTTTTTAAGCTTCGGTTGCATACTTGTGGTGGCCAGGATGGATGCGTTTTGTGTGAATATATTGATAGGGTGAGTGAGTATAAATACTTGGGTGTAGTTTTTGACAATCGTTTTGAAGTGGTGTAATCACGTAGCTTACATGCGAAATAAACTTCGTAAATTTATCTTTATATTTTGTAATCTGCGTAATATACTTACAATAGATCTTTTAAAAACTGTATATTATGCTTATGTGCAATCAATTCTTCAGTATTGTAATTTAGCATGGGGTGCCTGTTTTCAAAATAACCTTGCTCCCTTAGAAGTCGTTCAAAAAACTATTATAAAAGTAGCTCTGAAGCGAAATCGTACTTATCCAACCAATTTATTATTTGAAGAATTTAAAGTTTTTAACATCTCGCAATTAAATATCCGAACATAAGTTTTGTACATTTTTCAAAATCGAGATTCAATTTTCATTCACTGTAACCACAGCCATTTTACGCGTTCTTCACTTTATAACAGAATTATTGTTCCTAGACTCGTTAAAGCCTTTAATTCAACATTATCTCACTATATTGCTCATATAATTTTCTCAAAATTACCATACTTTATAAAAAACCTAAGACCTTGCACTATTAGTTACGTACAAAAAATTAGTCAATAAATGGTTAGTAGATTCTGGGCGAGATAGATTTCGTCAGTATTTGTCTTCAATCTACACCTAGATATGCTTTTTTATGTATTAAATTTCTGTTATATTTTTGTATTACAATCAATGTTAGTCTGAGTGTTTGGTGAGTCTGTACAATCGTTTTGACTGCAGGCCAACAAGGACATGTGGTGCGAGCAAATGTGCGGGTGCGTGATTGGTGTGTGTGTGTGTTTTTTTTAGTGTGTGTGCGTGGGTGTGCAGGTGTGGTCCAAATCTCTCTCTACTTATATCGGCTAATTTTTAATTAAGTCTTTCTGATTGCTCTTTTTTATATAAGTCACAAGTTTTTATATGTTACATTTTTAAGTCTTCAAATTGTATTTTCTAAATAAGTATATTCCTTTCAAATTTTAGATTATTTATTAACTAGATTTACTCATGTATCCCATGCTCTGGCCTTGTATGGTTTATTTTAGAGGTTAAATCTTCATTTTTCATTTGTTAATGAAAATGTTTTTATTAATGACAATTCATTTCCTTATTTAAATTTAAGTTTTTTTGTGTGTTATTGGTAGTGCAGACTGAGGAACTCGTTTCCCCCACACACAGGCTGATGCCCGAGTGGGGATAATTTCTTATAAGATTTTTGTTATGTATTATATTTTACTCTGTACATACATTTTGGAAATAAATAAATAAATCAATCAATTAATGTATAACATTCAATAGGAAACAATATTTTTCAATGTACTTTACATGGGCATATTATACAAATGGCATTATGTATTATTTAGCATCCAAGCTAATATTAACTTAATATTTAAACAAATATAAAATTAAAAAGTGTCTGTACGAGTTTGAAAACATAAGGGATTAGAAAAAGAGTTAAATTTTACAATTTATTTTATTTGGTGGACTATAAATTTCGTTTTAATATACACTCAGTTTAGTTATTCCTTTTAACTCTTTTAAGGCCGGTGGTGGTAATAGGTACCCACAGTCGTAGGCCAACTGTTTAATAATGACATGTCTGTTCAAGGCAAGGGTGTTTCACAGCTGATGAGCATAGTTTTAGAAAAATATTTATAGGAACGTTATTTTTTAACATAAACCAATATATTTTTAGATATTTATTTAAAATAAAATTATATTTTAAGAAAAAATACTTTTACCCCCCACACATTGCAAAAAAAATTAAAAGTTACAAAATAAAGTATTTTGGATTTTGAATTTTTTGTTTCAGGAGATTTTAAAAATATTCGACTATTATAGAATCCCTTTGAACATATATATTTTAAAACTATAGCTAATTAAGAGTAAAATTACAAATTTTTGAAGTTCCTACCTTGATGTGACATTTAGTTGTAGAACATAAAATAAAAATCACCTATATTAATTTTGGTCTAAAGTAAAGAAACACCACTACTGGCTAGGCTGTTTATCAGAGCATTTTCACTTATTGGTGATCTCGCCCGGCGCCTTTTACTCATCTTAACCTTAAAACTCACAATATAACATAATACTGATTAAAATATATTTAGTTTTTAGCCATAAACAACAAACATAACCATTAAACTAGAAGTCCAAACTATACGACAACACAGAGTGCCGGTGTCAAACCAGCTGTCTGTTACGTCATCTAATTTCATAGATATAAAATATAAAAATTCACAAAAGCGGCAATGTTTGCCGTTATTTATAAAGCCTTTATATCCCTCTGAACAATATATCATGTTTTGTGGCATTTGGAAAAGGAAACCAGCCACGAAGGTGAAGTTTGAAAACCTTGCGTCAATCAATTGTCTTGGTAGCAGCGTAACCATGCAGACGGATTCAAATGCTGTGTAAATTAGATGTAAACAACGGCTGTTACTGAATTTTTAACTGCTAAAAAAGTGAATCGTACTAAAATCAACTATCACATACTCCTTGATGATTTGATTCAAAGTAATCGGCGTATCACCCAACAGCGTATCTAAAACCATGCTGAAATATCTAAGGAAGGTGTTTGGTTACATTATTAAACTATTAGGATACCGGAATATATGTGTAAGATGGATACCACGGCGCTTAATAGACGAGAATAAACAGTGTCGAATAGAATGGTGTCAACAACTTTTGCAGCGCTGCAATGACGAAATGGTACAAAGACAACTTTCATTTAAATATTTTAATAGGAACTTGTCATTAGTGCACCATTATGATCCAGAAGTGAAAAAAACAAAGCACTGAATATCGACAGTTGGGTTCTCCTATGACGAAAAAGTTCATAGCTCAAAGTAGAGTTAGCCGGAGGATAGCGCCGCGCTCTGATTGGTCGAGAGCAGGTCACGTGATCCACGATGGCGGCTAAGCCCCGCCCCCACGGGGAAAAATCCCTCAAATGCGGGAAAAATGCGGGAAAAATCCCTCACGCGCGGGAAAAAATCCCTAACCTCAAAAAAAGTGGCGGGAACTTTGAAAAATCAAATACTTACATAGAAAAAAACTTGTTTATTTTGTACTATAAGAGTATACTGCACTACAAGAGTCAGCCGTCAGCTGTACCCGTAGCCACCTGAAACAAAACACAGTAATCAGTAAAGCAGTCGCGTCCGGCTCGAGCCCACCACAATCCGCGAAGGTCAACAGCACTCCCGTCTGGGAATGCAGCCTGTCTGGGAATGCGGCCTGTCTGGGAATGCCGCCCACCCAGGGTCACCGCGTCCGGGAAGCGCAGTCGCTAATCAAATTCGCAACCAACGCCTCATCCTGCCCCGGTTCCGCTTGGCAAGATTACCCGTCCGCCCAGGGTCAACGAGGCCATTGCCATATCCTGGTTCCTTGTGACCGGGGCTTTATAAGAGACCGAAATTATTCCCTTCCAGTCAGTTGCGGTAGAGGCACGCTAGATTGCAGCACACCACAGCAACACATCCAAGTAATAGTCGATAGTATCGAAATCTAACCGACTAACCCACTAACTAGGTAGTACTAAGCATTCCTAACACTATACTATACTTATACAGTTACTACAGTTATACAGTTACTATACTTATACAGTTATATACAGAGATGGAGCCCGTACATGTAGTGTGTACCGACGAGACCTATGTTACAAGGTTTCGAGTCCGTGGTACTAAAGTGACTTTTAAATTTAATTCTGTCCCTGAAGGGGTTACGGAACTCGACTGGGTAAGACGGGGGTTCGCCGAAATCACGGACCGAATGAAGGCCGATGCCGAAGACACAGACCAACTCGGTTTCACTCTAAGGTCCCTAAATTCAATATTCAAAGAGCCGGGGTACGTAGCATTCCGACCCGCCAGTGAGCTGGACAGTGATGTGTTGTGGACCATATTCGGAGGGATCGTCCAGAGCAATGCCGAAGCCCTCACCTCCAGCGATACATTCCAAGTAGAATGCACTAGAGTAAATATTCCGGTAGGAACGGGTAGAGTGGAGACCTGGCTGGTACAATACTTTTTACGAAGAGTGTAAGTCCCGTAAGGGTATCGTAGTTATTAATAATAGCGACAACCTATGTTTACCCGCGCTTTGCGTTGGTTGTGGCTGAAGCCTACGCTAAGAAAGATCCTCAAATTAAAGCAATAAGGCAGGATAAGGGTAAGCGACAAACTTGTAGAGCCCAAAAAACTGATGACCAAAGCCGGTGTCCAAATTCCAGAACTGGGAGCGGGGATCCCCGAACTTTCAAAATTCCAAGACCACCTGAAAAATTACAACATTACAGTCTACAGCTATGGAAACAAAGGCCGGATTGTGTACTTTAATGGTAACAACTCTGATGATCAGTACAAAATCAACCTGCTTTATCACGATGGACACTACAACGTGATTACATCTCTCACTGCGGCTTTTGTATGCACCTACTTCTGCGAGCCTTGCCATACCCCTTATGACCACAAGGGTGCACACAGGTGTTCCAATATCTGCCCTGCGTGTCAGACTGTATCTCCTCCATGTAAAGAGGAGCATGGAGGAATAGTTTGTCCAAATTGTAACATCAAATTCAAAAACCAAATTTGCTTCACAGCCCACAAGGGTGAGCGTTGCAAGTCAGTGAAGAAATGTAAAGACTGCCAAAAACTCGTATATTTCAAAAATCGTAAGTCAAAACACGTGTGCGGTGAAGAGTTTTGCAAAACTTGTAACGATTATATGCTACCAAACCATCAATGTTACATGCAGGTTGACACAAAAAAACCCAAAACTAAAGATTTCCTGTTCATTTTCTTCGACCTTGAGACCCGCCAAGATGAAATTTTAACCGAAAATTCAAAAATTCATAAAGTCAATCTCTGTGTATCGCAGCAATTTTGTTGGAAATGCATTGATAAGGGAAATTGCCAAAATTGCAACAACCGCACCAGAGTCTTTAGACAAGACCCGACCAATCATTTTATGGAGTACGTAATGGATGAGAGAAAAAAATTCAAAAACGTATGCGTCATTGCTCATAATGGCCAAGGTTTCGATTTCCAGTTTTTGCTAAAGTACGTTCTCGAACAAACCAAATTCACTCCAGAGCTAATTATGCGTGGCACTAAAGTCATACTTATGGAGTTGGACAATGTGCGATTTATCGATTCGCTAAACTATTTCCCCATGGCCCTCTCTGCATTACCCAAAGCCTTTGACCTTCCCCCGGAGAAGAAGAAGGGCTACTTCCCTCACCTCTTCAACACATTGGCAAACCAAAATTATGTAGGCCCCATACCATCCAAGGAGTACTACAGCCCTGAAACCATGTTCGAAAAAACCCACAGAGATTTTGAAAATTGGTATAACGAAAAAGTCGCTAACAATGTAGTTTTTCATTTTCAAAAAGAGTTGATCGAGTACTGTATTTCAGATGTAGACATACTGGCGCAAGCGTGCATTAAATTCAGAGACATTTTCTTGAAAGAGTGCAATGTTGACCCCTTCATGGAAGCCGTTACCATTGCAAGCGCATGCAATCTGGCTTTCAGACGCAACTTCCTAAAACCAAACACCATCGGTCTGATCCCTTAGAACGGATACCGTCTTGTGGACATTCAGTCGCCTATCGCTTTGCAAGGGCTGTCTTGGGAGGAAGAAAAGCGCGGTGTTCAAATTCAGCACGCGGGGCGGGGGAGAGAAATCAAAATTGAGGGGCTAAAAGTAGACGGTTTTTGACGGAGAACGAATCTATGAATTTCAGGGCTGTTACTTCCACGGGTGTCCTAAATGCTTTCCTTTTAAAAGGGAAGAGCCCCTTACAGATGACCCTTCCGATACTCTGCATTTAAGGTTCGAGAGAACCAAATCCAAAATTTCTCGACTTGAGAATGCCGGCTACGAGGTAGTTGAAATGTGGGAGTGTCAGTTTCAAAAACTAAAGAAAGAACAATAACTGGACCATCTAAATTTTCTCCCCATTTTTAAACACACTCCCACTCAATCCCAGAGATGCCTTCTTCGGGGGAAGGACAGGAAATGCAAAATCATATCACAAGTGCGAGGACGGGGAAACTATCCAGTACGTGGACGTATGCTCACTCTACCCGTACGTCTGTAAACGTGGAATGTATCCTCGGGGGCACCCAAAAATCTGTGTAGGGGACAAGGAGTGTAGAGAAAGAGGCTTGAAGGCCGAAGGCCTCCTCAACTGTAAAGTCCTGCCTCCTCTAAATTTGTATCATCCCGTCCTTCCAGCACGCGCATGAACAATAAATTAATGTTTGTTTTATGCCGTACATGTGGTCTAGAAATGTCAAACACAGAGTGTAATCACAACATCGAGGAAAGAGCATTGACAGGGACATGGACAATGCAGGAAATACGCAAGGCTGTGGAAAAGGGATACGAAATTGTAGAAATGTACGAGCTCTGGGAGTACGAGGTGGCAAGATAAGAGACAGGGGGTCTATTCACAGACTTCATAAACAAATTTTTAAAAATCAAACAAGAGGCATCAGGTTACCCCTCCTGGTGCCTAACTGAAGAAGACAAGGCCAAGTACATTCATAGTTACCACGAACACGAAGGTATTCACCTGGACCCGACCAAAATTGAGAAGAACGGGGGTCTTCGCTCCCTAGCTAAATTAATGTTAAATTCTTTCTGGGGTAAATTCGGTCAAAGAGAGAACCAAACAAAGACATCAATTGTTAGAGAACCATGCGACCTGTACAAATTACTTACAAGTCCGGGGGTCCAAGTAAAGACGTTACAAGAAATAAATGAAAATGTACTCCTTGTTAATTGGCAACATATTGACGAAGTCGGGGAATCCTTGAGAACAGGTAACGTCGTACTAGTTGCCTACACCACCTCCCAAGCAAGACTCAAGCTGTACGAACATCTGGATGCTCTGGAGAACCAGTTCCTCTATTACGACACAGACAGTGTCCTCTACGTACAAAGGGAAGGTATGTACATAGGTCCCCACAGGGGATTACTTGGGCGAGATGACCGATGAACTGATTGACTACGGCCCCGGCTCTCACATCGTTGAATTTGTTTCAGGCGGCCCCAAGACTTACGCCTATCTTGTCTGGTCAACAAATAAAAACGCACTAGTTGAAGTTTGTAAAATAAAAGGCCTTACTCTAAATTTAAAAACTAGCCAAACATTAAACTTTTCCAAACTAAAAGAAATGGTGCTGAGTGAGACCAATGTAAGCTTGGAGATAGTTGAAAACAGAATAAGACGTACTAAAGAAAAGAACATTGTTACCGTGGAGGGAGCACAAATTATTTAAAATTACAGGACCCAAAAGGAAACTCGAAGGACCCTATGACACTTTACCTTTTGGCTTTAAAAAGCATAAAAACTAACGCATTACATACAGCAAGACTTACCTGACTCGTTCTACACACCCCTTGAGGATCGGTAGCAAGCCACGAGGTCCCGACTCTTCAAAATGATGAAGCAACCCCTCTCTACTCTCGAATCTTTTGCATACCTGAAGAGCGGCCAGGGCTTGGAGAGTAGGGACCTCGTCCCACGGGAGCCATGCCGGGATGACACAGGGGTCAGGTAGGGGCTTCCACAACTCAGAAACGGTGAAGTCGTACTCCACTACCTGACGGGTGCGCGAGCGGTTACCTCGACGTGACCTCCCAAAATAAAGTCGCCACTCGCGCCGTGCATCCCGCTCCAGCTGACGGTGAGCCCGACTCCATGCCCAGGCAGAGATGGATGGCTGCTGTGGCGGCGGGTCTGTCCATGCCAGGGAGCTTAGACAATTGTACAATCACTTGCAGAATCGTTAGAAGTGAGGTCAACATTGTAACTAACTGTGTTTCAGAGCACGGGAGCTCAGCGTCCAAGTGGAGGGGAGGTCACATGACCGGTAATGTCGCCGGGGAGGGGTGAGTGTTTCAGTCTAACTCAAATCATGGCACAGATACCCTCGCTTGTGGACCTATGTGCGGTGAAGTATTGTGAATCCTTTGATAGTAAACAACATTTGCTCCAGAACAATGTATCCCTTCCTAGCAAAATTACCGACATTTTGACTAACGTTCACACCTCAAATTGTATAACCGTACGCACCGAGTCCTACCTCCAGAGTGGTGAAGAGTATTGCAAGGAGTGTTGGAGGAATACGTTTACTCATGGCGTTTTCCGGGACTTACGGTGCCTTTACACTCGCCTTTCCGTAGATAGACGTATATACACCCAAAAGGGAGTATGGGAGCAGATCCGATCTAAATTTATCTGTAAATCGTGTAACAACCCGTTTTAAAACAACCGTACGCTGTATGTGTTGTTGCGACTACCGGTTTGATTGTAGGGTACCTCCAATCGGTGTAATCGATAGAGGTATAGTACCACCCCTCGCCAATTTGAGCGGAGCAAAATACTGTGAGCAGTTTGAAATGGGGGAAAGCGCTAATTTTCACATTTTGCGACAATACCATACATACGAAATAGAATCCAAGCTAGAAGAAATTCATCGTGAAAACTGCCGAACAATAACAGCGGTATACCACTTCAACCAGGGAGCAATGTACTGTATAAAATGCTGGTATAATCTCAGTTCGGGTAAGAACCCTAACGTGAAGGTAGATATGGTACTTCAAAAAGGAAACGTGCGTAGGATCCAAACTGTATTTTCTTGTTCTCTTTGCAACAGCACCTGTATACACATGGTACAAACCAATGTGCACGTGCGATACGTGTGACGTAGGGTGGTAGACCGCGTCACTTGGACTACACAATGTAGTCTTGTTAAACCGTCCCTGTGCAAATGGGTATGTATGAATGTGGGAGCTCAGTAAGGGGTTTGGACGTGGGCATGGAGATGAACAAGACTAGGCCCTCGAACGGTTCGGTACGAATGTGGTCCTTCGGGGTGGGCTAAACCCCATAAGTCCCTGAGACCGTGAATGTATGTGTAATGTCTAAGAATAAGGGATGGGGCATTATTGGGTTAAGGAGTATCAACCAGTCACTTCTGGACGGACTTCCAAACCCAATAATGTTTAACCTGGGCGTCAGACACTCGCGTGCCTGACGTGGATGTTTCCAAAACCACACCACTTAGACATTTATAAATACACTTGTATTACCACCTAAGGATCACTTCCCAACATGGACGCTATAGCGAGAGAACTGCACAAACCGGCTAGACGAAATTATCCTAGACGCAAGGTCACGCTGAAAGGACTTAACGATCTCTATCAGGCCGACCTTGTAGAGATGATTCCGCATGCAAGAGCGAACAAAGGATACAAGTATATATATTAACGATGCTCAAGTGTTTCACAAAATTCGCATTCGCCATACCCATAAAAAACAAATCCGGCGCAGAGGTCGCAGCCGCACTAGGGTCCATACTAGCTAAACATAAGATGAAAAACTTACAAACGGACCAAGGTAAAGAGTGGTACAACATCCACGTCAACAAAATCATACGGAAACACAACATTAACCTGTACTCTACCCAATCACATTTGAAAAGTTCCATTGTAGAACGACTAAACAGAACTCTTAAAGAAAAAATGTATAAAATGTTTACGGCACGCGGTAGCTACGAATGGTTTAAGCATCCTACCTATTATAGTTAATGAGTACAACAGTACCGTACACAGGACGACCGGCATGAAACCAAAAGACGTTAGACGGAAACATGTAAAACAGATTCTCGACCGAATAAACAAAAGTAGACCCATCAAGCCGACAAAACCTAAATACAATGTAAACGATCGGGTTAGGATAAGCAGACACAAAGGAGTTTTCAAAAAGGGTTATTTACCCAATTGGTCAAACGAGACGTTTACAATCTTTGCAATAAAACCTACAAAACCTGTAACATATATTTTACAAGATATACGAGGCAACATTTTGCAAGGCGGATTCTATGAGCAGGAACTGATAAGAACCGCAACAGGAAACGTCTATCTCGTCGATAAAGTTCTTAGGCGGAAAGGCCTCAAGGCCTTGGTGCGGTGGCGTGGCTTTGACCATACCCACGATAGCTGGGTAAACTCCAAAGACATTATTCGCCCAAACACAGTAAAATATAAAAGGTGACGCGGTGTCTTGGAAACTCCATTACCAAAATGAAGGTCGTAAAGCAAGGTATAATGTTTAAAGTCTGCAATATGGACGACTTTATAGGTAGCGGATTAGGTCGCAAAAACAAGAACGGTCCGCTCCTACCCGATACTATAAGGAGCCTGATTGTAGGCCCCTCGAACTGTGGCAAAACAAACGTACTATTCAATCTACTTGTAGATCCGAACGGATTACGGTTCGAGAATGTGTACGTATTTTCAAAATCTCTGTATCAGCCAAAGTACCAACTACTATCAAAGGTAATGCCGAAAGAAGTTGGATATTTCGCCTTTGATGATAACTCGCAGGTCATTACGACGGACGAGGCAAAAGAGAACTCAGTTATGGTTTTTGACGATATAGCTTGCGAAAAACACGATAACATCCGTAACTACTTCACTATGGGCAGACACATGAACATAGACACGTTTTATCTCGGGCAAACGTACACGCACATACCTAAACAGCTTATCAGGGACAATGCCAACTTTATAATACTGTTCAAACAAGACGACATAAACCTGCGTTACGCCTATAGCGATCACGTAAATACCGACATGGACCTGGAAAAATTCAAGCAGTTGTGCAGTATGGCTTGGAAGGACAGACACGGGTTTATAGTCATAAGCAAGGACGATGACATTGATAATGGAAGGTACCGCGTAGGTCTCGACAGTTTTGTTCAAGATCTATAATGCTTAGGATCTACACTTATAACGACATTAGAAGGTTCTCGAACCAGAGACTCCACAAGGTCAATTCAAATCTGTGTACATGGTACTACCCAGACAAGAAAAAATTTTGCGGTAATTACTGTAGCAGACGACCACCACACGGCTTTCTATTCAATAGAAGGTATTGGAGACACAAACGCCAAGGACAGTACAGTGCAACCATTCCTCCTGTAATTCTGTTAATGATCTCGTCCAGCGAACGCTTTTATAACCGCGATATCTGGATAGAATTTTTGAAAAAGAGCCAAGAGAAAGGTGTACCATTTGAACTCGTTGTGTATCACGAAGACATGTTAAAGTGTACTGTGCGGGAATCACAGAACTTCTTGTCCCGATTCAGACCATTTCCAGATCAATTCGGAAAGCTTGTACCGCTGAGAAACGCGCACGGTGGTATACACTTTGCTCAAGTCTGTATAAAAATGTTAGAGTACGGTTGTAAAATCCCACACGCCTCACGTTGCATCATTCTCACGGAGCGAACTTTACCTATTAGGAAAACCTGTTACAATCTACAGACACGTACTGGCATCAAAGTGTTACAGTGACATCAGCTACAACGTAGCGTACGGCCCGGTCCCTGACGGATTGCCGAGAGGCGAGAGGAACAAAGTGTTTGCAGGCGTAAACAATCTGTGTCAGAGCCTCTTTACATCCGAATTTCTCAAGGCGGCTCTACCAACGGTGCCCATGTATTGCGACAGATTCGGAATAAGTCTGCGGGACGGGGTGTATAGCATTACAGACCGTAAGCAGTTTGAGGCGTGGAGGCGGTTCACAGGAGCCAATCCGAGTGAGTTCTGGCTACTCAACTCTTACCTAATTCACATACACGGTACAGTGAGAAACCCCATCGCACAGTTAAAAGGGTTTATGGATAAGACTGTGGAGAACGACAAGTATACAGTGGCCGAGATCCCCCAGTGGAGGGACGGCTGGAAGAGAACCTTTGTGTTCAGATCACGGGGACGAGTACAGATACCGAGATCGGTATACTTCAAGAAACTGGGTACGGAAGCGTCACTTTGTGAAATCATTCACTTCCTTCGTAAAAACAAAAAAAGGGCAATGTTCTTCAGACAAGTCGAACTACCTTGAAAAATGTCAACTCAACGCAGACACGGTCAGTGTGCAATATGGAGCCAAACAAGAAGGTAAGATTTGACGACAGAGTGAAGGTTCATTTCGTTCCAAGATATGATGAGTGCAGAGGTATTGATTTATCACAGGTTTTTGAGCAAACGAGGGAAGCGTATATAAGTGTTAAACGGACAGATGGTGTCATCATTGATAAAAATGGAGCGGAACGAGAAACAGCTAACGGCCGAGATATCAAAGTTAAGAACGGCTATTAAACGAAAGTACAAGGAGTTCAAACAAGGAAACCTGTCCTCCGAAGTCCGTCTGGAAAAACAGTACAAACCCCTCCTCTCGGAACTGCGAAAGCAAACCAAGGACCCCGATATTAAAGGGAAACCAAAAGAAGAGCATGACGAGGACGGTATAAAAGACGAACCAACCAAGTTTTCTCCGTCCGTAACGTCTTCTCCGACAGTACCAGCTGTACACAATAAAGTGCTGGAAACCACGGTACCCGATGTAAGCACGGCCCTCTCCACGGCCGAAGGTCAGCTGACGTACACTACACGCCTACAAAGGGTCTTTATGAATTGCTCTTCAAACGTGCACCACTCAAGGAAGAGTACGACGAAAACGATTTACACGCTTACAGGGATATAATGAAGTGGACACAGGCGCACAAAAGAGGTTACAATTATAAAAACAACATAAACCGTAACAACTCCACAAAATATGAGCTCGTAATTTCAAAGTTATTCCCCAAAAACACACACTGGTAAGGGTTTCAAGGACCTGTCGCGTCCTGACCCTGTGTACTATGACGACCCGAATGAATTGTGTGAGAGGCTAAGAGTGTTGTTAGCTCCGCAGAGGCCGGTAAATACGGGGCATAAAAACGAGATTATTAACATCGTAGAAGAGCTGAGGGAGCTAAAACTCATAAGCGGTAGTGGGTAACGCCAGATACAGAGCTCTGGTATAAATGTATAGACAAAACCCCGTAATGTACAGTTTCGAAATGAGCGTGGACAAGTTTGGTCGCTCAGGTGGCGAGGCCGGTAAGAGAGGTCCGCCTGGACAAGGATTCAGTCTCACAGTCGACGGCAACTACGATATCAAGGGCAAACGGTTATGTAACGTGGCCGATGCGCAGCAGAGTCTAAGACGTTGTAAACTTGCAGAACTTGAAAAATAATGTGGATAGTGCAGTCCTCAAGACTGTGTCTGACGTTTCGCTTGTATCCAAGAAAAATGTAATGGACGCTAAAGGTAACAGGATTAGCAACATAGGTGATGCTATACTGTGGACCGATGCTCTGACTCTTCGCCGTCTTGCTAGTGAGGTGCCCTATAAGGACACGGACAGCAAGTATTACAGGTTTGACAACTACAGATTGCGAATGATAGGTGATCCCGCTGGGGATACAGATGCAGTGACGCTAAAATATCTTAAAACGAACACTCTAAAAAGAAGTAGTGATGGTAACGTCTGGGAATGTGATAACAAAAGACTCGGACAGATGGCTGATCCTCTTCTCGCTGGGGACGGGGTAAACCTGCAGACCTTGGACAAGAAATTAAAAGACACCAAAACGGATATGACCCGGTCTATGCTCAAGACACTAAATGCGAATAAACTCGATGCCAGAAATAATAGACTACCTAACGTAGGTGACCCCACGAACGAAGCGGACGCCGTCAACTTGCGAACACTAAACAAAAGAACATTAAACTTCGATACCGAGATAATAGACGCTAAAAAGAGAAGAATAATTAACTTGAGCGATGGTGAGGGACTGGGCGATGCTGTGACTCTGTCACAACTACGTACCCTTACACCTATCAAGAGTATTACAGATTCTATCTAACCGTTACATTCGATAATTTCAGACTCTGCATGGTTGGATGGCCAGTCGAGCCTACGGACGCTACGACCTAAACGATATGTAGATAGGGCACTATCACTTCTACCTCAGATGAAAGACGGCTACTGGAGTTTTGGACGTATGCGTCTGAGCGAGATTGAAAAGCCTCTATACGAGGGCGAAGCTGTTAATCTGAAATACTTTCAAAAACACGCCATGAACAGAGCGGGGCGAAATTGGAACGCACAAACCGGTAAAGTCACTAATCTGGGAGATCCTACCGAAATGAGTGACGCGGTGTCCATGAATTACCTAGTGCGAGTACTGAGCGAAGTCTATTACGGTATGTACAAAACTACTGGCTCCGACGCTGGACGCTATACACTTAACCGATAAAGACGAGTGGATCATGTTCAACATTGTCAACCCATACTTTAGAGATCCAGTGAGCAGGGTGAGATCGAAAACCGTGATGGTTTTATTTATATGTGAGTTGCTGACATTTTTACCGTCAGTTTACTTTAGAACCTGGCGAGATGCGGGTCTTGGTATTTATTCTATGTGTAGCTCCTCTGATTGCTGCTAATAAAACTTTGCTGTACTTGGAGAGATACGGCTATCTCGATACTAATACCTCAGAGCCATCCACAGACATTACACAGGCGATCATTAGGTTTCAAAGAGACGTTCGGCTTGAATGTGACCGGATATGTAAATGAGGAGACGACTAACTTAATGAACCAGCCCAGATGCGACAATTCAGACGAGTTAATAGCGTCTTTCACTGCGAACCCAAACTACGGATGGCGGAAAAAACGATATTACCTGGTTTATGTACGGTAGTAATTATCAGTATGACCAACTATGTCGGACTGCGTTCTCCCTATTCTCAAGACATTCCAACCTGACCTTCCGGTGGGACCCTATAAATCCCACAATCATTTTAAGTATCACTCCCAGGAAACATCTTTTGTATTATCTACGGAAAAATTGCAGTAGAGAGTTTGATGGTAGGGGTGGCTTAATGGGTCACGCCTTTCTCCCTATATTGGGGATGAACCAGACAGATGTTCATATGGACGGTGAAGAAGATTGGGATTATACAATGGATCTACCTGCACCTGGAAAAAGTTCATTCTTTTTGGTTCTAGTACACGAAATTGGACACGCTCTAGGTTTGCAACATTCATCACTTTCGTCGTCTATAATGTATCCTTTTTATTTTGTACCACATGGTATTTCAAATCTTTACCAATTTGATTTAGACAGAGATGATCAAATGGCAATACAGTATATTTACGGACCGCCGGCCCCCTCCACCTCAACATCCACTACAACATCTACAACACCATCCACAACAACAACACCAACTACCTCTAGACCAATAGAGGTCACGCCTACACCTACAGATTTGGACATTTGTAATTTAAGACACAAACTCAACACGTTCTTAGTAGTGAGAAACAGACTATACGCGTTTTACGGTAAATACGTTTGGATACTAAGCCTGAACGAAGCCCATAGAACGCTTGAAGAGTTTACCAATCCTCTGATAATTACAGAGTCTTCTTACCGTCAGACTTTACTAACGTTTCCGCCCGTGTACCAGAGACCGAACGGGGACGTAGTCATGATCGTAGACAGAACTCTATACGTTATAGATTACCCGTCACTTAGACTGTCCAATCAAAGACCCATTAGCAGAATCGTACATACCAGAGTTAAGAAAGTCAATGCAGCGTTAAATAGTAATATGGGTAAAACCTACGTCTTCGTCGATGACAAGTTTGTTGTAGAGTTGAACGAATGCACCCTCACAGGCACCATGTTGGGGATGACTTCAAGCGTACTCCCCGGTGTTCCGGGATCCATAAAGGGAGGTTTTCAGATATAAAAAACGGTCGTATTTATTTTATAACAGACAGTTACGTGCTGGAGTTTGACGAGTTTACCGGTACTGTCACAAAATCCGAGGCGGACATCTTCGACGTACTGCAGATTACTTGTGTGCGTGAATCGCTACTCAAACAGTTGTATAAAGTGATACGGTATATAAATGGTGAACCACAAACGTAATTCAAACAGAGTGAAACGAGCTGTCAAGCGGGGTAGAGGTATAGTGACCAGCGTACTGAACAACGCACTGCCCGCTGTAGGCACCATAATAAACCGTGCTGTTGACGCGTTACCTGTCGAATTACACCTTCCCGGCGGCTATCAGTACTGTGACCCAGGTACGAGATTAGGGGTGAGATTGGCAAGGGGTGATAGGGGTATTAACAAACTCGATTCTGCCTGTAAGCTCCACGATATAGCGTACTCGAAATACACGGATTTAGAACACCGGCGAGAGGCCGACAAGGAATTGGCCGAAAGAGCTTGGCAAAGGGTGAAATCGGGAGACGCTAGTGTAGGAGAAAGGGCCCGCGGCCTTAGCAGTGACGGCAGCAATGAAAGCTAAAACAGCGTTTGGGGGTGGGAGAAAGAAAAAAAACCAAAGACAAAGCGAGGGAGGGGTAAACCTAAGGGCAGAGGGCTCTACCTGAAACTGTATCCAAAGAGGGGAGGTGGTGGGGTGAGAAAAAAGAAGAGGTATTGTAAAAAAAACAACAATCTCGATACCGATAAAACCTCTAACAAACCACGAATTAATCCGTTATGCGAGGCTACTCAATATTCCAAACTTTCGAGGTGTCTACATGAGGGACACACTGCCCAAGACCCCGCGGCAGTACGAGTCGGCCATAGTTAACCTGGACAGTTCCCACGGTGAAGGTACGCACTGGGTCTGTTATAAGAAACTCGGAGACAGAGTGTACTACTTTGACAGCTTTGGAAATCTGAGACCGCCGGTAGAACTCGTATCCTACTTTGGATCAGGGGTGAGCGTTACAGTATAACTATGAGCGTAAACAGTCTGAGGACTCAGTAGTCTGCGGTCACTTGTGTTTAAAGTTTCTGGCGCGTAATGTTTTCACTTAACGGAGCTGCTCCGCACGTATCTTGCGAGGTCTTTCCACCAATGGATTTGAGCGATGGAGAGTACGAGATTGGTCTAATTGATCTCTCGACGTACTATAACGATACCAAACATTGAAAGAAGTGTGAATGACATGTTCCACTACGGAGTCGACAAAGAAATAGTGATAGACGAGGGGTCGTATGAAATTGAAAACATAGAAGAATATATCAAGTCGCACATTGACGGAAGTGTGACGTTCAGTCTTAAGGCAAACAATAGCACGCTAAGGTCCGACGTATCGTGCAGTGAAGCGATACATTTTGAAAAGCCGAATTCGGTAGCCTCCGTACTGGGTTTCACCGCTAAGGAACTGGAGCCTCATAAGACCCACATGTCCGACCTCCCCGTCAGTATTATGGCGGTAAACACGATACGTGTCGAGTGCAACATTGCACGCGGTTCCTTTCAAAACGGTATGGAAGGACACGTGTTGCACGAGTTTTTACCCCGATGTGGCTCCCGGGTATAAAATAGTTGAGAAACCGAGCACTGTCATCTATTTACCGGTGAACGTCCGCAGGGTGAACAATATAGAGGTCTCTCTCAGAGACCAAAACGGCGATTTAATCAACTTTAGAAACGAACCCGTCTCGTTACGCTTGCACATTAGGAAGCGGCAATGGGTCTAGTATTTTAGAGAAATGTCTGCTCAGGCATTGGCCAGTAAACACCGGAAGACGGTTAGTGTTAACATCGCGAAACATTCGGTTTTCTAGCGTCACTGGGGTTCAAATATGGCGCTTAAACTGGCAATAGAGTCGGCCGCAGAGTATGATGAAGATGTTACAGGTTGGGAGTTTCACTCTCATAAGCCTTACGCCTCGTCAACTCTGAAGAACAACGACGAAATCAGAATTCCGATAAGTCAACAGGATATAATTACGGCACCGTTCGAAAGCAGTATACACATCACTGGTAAAGTGAGTGCTAAGAAAGCTGACGGGAGTGAGGCCAGTATCTCACTAATAAACAATGCCATCGCATTTTTATTCGACGATGTAAGGTACGAGATAGGCGGTATAGAGGTTGACAGGACGAAAAATGTAGGTATAACGAGTACTATAAAAGGACTACTCTCCATTAGGGATGAAGAGCAAAAGTGTCTCGTAAACGCGTGCTGGCTCGGTCCCAATAAGACCGGTGAGGCCGGTGAATTTACGTATTCGGTGCCTCTGAAACTTTTGATGGGTTTTGCCGAGGATTACAAGAGAATTGTTGCGAATGTTAAGCAAGAGCTTGTTCTCTTGAGGTCAGCTACGGATGTCAACGCCGTTATCTCACCGGACGCGTCAAACCTCGACTTTCAGATTACATCGCTCGAGTGGCGTGTACCACATGTTACAGTGTCAGATAGTTACAAATTAAAATTATTGCGCGTGATTGAGAAAGACACTTTCATTCACCTACCGTTTCGGTCCTGGGAACTTCACGAATATCCTTCACTACCGCAAACAACTCGACAGAGCTGGACAATAAAAACGAGTTTCGCAAATTGAAAAGCCTCGGTACGTGGTGCTGGCCTTTCAGACCGGTAGAAAGAACGACCTAAGAAAGGACGCCCTCTACTTTTGACCGTTGTGCCCTTACGAATGTTAAACTTTATCTGAATTCACAGTACTACCCTTACGACAATGTCCACGGCGATCTCTGTATATTTTACGACATGTACACACGATTTCGAAAGTTCGTACTATCAAAAACCAGGGTCTCCGCTGGTTGACTTTAAAAAAATTCACGTCTCACGTGCCTCTGTACGTGATTGATTGTTCCAAGCAGAACGATTCGATCAAGTCGGGACCTGTAGATGTTAGGTTGGAAGGAGAATTTCCCGCCAAACACAGCTGCATACTGTCTCCTACTGCATGACTCCCACATGGCGTACACAGTGCTCACCGGTTCGGTACAACGTATAATGTAGGAGCGGTGGTGGTGGTGGGGGAACTCTTATAAATAGCTGAATTTTGTACGTGTGTCTCATTCTGTGTCATGGAAGAGCTAAACAGTTTTCTAAACGAGCCTGACTCGCTCGATGCGATCCGATACCTAAAATTAAAGACCGAACTACTCTGCAAGGTCGAGGGTATGCGAAGACTCTTTGCTCAATTATAGACCTACAGTTAGAGTACCCAAGTGACCCTTATAATTACGACCATTTCAAGGAATGCGTGTGTGGTCACGACCCGAGGCTACGTCAGGTCCTGACACTTGTCAGTGCTAACTATATGGATTCATACATTGGGGGTTCGATTACGATTTTGGATCAGTTAGTTGGTATGTAAGACCCGTTTCTTTCGAGATTACAGGCTCTACTTGAACCCTTCCGTGATAACGCAACACAGTATTGTTAGGGTGGGGGTAATTGTATAAATTGAGGGTTCCTGATGCTAGACTTCATTAGCTCAATCATTTCTGACCGGGAGTGGCCTAAAAACAGTGTACCGTAACTATTCGACTGCTTAAAGATAACGAGACTGTTAGCACTAATAAGTTAGATGTAGAAGATGGTGAGTCTGATTACGGAGATGATTACCATGTAAGCAAACTCCCAGAGTTTGATGCATTTAGGATCACATTTGAGAGATATGAACCTGTTAGCGAAGGATACAACGAGACTGTTCTTGAGGATTTTGCTAATGTAATATTTAAGAAAGAGGGTTTGCTCTGTTGGCCAACTACTCATTAATGTGAAAGAGTGGAATCTGTTTCCATTCTAAAATATTTTACGTCAAGGATTTTCCCGCCTTTGACGGTTTCGTGTTGGCGTATATCTACAACACACTATTGATGATGGTTTGGAGTATTGCATGTATTGTAGCGATTACACATACGAGGTCCGTTACAATTAGAAAATTTAAATCTAACCTTATTTCCTAGCCCTCTTATTGGTCAAAATAAGCACGTCGCTGATTGGTCTAAATTGGGTATATAAGGGAGTAGTGTGAGGGGCTACGGTCAGACGGGACCTGGACTTCAATTGGGTGCTGGAATTCATTAGCTCTCATCCACTCGGTGACATTCAAATGGGCGTCGAAGCGTTTGTAACTGTTTACTTTTACAAAAACGGGAAATTATTAAAAAAAGGCCACATTAATTGCTACAAGTTTTTCTTCCAATGCCGATATATACGATGTGAAGGACTACGACCAAATTAGGGTTAGGTTTTCCTCAGAATACGATTCAGACTTTGACTCTGACGAAGAGGAGGAGGAAGAGGAGGTAGACGCGGAAACGGAACCCTTTACTTCGTTAATTTGTTGCTTTCCATTGGTCGAAATAAGCACGTCGCTGATTGGTCTAAATTGGGTGGTATATAAGGGGGTAGTGTGAGGGGCTACGGTCAGACGGGATCATGCAGGCTTCAGTGATGGACGTGGAACCTGCGAAGGTTCCCAGGCGTAAGGAACGCATAAATTCGTTAACGGGTATTTTCCTAAAGTCGGTTTACTTTTTAGGTAGCGATCTATCAAAGTGTGTAATTGTGGGGTTGTTTTAAAGACAGAGGCGATTCTCTTGGGGTGCTATTCCATGGTAAGAAGGGGAGTGTTTACTGGTCGCACGATGTATTTAATCAGTTTGCTCCGAATTTCAACTGTATCACTCAGGCTTTGGAGACCTCGCAGAGGTTGAATATCAAGGTGGACACTGGGGAGGATGTCAGGGTTTCGAACCTCTTTGGTCAAATGCATGCGTATCTCTATGACGGTGAACGTTCTTTAAACGCTTAACAAGACCGAGTGGGTTCAGTTCGTTAACAACCTCCCGTCGGTCTACATCGCACTACGGGATCTCTTTTCCATCGAGGTGTCAGCTAAGACTGTTGTTCGGTGTCTGCTGGCTGGCGAGAAGGAGGAGGAGGACGTGGAGTATAACGACATCCCTAGTCCCGTACTTTGCAGACTGGTCCAGGAAGTTGAACTTTTTAAACGCTGGCCAAATGGAAGCGATAGTGGAGTTTCCATGCATTCAATAATAATGAGAAACCGGTTTATTGTGAAGGAGTTTGTTGTGGTCAGTCATCTGTTTCGCTCACACATAGTGTTCAAACCCCCGTACAGCGTAACCGAATTAGATTCAAAAGCGGCTAGAACCGCCCGTTGGTTGGTGCGTCACTTTCATCATATTAATTTGAATGACGGAGGGATCCCTTTTGACGAAGATATCGTCCGCGCTCTCTGTAAACCCTTCGCTACTGTATATACTACGGGGTTAGAAAAAGTTAGATTTTTGTCTCGTTTTCACGATAACGTAGTTGGATAGGAATATTGTAGATAGTAAGGAGGCTATTGTTTTCCGATGCTCACTGTATTTTAACCTCAACATAATAGCGACTGTACATATGCTTGTGCTTTAAAAAAGGCTCCTAGGGCGGGGTGTGAGTGAGTGGCAAGTCCCTAAGGGCTGGCGTAAAACCTGTAAGTCCTGGGGTTTTCAACTGCTCTTACGGCAGGCCTAAACTCCGTAAGTCCGGGGGTGGTTGTGTGTGTGTGTGTTTGGATACCTCTATGGCAGGCCTAACCTCCGTAAGTCCAGGGGTACGAGCCTCGCTCTAGTTGCTAAAAAAGAGATGTAAAAAAAAAATACTAAAAAAACAAAATGTTTCTTTGCGAGTGTTTTACGGGTTGCATTGAAAGGCTTCTCCGAGTAAAGCGGCTTGTTACACTAGCAAGGATTACAAAAAAAAAATACAGAAGTTGTAAAATATAAAAAAATATGTTGGGAGGTAGCAAGTTTGTTATGGAGTGGCTACCACCGTAAAGAGTGATGGTTGGGGCTCTTTACACACACGTGGATAGGCCCTACTGGGGAAGGAGCCACGTAAAATATCTCCTAACGCGCCCGGGACCCTACCCCTTGGGTGGTGTGGGAAACTTGGGTCACGTTGCAACAAGGACAAACGTGTGTGGTGGGGGGGTACGCTGCGCTTGCATATAAGTGACTGCTGTGAATGTATCCAGCATTGTGCATTCATGTACAGTTGCAGGCACCTTGTGTTGGCGTTATCCGTGGGAGTTATGACTGTGTCTACGGCCTTGATAGCGATTCTCTGCCGAGCACGCCTGCCTCCCGGAGTCGGCTACACTCGCTTGATGCTGATACTGGTGGGCCTTCTTGTCGTTGCAGCACCCCTCGTTGCTGGTGACGACGACGAGCCGCCTCCGCGGAAAGTCCCTCGATTGGTGGTAATGTTATTATTACTATTATAGAATTAATAATTAGATTCCGTTTTTCCGATTGGGTACAATTTTTGTTTTTTGAAGGGCAACGACGATGCCCCCCGGCCCGATCCCCACCCCGAGGTCCAGGACTCCCCATTGTCGCCTGACCCTGATGACAGTGTGGAGGTACGTGTGCGCTTGTGTTGGTTTTGTTTTGTGTTTGTATGCGTGTTTGTTTTGCGTTACGGGCTGAATTGTTTTTTTTCTTTCCAGGAGTATGACTCGGATGCCACCGTGGAGAACCTGATACCCGGTGTAAGTACAATTGGCTTCCTTGTTTTGTCCGTCTCGTGTTTTTTTTCTATTTTCCTACGGTTTGTTTTTTTTGCAGTCTCCTGACCCGTGGGCTTTTGGACCGAGGCCGAGGCAGAGGCCTCTCAATGACACAGCGGTTTGAGGATTTTCTGCTGGGACCCTGGGAGATGCTGGGTTGGAGGCTGCCATCACGGGTATGCCTCTACCACCGTCTCCATCACCGCCCCGGGCCGCAGCCCGCAGGCTCCCTCTCCAGATGATGCCGCTTCCTCAGCCGCGGCGACTTCCGAGGATAAGTATCGCCCCGGCCCAGGCCCCCTCGACGTTCCCGGTCCTCTGGTGGGTCCAATGTAGCGACCGTCGCCCCGGCCCCCTCGACGTCCCGGTCCTCTGCTGGGCCCAATGTCGACTCGACCCAACCCTCTACCTCAACGGGTCGAAACCGGCGCTTGTAGAAGGGTAAGTGTCCACCGGTAGTAGTGGTAGTAGTAGTAGTAAGTAGTATTAGTGGTAGTGGTGATACCTTACTTGCTTTTCAGCCTCCTACAGCTGCATCAGGAGTAGATGTGGCACGGCAGAGGTTACGGGAACTGGTGCTGGACCATTTCCTTCAAGTATTTGTTTTCGCCGGCGCACGCTCCCGTGGCGTGCACTGTGGGGGCGTTGGTTGCGATGTCCACCCTGAGGGCCGAGCTCAGGGATATGCTCTGGCTCGTCGACCATCTTTCGACGAGACGCCCCGTGACCAGAGGCCTCGTGATAGCGTACGCGCTTTGGAGGGAAGTGCGCTCGTCGTTGGAGGGTCTGCTCATCGGCATCGGCGAGAGAGCATGGAGTCGGCGGCCTCGAGGGATCCCTACGACGTCGACCCTGAGGAACCGGAACCGTCGCCCCCGGCTAGGCGCGTTCGCTGCTGTGTCTGTATGGACAGATTGCCGACGGTAGGGTTGAGGCCTTGTAGACACACTCTGTGCCCACAATGTGCCCATAGGCTCTTACGTTGTCCAATCTGTCGGGTGATCATCCACGGGAGGATGCCATTGTTTTTTTTCTTAAAATTTTTTAAAATAAACACGTTTTTTTTTCTATGTAAGTATTTGATTTTTCAAAGTTCCCGCCACTTTTTTTTTGGTTCCCGCCATTTTTTGAGGTTAAGGATTTTTTCCCGCGCGTGAGGGATTTTTCCCGCATTTGAGGGATTTTTTCCCGTGGGGGCGGGGCTTAGCCGCCATCTTGGATCACGTGACCTGCTCCCGACCAATCAGAGCGCGGGGCTATCCTCCGGCTAACTCTACTGCTCAACGAACCACAAAACAAATTACTGTATTTTTTTTAAGTTCATCCAGTTTATGTGACCGATTATCTGGAACAAAGAGCGACGTTAAATTCGTCGCAGTAATGTCTAGACCCCAACAGCACCTCCGACGACGAGGTTTGTAGTGTTAGAGGCAGCCTAGAGCAAATAATCTGGCAACACGACAACGCTCGTCCGCACACTTCGCGCGCAACTGACTGAAGAGGCAATGAGAAAGCTGAAGTTTGCACCAATTACACAGTCTCCCTATTCCATCGATCTTGATCCCTGCTATTGTTATTTTCTTCTTCTATTTAGGAGAAATATAAAGAGTAATCCTCACTTATACTTCAGACGATGCGGTAGAAGCAGCTTTTGCGTCCCGGATTCGAGAAGAAATCTCAAGAATATTTTTGTGACGGAATACAGAAACTTATTCCACATTGGGTGAAATGTGTTACTCTTAATGTTGACTATGTTTAAAAAAATGAATGATTGTGAAAATTAGAAAATGTACTTTACCTTACTTTTTATCAGATCTCGCTATTTCTATTCATTAATGTTTTACGAGCTTGTGTGCACATCCTTTCAGCCTACCTAATTATGTAATTCAATTTTCACTTAATTGTTATAAAAGTTTTTAAAATATAAAAAAAAATCTGGTCATCGCATTTCCCTCAGCACATTTACTGATGCTGGGTAACGTTATTACGGAACATATGATATCTGGGAAAAATTGGTCACAAATGTACATCGGCAAATCTACTACTGTTGCTAGGTAACGTTATGAATCATATTATATCAGGTGAGATGGGTGGCTCAAATCTCAGAAAATCTACTGTTGCTAGTTAACGTTGTGGAACATATCATATCAGGTGAAATAGGTGGTCTGATGTATTTCAGTTAATCTACTGTTGCTAGGTAACGTTACGGAACATATTATATCAGGTGAGATGGGTGGCTCAAATCTCAGAAAATCTACTGTTTGCTAGTTTAACGTTGTGGAACATATCATATCAGGTGAAATAGGTGGTCTGATGTATTTCAGTTAATTTACTGTTGTTAGGTAACGTTGTGGAACATATCATATCAGGTGAAATAGGTGACCTGATGTATTTCAGAAAATGTACTGTTGCTCGGTAAACGTTGTGGAACATATCATATCAGGTGAAATAGGTGGTCTGATGTATTTCAGTTAATTTACTGTTGCTCAGTAACGTTGTGGAACATATCATATCAGGTGAAATAGGTGGTCTGATGTATTTCAGTTAATTTACTGTTGCTAGGTAACGTTACGGAACATATTATATCAGGTGAGATGGGTGGTCCTCATATATTTCAGCAAATCTACTTCAAGACATCACTCTTTTCAGACTTATTCTTTGCCACTATTGCAAGGCGGTGGGTTTCTGTTGGTATTTTTAACTACTCTCACAATCACTATGAAGTAGCCCGGTTCTTACCGAACGGATTTAGGCACTTAGCCCACGTTTTATCAAAGAAATTGACTTATGCAACTTCGGCACTTATCCTTTATTATTCAATAAGGTTACAATCTTCGGGAGAATATTATATAAATTTACATTATAAACTGCAGAATTAAAACATTAATCCCAAGGGCAACCTATGAGTTCCATGGGAAATGTAGATAAATTTTACTATGTGTTTTTTTTAAGTTAATTTGAACTTTAACTTGAATTTGACTTTTCCAGGCTGTTAAGAATGAACTAAACGCTGACCCTTCACAGAAGCAAGAACACAAAACAACGCTTGTCACACGCCCCATGTAAGACGGAATACAATGTTCCTAAAATAAAGTGTACACAATGGCATTCAGTTACACAGCCAAACAGTTCTATATTATCTTTCCAAATAATCCTAAAGCTTACCAAAATTTAAATAAACATGAATTTTGAAGATTTAACATTAATGTCAATAAATACAATACACAACACTGGAAATAATTCCAGTAAGTGCGCGAGTAAAAGTAAACCGAAAACAAATAAAAGTTGAGAAAGCCTAAGTATGTGAGTAACTAACCAAATTATCCCTTTCACACTAAGTATTCAGCTCAGGTTCAGGTGATCCCAGTTTATGTGGCGCTGAGAGAGAGGGTTACTGTAGAAGGGTTGTTGGCGACAAGTGTTCCCTGCCTTTATCTGGAGATTACCACCTTCCTTTGTTACTTACTTTTAGCTAGTTTTGTTTCATTTACGTATGAAATGTTCTCGCTGAGTGCCAGTGAAGCAAGAACTTACCCTATCCACAATAGTAATCTGTTAGTTTTGTTATACTAACTAAATACAGCTATCAATTATTGTGGGGTTATATATATTATAAAATTTCAACTATGTCTTGTCACGGTATGAGCTGAAAATCTTAGATGATAGCCATACCCGTGTATTATTAGTTTACCGTTCAGTGATTATAACAAAGTGTTTCAATGTTATATTCGAGTAAGAATTTTTGTATACTTACATAAGCAGAAGTAATGGTATCTTCATAAATTACTTTAATTCATGGATTATATTATAGAATGTAATATTAACTGACATTTGAATAGGCACGATATATCTGTAGACCTCCAAGTTAATTGTCAATGTTAAATGAGTCAGTGTCAAACTGTTAACTGGGATGTCTACGGGAGTTGGTTTGTATGTATTGTGAACATCTTTTACCGCTGTTTAGCATAAATATTAGTTATTATGTAAGCAGCGATATGTATTTGTGTGCCACAATGTATGTATATTTATGAATAAATATATCTCTAATTTAAAAAAATACAATTCCTACAGTATTGTAATACATATTTTACTAAATTTATTTCCTGAAGAATGGAATTTAAAACAGTATTTTTTTAATAAATGCAATTCAACAATAACTACTTGAATTTAAAGATAACCTTGTGAAAATATCTACTTTTAAAAATATAGCTTACCGTTACACCTATTATAATAGAATACTATTTTAGATTTTTTTGAATGTAAATATTTGTAAAGTAAACCCCGTAACTGTGACACTATTGGCAGAATGTATTAGCAGTTTTATAGTAATTTTTTAGAACGTACTGTGACATGCTTTAAAGTCCTAGCGTTACAAGTTTGTAATCAATGAGTGGTAAGAAGCAAAATATTTCGTTAATACAATTTTTTAACTATTTTCGTTTCAGCCTATACACATTAGCATACTTGTTGCATTACCAGTCAAAAACATTTTTAATTCTTATCAGATATTAAGTTTAACGTCTTTTAATTGTCAATAATTTTTAATTAACGTTTTCTACTGGAGAATTCAAAAGAAAATCTAAACAAGAGAAGTACAAGTGGAGCTATCAAACCGTTCTGATCATACGACAACTTTTAAACCACGGCTTTCAAATAAAAATTTTGTATTTGTATGTTGAATAAATTTGATTTACAATTTGAGCATCATTTACACAAATGTAATCAGAGAGATCAAATTAAGAAAGGTAAGATTTTATCAAATACTATAACATTTTACATTTAGATAATGTATTTCACATAAATAGGTTGTTAACATGTCCTTACAAAACACACATGTTTACAAAATTTATATGTATTGGACATACCGAAGACAAGATAGATGTGCACCTATATTAGATTTGTAGGTGACAAGTGACTCCAAGTAAATTACAAGGGACTTACTGTGATGTGTAAAAGAGTAGACTGTTGTGATCCAATAGTGCTGAAGTCGGGACAAATCTGGAAAGCGTCTCACGTCCAGATTACAGACTCTCCGCAGATTGCTTCTGCAGAGGTAAACAGTGCCTTAGTACTCCCAGAGTTTATCGGTTTTTACTGTAATAGGTTTTTACATTGTCAATTACTCAAACCTTCTATATACTTTATGAAAAGTTATTGTAATACTTTATATGACTGTTACTGACTTTTATAATAAAACGGTCTCATAAAACTTTGTTTAACTGTGAGAGGTGAAACCAAGTAAATCTGAAAAAATATGTTTTTCACGAGAAAAAAAGAAATTATATATTTTTAGCACTATTTATAAGAAACCATTAGATTTTATCATGTATTATATAGTATTCAAAAGCAAATTTACAAACAATGTATATCGTATTTATTACAAGGCTATTTTAACAGAAAATTCAGAATAATAATACTAAAGGTTATATTTAAACATATATTTCCTTCTGCGTTAAAATATTTTTTTACAATCCAGTTTAAAATGTTGCTTATATACTTAATCAAAATCAATTCCTTTTTAAGAAATCTCCTTTTTTAAAATTCAAAGCAATGATAAAAAATTAATACATAAAAATGTTACTTGTCGGAATCTTAAATATTCCGTACTGCATACAATTTGTCTCTATTAAAATATTACAGACTTCAATCACCTGACAAGATAAATAAGCTCCACCCTTTTTAAATAAAGGCATATTTCATTTCATTTCAAGTTTCGTTAAAATTCAATAAAATGTTTATGGAAATTTTAATACATTTTTATAAACTTTAATAAATATTTATACAACTTGAATAAAGTTCTTTAGAATTTATTTTCTTTCTTTAATGAAAATGAGCTTAAATAATTTATTTAAAATGAGTTTCAAAGATGCGATGTTAGTGTATACATGTTAAAACAAATAGATAGATTATTTTCAGAAATGTTTGATCATAATCGTGATAGATTCGTTCTGAAAACTTTTTATTTAATTGCATTTCAGCCTAATAATTTTACCTTGAGAAAGTAATAACGTTAACTCTGTATTGCTGTTTGTGAGAGTTATAGACAGTCTCATTTCTGCGGGCTTTCATTAATGATATGTGCAATGTAAGCAAAATATACGCAAGGTAACTGTATTGAAATACAATCAAGTGAAGCAAGAATTCACAAAATTACATTCCGCCGTGTTACAATGTTATTAGTTTAGTAGTGAATGTTCTTACTTATATGTGAGGGGAAATTATTTACTATTCCATTATATGAGTTTGTATTTTTTCCCTATGATTTAGAATAGATTTCCAGTGTAGTATTTACAATTATTAATATGTTTTTTAAAAATCGATCTAGATATAAGAGAAATGTTTTACAAATTATTCCAAAAGATTACTAAAAGGTAGTTGAAATTCTATTGCACTCTTTTCCGCCGTTGTGTGGAATAAGCAACTTCTAAAATAATTTACAGTTTGCATTCTGTGAATACTGTGTTAAGAGTAACTTTAGATGAAACCTAATTTTTTTAACTTGATGAAAACGATAACCATGAATTTGTTTAAAATAAGAAGTTTTCTTCTTTCAGAACTTTAAATGGAAACAAGGCTTTTGGGGCTCCTGCCCAATGTATACATCTACGAAATTCAAAAGTTTAATAACACTTAGTTTATAGAAAAAGTTCTAAATAATAATTTGAAGAGTCTTTGCGTGATGGTATACAATTCATACAATTAGAAGCACTTATATTACTACAATCAATGTTCTTTTTCAACTGCCAGTTTTATTTTATTTATACACACGATGCTTTTTAATTGCTAGAAGGTATTTTTTTAGTCTGAGAATATAACATTTTTCATTTAGTGTAAATTAGAACAAAAACTGTTTCTCTTTGTATTTGTTATTATGGATAACCTCCATTTGGGGTTTTAACATCGCAGGTATATTTTTTATATTAAAAATTTTATTTCTCGATAAAAATATCAATGTATGGCGCATGACAGAATGTGAACCCCAGACCAGGTACCAAATTGAATTAACAATGCACTACCAATACTTATTTGTATCTAATGTTTGCATTTTAACAGTCTTGTTTTAACAAAACTGAATAACGAAATAAAACACAATGGATAATTCGTGTTTACTTGTAAAGGTTTGTAACAAAGAGGCGAGCTTGTTACACAGACTGCTTTGTAGATTGTAACATTAGATATGTATGCTTGTAGCCTTGCACAGTCGTCCTGCTCTCTGTTACTACAAGGATACCATTATAGTAAACGTTTGCTACAAGATTACATTCTACTCTGATACAAATTACGAGTGTTTATTATTACTAATATCTAAGAAGCTTTGCAATTGCTTGCTTATTTTACACGTATTGTTGTTTTTCTTGTGATATTTACTTTTATGTCAATAATAAATAGACGATTGAATAAGTATTATTATTTCAAATCCAGACATTGAAACGAATAAAGCTGCTTTTATAGGTGTATTAAAGAAGCGTGCTTTTAATACTATGTTTATCCATATTGTAAATTATAACGTTAGATATGTGACTCTTGTACACTTTTACAGTTAAGACAATAATGTTTTGAATTAATTCATGAGCATCGCTTTAGTGAACCTTTGTATTATTAACCAAGGAAAAATAGTTTTAAATAATTTAGAAATTAGATTTAATTATTCGTTTTTGTAAATATAGCTGTTCTTAAAATTAGACGGTAAACTTTTCTATTAGTGAGAGAGAGAGAGAGAGATACTTTGATACTTTTTTTATTTACCCTGCCCCGGTTTGGACCAGAGGTCCACTCTTACACCGAGACAGGCTCAAATTTGTACAATTACATTGTCTTTTTACAGAGTTGTGGCACACAATTTTATACTAACACACATGAAACATAGACTATTATTTAAATCATAATAATCTTACTTTACTTTATCTAAACTTTAAATTGAATTGTTAATTATAATATATTATTTGACTAAAATTATTTTACTTTCTAATTTTGGTCGATTTAGAAACCACTAGCTACAATTATTTTCTACGGAAAAAGTTTACACAATTTATATTAATCTATTTAATTTATTTACTTCAACTTAAATGCGCAAATGTGTTTCTACTTTTTATATTGCACATATAAAAACACATTTTTACTGTTTTAAATATAATAAACTATTACTTAATCAAATTAACAGCAACAAACATAAGTGGAGTTACTCTAGACAATTAATATAAATCTATATGATTTTAATCAGTTTATCCTACAATGCTTTAAATTTTCAACTTTAGACTACCTTTTAAAGCTAACAAATCGATTCTCAAATAAAACGTGTATTACAATGAAATCATACATCACAAGATAAGAATTCATTTTTCCTGCTTACGGATGACGTACATTAAACACATTACTCATATCTTTTTTACTAACTTGTCCTTCAATAATTTTTTAAAAGTTTGTTCTGAGGGAACATTTTTTATATTATTGTCTAAAACACTCATTAGTCTAATAGATTTTACATGAAAAGAATTTGTATAAATCACCGTTCTGTGAATAGGAATGTGCAAAGTTGTGCTTCCAAAACGAGTGTTTCTTTGATGAACATTATACATACTAACGTAACGCTCAAACAGATAATCCGGTTTTTCATATTTCAATATCTTAAACAACATTGTTAACACAGAATATTCTAATCTTTCTCTAATGTTTAACCATCTTAAATTCCAATAATAAATAGTTACATGATCATCAAGTTTTAGGTTATAAATATATCTTATACACGCATTCTGTGCTACCTGTAATTTATTCATTAGTGAGTTATTTAAATCACAATATGCTGCTTGAGCGTAATCAAAAAATGGGAACACCAATGTCTGAATCATTAGTTTCTTTACATGTACTGATGGATTTAAAACTAAGTCTTTTAAACTGGTATAAACATTGATAAACTTTCTTAACTATACTATCCACCTGCTCGGTCCAAGGTAAAGTGTTTGACATATTAAGACCTAAATTTACAAAACTATTTTCATATTTCAGTACTGTTCCTTCAATCACGATCGGTAATACATTTTCATAATCTATATTTGCTAAGGTTCGGGAGGTTCCCAATATCATAGACTTACATTTTAAAGCATTCAAATTTAACCCATGACTTTTACACCAGCTAGAAATATTACATAAATCGGCGTTCATTGCATCAACAGCTTCATTTACCTTATTTATATTACAACTTATGTACAGCTGCATATCATCAGCATAACACATAAAATTTGCTAAACATAATAATTTCATATATTCTATTTATATAAAGTGAGAAAAGTAAGGCAGGACAATGTTGATCCCTGGGGAACTCCTACAGGATTAATCTTCCAATTGGATAACATTCCACCACTAGTTTTTACTCGTTGATTTCTATTCAATAGATATGATCTGAAACCATTGAACTACATTGTCACTAATATTATAAGACTCCAAAACTGCTAATAACAACTCATGATTTACACAGTCGTAAGCACGACTGAAATCTAGAAGTGTTTAAGACTACTATTTCCCTTTTATCCATTGACAACCTTATATCGTCCGTAATCCTAATCAAAGCCGTCCTGAGTACTATACATTGGTCTATATCCAGATTGGTATTTTACATAAAATATTACACTCATTAAACATATATAGATAATTGTTGATACACCAACTTATCCATTATTTTACCCAAAACACACAATATATTAATAGGTCTATAATCTTTAGTTTCTATAGGACTCTTAACTTTAGGTTAACGGAAGAATTAATGCATTTTTCCATTGACTTGGATAGCTACTACATAACAAAGAAAAATTAAAAACGTGTAACAACACATCTCGTATTTCATGAAAAATCAATCTAATAAACTTTATATGTATATCGTCATTACCCACAGCGTTAGATGATATATCCATAATTGCTTTGTAAACAGCTTCAACAGTTATTTGCGTGAAGTTAAAATTATTTGCTTCCAAACATCTCTTATTTTTATAATATTCAATCAAATCCCTGTCTATTTCATTATTTATGCCACAGAAATAATCATTGAGACAATCCAACTGAACAACCGGATCACCTAGCTGTTTCGATTGTTTACCAGCTCCCTGATCTCTAATGAGTTTCCACATATCTCGACTTGATCTCTCCTCACTTAAATAATTTTTAAAATATTTATTCCTCTTCATCCCTAATAATTCTCTTAACTCTATTTCTCATTAACCTATATTCTTCCCATATTTCTCTATCTTTGGATCTAACGTAACATTTATACAACTTATCTCTATTTACAATTAATTTTTTGATATCTTCATTGACCCACGGACATACATTTCTTTTATTACTTACATTTCTTAGATGAATATATTTGTTATACAGACTTGACAATGTCTCTGACAGAACTTTTACCTTATCATCAATAGTATTACAGGTATACAAATTATCCCATAATAACCCAACACACTCCTGTTTAAGTTCATCAACCTGGACATTTTTAAAATCTCTGACTACACTTATATTTTTATTTACATACAATTTAGTTTTTAAATTTATCTCTGTAATAAATGAAATCATGATAAGAAAGCCCAGATATAGAAATCTGCCCATAATAGTTCACTCTACTCAAATCGTTTGTAAACATGATATCCAGCCAAGTTTCAGATTCTGGTCTGTGGTATGTTGGGTTTAATGGTAATATAGACATATTTAAATTTTTAACAGTATCCAATAAATACGTTTTTTCGAAAAACACACGATCAGTACTTAAATTTATGTTAAAGTCTCCTAATTACTAAGACATATTTATACACTGGAAGTAAATTGGCTAAAACATCGAAAAATTCTGAAATATACCCTAGTTTAGGAGGTCGATATACTGCACACAACAATAACTTCCAATTACAATGCGATAGTTCTATGATTAAGAATTCAGGTTTCATACAATACATTGCCTGTGAAGATGCTATCACCCTATAACTGAAACACTTCCTCAAATAGACGGCTAAACCCCCCTCCCTCCTTCCCCTCCCTATCATGGGCGTATCAATTCATAGTTATCCACAAGATATGGAGTAGAAGGTATAATAGGCTTTAAAAATGTTTTCAGATAACACAATAACATCAAAAACATTTTCGTTAAACAGACTAAAGACAGTTTCTCTTCTGACCATCAAATTCTCTACATTGGTATGACCTATCTTTAAGCAATTTTTAGACTTTATAAATTTATCTTTTAATGAAACAAATGGTCCCTGATTATTTACACTAAACGCTCATTAAAATTTATTTGTAATTGAGAATACATTAAAATATAGATCCCTTTGTAAAATCCTAAATAAAAAACCCCAAGAAAAATAAACACATTAAAACAAACACATTTGAAACTGTTAATACCAACTGAAAGATCCTCAAATAGATTCAGATAATACTGTAAACAAACTATAGCAAATACACATTTTTATCATGTAACAAATCAATACATTGTAGCGTAATAATTTTCACAACTTACTTAACACTTCCATTGAGTCAATCACCACAAAGCGATCTCCAGGATTCTTGCGCATGAAGATCCTTCCATTTCTGACCCAAAGATACGTGTACTGTTTCTCCCGCTTGACCTCTCGCGCTTTGTTGAGTAGCTTCCTGTTCGCCTGGGTGAGACTGTTGTTGACATAAATCGGATTTGACTGTCCCTCCATGAACCCGATGTCCCTGGTATTGAGATTTCTCTTATCTTTCCTCTTCTGTATAAATTGTTCAAGGTCCAGCTTACGGACGAAACGGACCACGATGCCTCCCGGCCTCCCATCTGCACCCCCTGCCGTCCTGTAGCGGTAACAGTTATCTATCATATTTACTTGAAATTCAAATCCGATTGCAGCAGCCACTCTGGATATCAGATCCAGAAGATCCTCTTTATCCTTGCTGGGAATCCCATTGATCTCGATCACATTTTCCTTTGACGCCTGCTCCAGGAAATTGGCTTTGTTGGTGAGTTCCTGTACAGTTTTCCTCAAATTAATGTTTTCTTGATACAGGTGGAATATGTCCTCCTTGATTCCTCTCACCTGTTTCCCTACTTCCTCAATTTTGTTACCGTTGTCAATTATCCATTCAGAGTATTTTTCCATGTTATTTTTGAAGTCAATGTTTATTTCTTTCATTTCTCGGCGAAAATCTCTCATTTCATTCATTAAACCGAGTATATCAGTAGACTTTATCTTATCAGCGGCCGCCTCCTGCGTCGCTACTGATAAGTTGAGTCCGCTTTCTCCCGCACAAACAGGACATAACCATGGCTGATTCTTTTCATAGTCTTGCTTAGAAATTGAAGTACATTTAAAATGGTAATTTTCACCGCACTCAGAACATACTGGCCTGCATGAATTATGAGAAAACCCCTTAGCACATTTTTTACAAACGATCTTTCTTCTGATCCCAGTTTTTTGAAATATTACTGGAATCTGAGCCGACATCTGAATCACTGTGTTTTTGAGTTTGAAAAAAATACAGGTTTTTCACTCACCGGAGTAACTGGGGTATTATCATCCCGAACTGCCTTTTTTCGTATCACACTCAGAACACTTCCAATTAACATTACTAGACACAATATATTGAAAGTCATCGTCAGTCAATGTACCAATACAGTCAAGATGATAGACTTTTTTTTGCATAAGAAAACACTTTACATACTTACAATTGGCTTTGTGACTCCAACAGTACATATAGAACACTTCATTGTTGAATAAATTCAGTAATAAAAGAAACAGAATAGTACATAAACAGTCTTACACCGGTAGTACGCGGACACAAGATAACTATGGCAAGTACCTAACCTCAAAATTGACACACACTGTCGCACAGCGATGCTTCCTCCTCGGCGGCTCGGCCACAACTATTCAATAGTTGAGAGAGAGAGAGAGAGAGAAGAGAGAGAAAGAGAGAGAGAGAGAGAGAGAGAGAAGAGAGAGAGAGAGAGAGAGAGAAATCTTTATTTACAAAATCATTAAGATTTGAAATGGCGTCAATATTACAAACTTTGCTAACGTTTGAAGATTAATAGGCATTCAGAGTAAAGCTTCTCCAATTATTCAGAAATTCAGCTACCGTGTAGAACGGCCCGCGCAGACAAACCAAGTTTTCAGAGAAGTCTTCCAATTTGACCAGATCCAGCACCTTCTTGAGCTCATCGGGCAGCGTATTAAATATTAAAGAGCTTTTCTCCAAGGTAAGACGGCTTTCTATCGAACGAGAGCTTTGTACGATGGTAAGGGAGATTGTAATTATGAGCAAATCTTGTGTTTCGGCCATGTATATTAGCATTAAGCGGTGACATAGAGAATCTACATGTTCCCCGCCAGATAAGACCATCATTAATTAATTAGTAAACTAAGATGTAAGGTTGAATTATGTGTTTGAAGATTAGGTAATCCACCTATATCATCCTTTTGACGTCCAAACATAAGCTGCTTATTTTTGTTCTTCATTGAAGACAAGGGCGTTGTTGTGGCAATATTCAAGAGCATTATTCAGTGCTATAAAAGAATCAACTTCCAATTTTTTTGAAACATCTACCAGCTGAAACTACGACTGTGTCGTCAGCGTACATGAATGAGCTTCAGTAAGGACTGATGTGGGGAAGGAAGATCGTTTGAGAAAAGGATCGAAAAATCACAGGCCCAAGCGCTGAGCCTTGGAGAAACTCCTCTTGATATTGAACGCTGGCTGTATCTTTAGAAAGTCATTTCATTTTTTGGTCACTTGCTGAACTTCAAAGACTTAGTTCCTGTCATTCAGATAACTGGAAGAACCATTGCAAAGCTGCTTCCTTTATTCCCAATGACGAGAGCTTCAACAGGATGAGATCGTGGTCCAAGCAATCGAATACTATACATACATTTAGAAAGAAACCAGTTACATTGTTTCCATCTTCGATCCTGTCAGTCAGATTTTCTACCAAGTTCACCAAAGCTGTAATGGTTGACTTCCCCCGAACGAACCCGTGCTGACTCTCATTGAGGAGTCTGTTTCCCTCAAGGTGGTGAAGTAACCGCACGAGGACTGCTTTCTCAAGCAACTTTTGAAAAGGCAGGGAGCAAAGAGATGTGCCTATAGTTTCGCATGTAATCTTTTTTTCCACGCTTGTGAAGCGGTATTAACTTTGAAACTTTCATTTTCTGAGTAAAAATCCCTTGTCGCAGTGAAAGGTTGAAGATATGCAGCAAGGGATTCCTGCGTTTTTAGAACAGAATTTCACTGGTGGGGGGGGGGGGGGGTGGGGGGGGGGGGGGGTGGGGGGGGGGGGGGGTGGGGGGGGGGGGGGGTGGGGGGGGGGGGGGGTGGGGGGGGGGGGGGGTACAATTAATACATAGTGAAATATTAAATCAAGTCTGGAAGGTCTAATAGTTTGTATTAACTGTAAGTGGAAAACGCTTTTCTGCTTACTTATATGTATAAATAATGTATGACACTTATTCACATTTTTCTTTCTATTCACTTTTACTTTTTTCAGTTTATATAATTTTTACGTTGTTACTCATGTTTTATATAAATGTATTATTAATAGAAATGTAACCGTAAAAATTTAGGTAATTTTAGTACAAATTACTAATGGTGCAGTAGTAATATAACTTTAAAAATAACTGTGACGAAATAATGCCGATCTTCACAAAATATTTTCTAGCATGTTAGCAAAATTATAAGTAATTCAAATCATCCAAAATTCCAAAATATCGTAAGGCCCTATAGGTTCCACTTAAAAAATGTTCGTTGTTTACTCTTAGTCCTATACGGTAACATTCCGATAGAAAGGTCCAAGGACTTAAAACGCTGACTTATGAGTTTCCTCTTTTCTCGAAGACAGGAGTCAGTTTTATCTCTGTATATAAAGTTATATTGAAGCCCATGCGACTGTCCTGTCGTTTGTTCGATAGCTCATTCGTTCTGTTTCATATGCACTGTCGGATACTCCATAGTCCATCATTATGGAATCATTGTTCTAAGTGTTTTATTTGGGATTTTTTTATGTGTTCTTCTCAAATTGCACAAAGAGAAGGAACGGATTTGAATACGAAAGAATTAAAGAGCAAGAGAGTCATAAAGAACATGAATGATAAAATTTGGGTGCTACGTTAGAATATAAATTATTTGTAGAACAAACTACTTTTTATAAAATATTATTTAGTATTTACTTTTACCATTAAATTCATGAAGTTTGAATAATTAATTTTAAAATAGGGTTCCTTCCAATATATGTAGCACACACAAGTAAGAATTAAATAACTACGAAAATAATATAAACTTGCAGTCTATATTTAAGTTAAGTCATTTTAAATAATGTTTTGGCAGTGTTTACTTAAACTGACTTTCCTCCTGAGGCAAAAATTCAAGATTGTCACATAAAATTGATTATTATAATTTCACGTATTGCCTTCTTTTCGGTTTTGTAAGTGACTTTATAGGTGTTTAATATTAATTTTAATATAGGCAAACGAAATGCCTATAATAGTAAAAAATATTATTAAAATCAATAGGTGCGAACAATATACTACTATAGAAAAGTTTCAACGACAAAAAGAAGGTGGTAATCTCCAGACAGAGAGAGAGAGAGTACAGTTGCTGGTAACAACCCTTTCTACAGTAACCCGCTCTCTCAGCGTCACATAAAACTGAGATCACATGAACATGAGCTGAATACTTAGTGTGAAGGCATCATTTGGATAATTACTTGGAATACCTACATTTACATGTTCTCAAAATATATCAAAACAAAAAAAATCTCTTAAAGTGCTTTGCCACAAATAAATTTTAAATGATTTTCCCTTTTAAAAATTGTAAATTTATTTTTTTTTTGCCCTTAACAAAAGTATTTACATTTTTTTATGAGATAATTAGAACGTATATATTATATATGAGTGGTATTAATGGTTTATAATAAAATTGGGAAATATAATTCGCTATGCATTAGAAGAACCTATTACCCGAGATGGTGGAATAATTTATACTTGTCTGTTTGTCTATCTATCTCCTTTTAAACAAAGAACTTAACGTTGTCCTTATGGATAACAATAAAGGTAACGGGAACCAGGCAAAATAAAAGATTTTGAAAACAGTACTAAGTACATCCATATGCCATTTTAAAATGAGATATACAAACAAAGTTTACCTGAAAAAAAAAAAAAACACGTTTAATATCATTTTGTAAGCATTTTTTGAGGCCTGTTTCTTACAAAAAATGCAGAAGAAACACCTTTACGCTTAGGCTATGTACTTTGCGTTATTTAGTTTAAGCATATAAATCAATATATTGCTGTCTTATCTAGGACAGTGAGCCGTACAGTAGACTACAATCATTGAGAGGCTCTACTGATTGTCATGTAATGCTGCCGCGCCGCCCGCACCGGATGTCGCACAAGTACGAGTTATCACGCTATCTGCTAGAGTACTTTGTGTTATTTAGTTTAAACATATAAATCAACATATTGCAGTCTTATCTAGGACAGTGAGCAGTACAGTAAACTACAATCATTGAGAGGCTCTACTGATTGTCATGTAATGCTGCCGCGCCGCCCGCACCGGATGTCGCACAAGTACGAGTTATCACGCTATCTGCTCATCTTTGTTGAGTGAAACCTAAAGTGGAGATTTAATATCACCATTATATAATAAAAACTACAACAAATCTACTTATCTACTCAAAATAGACTATAAAACAATAACGGAAGGATTAAAATGAAAGAATCATAAGAATATATAACCCAGGAATTATATTATGTATTTTTAGATTTTGTGATACTTATTTTATTTGTATGAGTTATTATTTACAGAAACTACGTCTATAACAACATACACAAACGTAACATTAATATACAAACAGTTCCATTCCCGAAAACCAACTAACGAGAGGGCAAGAAGAGAATTACAAGTCTGTAGCTATCGGAACAAGATCTCTACACTCTAAGGATCTTCTTACTAAGAGAAAGATGTTGCACATTAAATATTCCATTACAGCATGTTTGTAATTCTGCTGAATCCTTACATGGTCAACTAACTTTCTTGACATACTTTCTGGCTTCTTTATATGCTCTGATATTTGCACTATTTTATACTAAATAATAATGGAAATGATAATAAAATCTCTTTAAAGTATCTTTCGTATATTTAACATCAAACAATGAATGAATATCTAAATGATACAACGTAAATCTTGAAAACACGATTAAAATGGATAAAACCATACATTACACTAAAAAACGTGTAAAATGAAATTGGGGGAATCTTATCATAACAACAAATTCATGTTCAGTGACATGAAATTCAAGCTGATGACCTCAGGTTCACGAAAAGTGTAATTTTATCTTCGTTCTGTATAAATATTGATTTATTTTGAAAGATGATTGTGTAGTTACACTTTATATGTATTTCATTAGTTTTGCTACATCAAACATGTATTTATATAATAACAATATCTTGTCTTCTCTACTTGTGAGAACACCCGTTTTTAATCTTTACTTTCTTATTGAATGAATTTAAAAAAAGAAGTAAAATGTTCTAAAACAAATCGTAAAACTAAATCTATAATAGCTCTCCTAATTACTAATAGTTATCTTATACATGGAGATATTCATTCAATATATCGTCTCAAGTATAAGAAAACTTACTCTCCGTGCGCCCTGTAACTTATAGGCTCCAATTAGATTTTTTCTAATGTGAAATGTAAAATATCAATATCTTACAATGTAGTATTTATTATAAACTGTAGCTTTACTTTGATCGTTTAACGACGATAGACAACAACACAAACGTTAAAGGGAAATGCATTTTCAAGATAATCTTTATCACTAGTAGAGTTTACTTAGGATGTTTTAAATATGTATATAAACTACTATTTTTCAGTCGTACTGGCATCAATCTAATGCTCTTGCACTAAACGTGTCTTATAAGAATTATAAATACATTTGCCTATATGGCCCGTACCTCATGGGTTGCCTAAGTTCCAATATTTATCTTTCGTAACTATTTTTGATCATTTAAAACAGCTGATCACTAGAACAGAACTTTCAGGAATTTTAAAATTACTGACGAAATAAATAATATAAACTGGTTGGTTGTAAGATCTAATAACGAATTAATAAATCTTATTTATTTATGATATTTTCCCTCTTCTATTAACCATACAATGTTTCAGATGTTATTGGAAAAAGTTATTTTAAGAAATAATAACTTCCTTATCTTTAACCACGCTTAATGTCTACAATCATACCCACTCACAAAGGTTGATGCAATGGAAAATCTCATTCATCTTTTCCTCTTAGAGATGCCCTAAGGGATACTTCAAATAGAATTACAAAACTAATAAAATATTTTCCCACGTGTATTCATAATACAATATCTAAGTTTTTAATGGCAAAGAACAAATACATCCTTAGGTTATCTTTTACCACGCTTAATGTCCATAGTTATACACACTCACAAAGGTTTGTGTAATGTTCCTGGAAAACCCCATTTATCTGTTTTACTTAGAAATGCTCTATGTATATCAAGATGGGTTATAGTAAAATTGAGATTAAAGAGAATGGTAAAATGTTCAAAGTCTGCAATTCAACAGACAAGTCTAGGTACTGAGTTCCGAATAAACACTGGGGTTTGTTTAAGTTCAAGGTAAATAAATAAAACTATCTTCCTAAATTTCAATTCAAGTTTTTTGCTCAAATTTTAACGTGAATAACACCAAGGTTAGATTGGAAATGATTAACTATATTTAAAGGTCTTAGCCTAAGTATACAAAATATTAGGAACGATAATTTTTTTAAAGTACTCATATTGTAATCTGTTCAGAAGGGGTAAAGAAGAAAAAAAGTATCTTTATTTTGAATTAAATACATAATTTTATTGTAAAGTTTTAAAATTAGAGACTTTTAATGTTTAATGCACGCTTTAGTGGGATAAGTACATTGAATAATATAGGAAATATCAATCATATTCATTACTAAAAATCAGTCTTTTAGAATAAAAAATATCGATTTTCTATATTACAATAGGGCCATTAAGGTGTTATGAAAGTATGGCCATTAACAGATGAAAAATATTAAGAGAGTAAAGTTTTCCTTGTCTTTGAAACTTTGATGTTTAACTTCACAAAACAATAGAACAGAAGTCGGAACATAAATTGTTAACATTCCCTTTCCACAGTGTATTATCATTCTTGCAGTTCATTGAATAGAATGCTACTGGTTTGGACGGGAGTAAAGAAGAAAACAAAGTATATTCATCTCATAAAATTAAAACATTTTCTGTATTATATTAAATAAATTGCTCACACTTTCTAAACTTTCTTTACATTTCTCTCCTATTTAATCCTCAGGCTAGTAATGACGGCCAACAATAAGTGAAAATATTTCACATAAAATAGTGAATGTCCTAGGTATATAACTAGATACGGTGGTATCTTATTCATTCCCACAAATCATCTAACATTCTATGAACCTGACACATCTTTCACAGGACCTATTTTCTTTCATAATCTTCCAGATAAAGGTGTAATAAAGGATTGTAGGTTTAATTTAAATATGTTTATGATTGGACATGTTTTACTTAATTAACAAATTCCGGTTTTCTGGATTAGAGTAAAGGATTAGACGAATAAGGTTTTCTGTTGCCTAATATAATTATTAAAAATTAAGTAAAATTTACTCTATACTACTACGTGATATCTGTAAATACTAATATTTGACTAAATATTTGTCAGTATACCGTAAATCACATTCCACTTAAATAAACCAAGGTTAATGACATACATAGCTGCAGCACACCACAGCGTTGACTTAACGTTTCAATATTGATGCAACCACAATCGTTTGTATTGTCGGGATTTTAGGAGAGCTCGTAAATAGATAACCGATTCTCTTGCATCCTTAGCCTAACTGCTCAACGTATCAGAGCTGTATCCATTTATTTAAATACTACGCATTATAGTATTTTCTAGAATAGACTGTTACTGATATTTACGTACAAATAGGTTATAACCTAAAATTGATGACTTTAAGTAATATTTGATTACTGAGCCGGTTCAATACCTATATCTCCCCGGCTCATGTGTGTTTTTATATACTGTATGTGTGTGTGGTTTATTGGCTGCAGGGGCCACTGACCATTTGGAAGGCGTTTTGGCCTTTCCGGGAGGGTGGCGTCAAGAGTCCGAACCGTGGTGTACAAGTTAGGAGTAGCTCCAGATTGAAAATTTTGTTTATTTAAGTTGTTTTGTTAGTTTTACTGAGCTGTTTTCCTTCTGACATGTGCGGCTAAGTTTACGGCCCCTCACTGATGAGGTCCAAGAGATGTGTTGATTTTCTCCTGTCATCTCTCCATCATGCGTGGTCCCCAGAGAACCTTCGCTTTTGCGCTCTTGCTGAAGGACGGCCACCATGATGGACAATATCTTCTAGTCAACATCTGTGATATACCTGCTCATATTCTTTATTTATTTGTTATTGTTATTGTTGCCAATTATATAGTTTATATTTTGTTATTTAATTTTAAGTTAGTTTTAGATATTATTTAGTTATTTCTTGGATTTCATTAGGAGCCCGCCCTTAGCCGAAGGATACCGGGTGGAATTGACATTTCTTGTTTCAAATTATGGCTTTTCTAATTTTTTGTATGCAGGTGCACCTGACAAGGATTGTTTGAAGTATATACTACTGCAGGCACCCTTTTTTTTATTATTTTTTTATTTTTATTTTATAGCCTATATATTTATATTGACAGGAAGGTTCATTTTTGGTGTGAAATTTGTTGAAAAAATTTTGTTTTTCTCTCGCTGGATAGGCCTATGTTATGTCATAGTAAATGAACCTGAGTATACTGACCACGGTGTTCTTTATTTTACCTAGTTTAGTTTTGATCCGGCTTCCCGTTCGCCACCATAGGGGCGCGCTTCCCTGATGGTTTTGCTGTGGGTGTGCGAAGCGGCGATGTACGGTTTCAATGCCATTTGTTAAAATTGATTAAAAAACTAATTCTCCTGAAATTATTTAAAAGGTGGTATAACAGTTTTAAAATTACTAAAATATACGAAAATGTATAAATAATATGGCAAGAGTAAATAAGGAAATTTAGATTCTACATCCTAATCAGTTTATCGTCCAAGCAAATTGCTCTTATTATTTAAAACTGATTCCTAATTAGAAAATACAATGAAAATAAAAAAGATTAATTATACAATTTATTTAATCTGGCATTACCAGAATGGACACGTTATTTTGTTTGTTTGTGGTACATTTGAGTGCATAATTTGAATATTGACAGAATTTCTTGTTCGAAAATTGTTTGTAGAATTTAAAGTATTGGTGGACGAAATTGCCAATTTAGTTTTTTTGATATGTTTTAATACTAGATATTTTGCAAGACTTTTTAATAAAACCTTGCTTAACAATTGACATTCAGACTATTCTAAATACAGTATACATACTCAATATTGAAAAACATATGAAAATTAAGACATTTAAATGGCTAAACAATAATAAACAAGTATTTAATAAATACATTAATAATTAATCAAAATTAAAATTTATTTAACATGGCCTAATGGTTAATGAGAATACGGTGTTATATGTGATGTATAAACAAATCAGATATTCCATGCGTGGAAATCAAATCTTAATTTACTATCAATTTAATGAAACCTGCATTTATTTACTATAACATTATAAAAACCTTTGCATAATTCTTGTACGTATTTCGTGAAGTTATGCAGCACTTCATCTGCATAGTGATAAAAAAGGCCAAATATTCTGAAAACGAGCTAATACGCAAACAGGTTTTAATAAACAATAGGCTATTAAATCACAAGGGTTTTGAGGTTTTAACAAATTTCACTTACCCTAAATAAAGAAAATAAATTATACTCAATAATTTCATAGACAAGTTCATAATGGTTTTTGTTTAAATGTAGTATATGAAAAAATAATTTCATCATTCCATCAGTGAGCGTCTTAAGTTAAAACAAATTGGTACCATTCAATTTATTTAGCCATTATTTATCCTGCACAGTATATTTTATCTGTGCAATATAATTTTTTTTTATAATTAGAACAAATATAATTCTTTTAACTGTACTAAAAAAATTTCATTAGGATTATTTGCCTCGAAATGGACGCGTCCAATGTGACCAATAAATGACTGTAGCCCAAATACTTAAAAATTTTAATCATGTTTAAGATTATTGCAATTATAATTCAAAAAAAATGAATTGGATTTTTAATTGGTTGAACATTGAATCAACATGGCTACTTCAAAGTGTATAATAGAACGTGCAAAATAACCAATGTTTTTTTGTTTTATATAAATAATTGGACCAGGCAATTTTGAAATGTGCAGAGAAGAGATGACAAGGACACGGTGCTGGGAAAAGTTTAAAAGGCGTATATCAAGAATGAGGAAACGAACACGAACGAAGCCAACACTGATGAGATGTGACAGAGAACCTGCGCAGAATGAAGCTAGAGGCGAAGACTCAATGTGGTTATGATGGTGATGGCACAAGACAGATACTGGGTTGAAAAACCAGTGTCAGGCAGCGAGCCCCTTATAGGGAACTGGCTTGAATAAAGTAGGTAGGTTCCTCTTAATTAGTTTGTTAAGACTCACACAAACACACATAAGAAAATGCCTTTACGATTCATTAATTTATGTTAACAAGTTAAAGGAAATAAATCAATATAATTAAGTTCGATCCAGAACTGTGAGTGCTCAAATAAGCTACAATCACTGAAAGGCCCTCTACTTATTGCCGTGTAACTAAAGACACACCGCGACGAGCTTCGTGCCGGATGTCACACAAGTGCAAGTTATCACGCCATCTGCCCATCTTTGTTGAGTGAAACTCGCACTAGAAATCTGAGAGTGGAGGTTTCATTGACTGTATTAACGTGTACAATTTGTTTGTGTACTCAAAATAATAATTAAACAATATTGTAAGGACTACAGGTTACAAAAGAATATAATACCAGTTATAAGACTTATTGTATTTGTAGAAACGTATGGTATGTATTGACTGTGTACTGATATAATACTAGTGTCAACTTAAGGTGTTTAGGTAATTCCCAAGCGTTGCATTAGAACAAATTTTTAAGTTTTACACCGTATTATGGCTTTTAGTGTTATGGATTACACAGTTTTAAGCTACAGCAATGACTTGTTATTAATTTTTTTGTTCAAATAATTGCATTATGGCACTAAAAGGTTTTTAAAATACAGCAAGTTTCATAGAAATGTATTTTTCTCCTAGCGATTGGTATAATAACGGTATCTTAGATCATTATAATACATAAGAGAAAATTTATAATGGAAATTAAATTTTAAAACTGAAACTACTAGGCCTACTAGTACTAGGCTAACATACTACTATATTATGTTATACATTACAAACACATAAAAGTAAAAAAACATTTTTTCGAACTTTGACTATAGGATATGTTAATATAATGAAATATAAAAAAAAACTAAAATGCCATTACTATTTTTATTGACTAAGCCATTTTCTATTTAAATTCATAGGCGTCAGTTATTGTGTACACAAATGGTTCATTCTTATCTCCATAGGCTTCTATGAGAGGAGAAAACGAGAACATCAAGTCTGTAGTTATCAGAACCAGATCTCCACACTATAAGACAGAGCATCGTCTTACCAAAAGAAAGCTGTTGCCCATTAAATATTCCATTACAACCATGTTTCAAGCTCTGGTAAGTTCTTACGTGATTACCTAACTTTCTTGGCCTTCTTTATGGCTTATTTTTGTAAGCTGAAACGTGTTCTTGTATGAACAAGAAAATGTGTCAGCAGTTGTGTGAACTTAATATTAACAGTAAAACATTCCAAGCATCATTGTAATACACTTTCATTCTATGAATAAAAATTAAAATAAAATGTTGGAAAACTCTTAATCATGAAAATAGTAATTTAACCAACTATGATACAATATTGAACACAGTTTAGAACAAATAATGATTAAAATAAGTGGACTAACAAGTTTCAACAAATTATTGCATTGTTTATGACGTGGTATTACCAGGTAATACCTGCATGTATGCATTATTTATACAAGAGACACTCGTCGAATGCAATGAATTGTAAGCGTATACAAGTAGTAAGCGATGAGTGTCCTCCGAATAATGAGAGGCTCTGGTGGTAAATATTTTAACGGTAAGTTACGTAGCCCACCACTGGCGTTAGAACCTCAGAGCTATTGAAACGGATACAAATGTGATGGGTTGTTTAATATTCGATAAAAAAATAAAAAACTGTTTTGTTAAATTTCAATTACTCTGTAATGGTAAACATTGTATTGTTTTACTTCTGATAACCATTTTTACCTTCTGATTGATAAAAATAGAAGTGTTAATATTTATATATTTAATCTACTTGGTTAAATATATGATCCCGTACGATAAAGTAATAAAAACATGCATAGCGCTTCGTCTTTATGATAAAGCCTATTGAATTTTAACTTAATAGATCTAGTTTAATATATAATCTTGATGCTCATCTTACTACTTGCAGATGTTGTATTTATACATAGCACTGTAACAATTTGAAAGTTCCAAAAATATATTGAATGCCACTCGTAAAAGTATAGCAATAATTATTTTTGAAATTACTTTTTCTATAACGTGGGCATTCATATACTGCAAAGATTTATTAAAATACCTTTTAATGGAAAAAAAATGTGTTCGAAATTAAGGTAATTAATTATGTTAAGAGTTTTGTAACGATTAGGTCAACTAAATAATGTAAACCACTTTATAAACAGTTATATACGGCTTTTTATGAAAAAAAAAATTAAAACTTCTACATCAATACATAAGTACATGTGTGTGTGTGTGTGTGTGTGTGTGTGTGGTTTTTTTAATAACTTTAGGGCTCCATTTAATATGGTTTATCATGATTGTTGTTTATTATCACATTTGCCAATTTCATTAATTGTATTTATATTAATTATTTCAATTATTCTGAGTTCTAAAATATTGTACATTGCATAAATACACGTGGATATTTTATTACGTAAAGCAGCAATTAGATTTTCCATACTAAAAGTTGGTTTTTGCGTTACTAATATTATGACAGCAGGTTATAAATTTTACAATAACAAACAATATAATTAACTTATATATACTCACGTTTATGTTATGTCATTGTTGCTACTAAAGATAAAGGATTAAGTTTAATACCTAAGACAAGGTTAGAGTACTTGTAGTGGTACAGTAAAAATCCCTGTCTGTAGTATACTTCTTTCTTCCTCAAGATAAGAAAAATGTTATGACGAAGTATAAATAAACATGAATTAGACATTCGGCAGGAAGTTTAAAGCGGAAATTACTGAACTTATCAAGATTTTGTACATTTCACAAGTCCTGATTTAACAAATCCTCATTTAGGTAGACAAGTAAAAGCTTTCATGAGTTATTTAACAAAAATTAGAATAATATTTATGTTTTTGTAGTGCATTAACATGTCAATAACAAATTTTCCAGTTACAAAGTACCGTTTCTTGACATAAGGTACGAATCGTTTAGAAGTTATTTAGCTTTAATTTTAAACAAAGTTACATGAAAATATAAATCCTCATGGAAACAAAGAACAACGACGTTACATGGCTACATGAGGCACATATCACTAATTATAATATATAATATGGTCAATAACAGTGTTAGATGTAAACAAAAACGCTGTTGTTAATTTAAATATTGTTTTCTTCTCTTTATGCCAGACAATTGGTAACCTGGATTGGTGGCAACATAAATGGCAACGTTCAACGGTCTGGGTATTGATATGAGCAGAGACGTTTTCAATTCGTCTGTAACGTACGCCATGGTAATTTATGGGAATATCTTACACTGAATATGAGTAAAATATTATACACTAACTTGCTAAGGTAATACGCGATTATTAAAACACAATTTGTATCATGCACTGAACTCTACCTCGCTTCTAATGTTCATGTATTACCACACCACGTGAACAATACAAAACGCGTCATCATTAATCTAAAAATAATCTACTCAATTCATTACTGATAGCAATTCAATATTTGGAAGAAATTCCGTATACTATATGCTGTCGACGTTGCTGCTGGCCAATACGTTACAAGTAAGTGCTGACATGCATATTTCATATTACGTATAACCGAAATAACATATAACAGGGAATTGTACTTTAATAGATAGATCTTAACCCTTCAAGATTAAAGATAATCAATTAATATAACGTACTAATATAGGTAACTGACATACTACTATGGATGGATGATTCTGAATGGCATGATAGATTATTAAAACAACATAGTACTAATCCGAACCCTGCCCTTACAATATAGCAAAGTTTACCACGAATTCTTCAAATAAGAAGTATCATATAACTGGATAAAACATGAATTCTGGGTCCACGGTTTTATGATAACTACGAAAGCTGACAACTAGAAAATTAGTATGACCTCAAAGAGACGACGAAAACTACGAATTTAGCTCCCACGAAATTTTACCACTACGAAACATAAAGACAACAAACCTGCGGCAGAGCTCACAGGAGTCTGTCCTGGTGATAGAGGTCTATTTGTTTAACACATTAATTTTTTATATTTTTATTTGTTTTATTGTTATTTTCTATTTTATAATGTATTATAATTTGTTTACTGTGTTTTGAATTTAAAATTACGGCTGTATACAATGTATTCTTATTTTAAATTTATAATATACCTGTATCACTCTCATAAAAACTACACTCGTAACCCATTATCTCTAGTAGCGTTTTATTCAACGCCATTTTCCAAAAACCTTATACAGTAAAAAGGTATTATGTATAAATTAGACCAGAAAAGGAAATAAACATTATTCTATGAAATCATCCCAGTCGGTCTTTGACAGCTATCAGTCTCACCAGTCAGTCATCTTCCAAGACTAAGACTTGTTTGGTCATGAAACGTATATTTGCATGGGTACCAAAACGTTCAACAGAGTTATTAAATAGGTCACATGATTATAAGAGATTCCTAATTTATAATTATTCATTTTAGTTTTTCCTCAAGGTTTACAACAAGGAATTGTATCTGAAGGCTTAATTGACGTCGTGTATACATGACGAGTAAAGTATATTTTTGGACAAATTTTTTATTACAGGGATATTGCTCTTAAATCTAATCCCATACCATGGGGTAAATCATGTTCTAGCGTTATATCAGGAATTTTCGTTTTCATACCTGAACCAGTTGCGTTTTGAATAGTAGGTAGACAAGTGGTCTAATATGTCACACATTAGATTTGAGAGAGAGAAATAAAAATCTCAAATCAGAGGGCTGGTTAAAATCATTTCTGTGACTATAGCACTTTTTATCAGTAACATAAAAATTGTATTGTAAAGTTCCCTTCTTACTTTGTTTTGGCCTATTAGGAGCGGCAATATACTGTAAGTATTAAAATGAATCAGTCTCTTAAAAAAATATTCTATTGGGCCGTCATTGAGTGAATATATTACAACATTAACCATACTCTAATAATACCTAAAATATACAGAATCATCAAGCATCAAGTTAAAAAGAGTTTTAAACACGACCTCCCTAGCCTTCAGTGGCTGGCTTTGGGCCATTTAGTGATTAATGTACTTGTTTCATTATAGTTTTTTTGCACCATAATATATCAGACCGTATTATAACAACGTAGTGTAAAGCCAGCGAGACAGTATTCTGCCCTAATTAAGCTTTACGTGTCAGAGGTAACCCAGACTAAGGTGTATCAGAAGGCTCAGCCTCTAATTAATTGAAATTTAATTACGTTCTTGACCTTTCCTGATGAATCCATCTTCGCTAAAAAAAACGTGCGACTTGTAAGGTTTTAGGACTAATTAAAAGGAGGAAAGGACTACTAAACATAATACAATTAGTATATGTTGCAAAGGCGTACATGTTCATTAGAAAGCGTTGACTTTTGTGTGCACATGTTTAGAGGAGTTACACATTTCAGAAGGAGAAGTTCATTAAAAAAAAAGAAATTAACAAATGACTTGCAAATTTGTTTGTATTGTACATGGAATATGTTTTATAATCTTAAATGTATAAGAAAAATTTCATATTTAAAAGTAAATTAACTATATTATATATCTTAATAATAATTTAGTTTTAGTAATTAAATTAGATTTAATTTTTGATAGTTTATAAAAATTAATTATAGTGAATCAGCCTCATTCTTTTTTATAATTTATCAAATACATATCGGATAACAGGCCACATCGTGATGTGTTAATGTGAAATTTCTCTCTCTGAAATAACTAATTTATAATAAACATTTGGCACTAGTGTTCATTAAAATTGTTTAAGTATGTATACTCTGCTCATAGCTTTTTAGTTTCGTTAGGGAAGGTTTGCCCTAGGCTGAAAAATTGTTTTTGTCTCCGTGGCTTTATTTTTACGTAATAAAAATTGAAAACCCGTTAAAATTATAATTTAAGGATGCAGTTTGTAAATACTACACCATCTGTAATTCGTTGAGTGACAAGCAAAATTAAGATAATATTATTTTCAAAAATAAAGTATTATTTATCAAAATACACTAATAATGTCTAAAAATTATGATCAACACTATCAGTTCCAGGGCTCTCGGGTAACATGTGATGTACAACTTAATACAATATTACTACGCATTCAGCTCTGTGTGAATAAATTTTACACACACCGTCAGACTTAGTCAATGAACTGCCTAAAATTTTAGATTCACACTGGAAATGTAAATACATTTTGCATACGGTAGTGGGCACTAGTGGAACGTATATATGTGAAATAAAGTTGGCACTTGAAACATTTTGTAGTCTTTTGCTCCCTATTTGAGCCATCGCCGTCTTATAAATTAACAAGACTGCTGTTTTACTCATGTATAGACATTTTAGATGTTTGGGAGACATTGTATAGTAAAGAGTATCATCACTGAAAATAATGAAAAAATATTTGGAAGGAGACAGTCGTACATAAAAACTGCATGGGACCCGAGGCTCACAAAGAAGCTGGTGTACCATGCAAGAGATGATGCAGTAGGCCTTATGTTTAGAATAGTGTATGTGTTAAAAAACGTTTTTGGGCATAATTAATTTTGTAGAAATATTTGTTGTAAAAATATCCTAATGCTCAAAATTTATATATTATATATGTGTGTGTGTGTGTGTGTGTGTATGTATGTATATATATTTCATTGTCTATCAAAATTTATAGATGTATGATGGTGTATAACAATTAAAACAATCTCAGACCGAGTGTATCACCATGACTAAAACTGATTACAAAGATAAGCTAAATTAAGATGCTTCATCGATTTAAGTCATTAAAGAGCGTAACGTGTCTGTGCCAAACGTAACCCAAGCCACATATGGCCTTAACCGATCAATTTATCAAAGTGATTCACGGTGGCTGATAGCGTTTATATATTTTGTGGCATATAACATAAGTATTTGCTAAGACAAGAGATGTTCATAAATTTATACCGCATTGACTTCCAACGTCTGACCTTCTCTTTGTTCAAGTGCTTCGTTCATAAAAAGTTTATATTATAAATATAAGGGTTGTTTAACTATGTCATTATAATAAGCATCAAACAAAGAAAATATTCCGTTCAATATGATACCAAAATAACAAATTAAGATTTGGATGAATAGAAAGAGTTGTTTTTTAATCGTTACACCGTTTTATTATTTAGTCCGTTTATAACTATAATTGCTGTTCAAATTAAGGTATTTTAGTAGTTGATATTATTTTAATGCAATTGTCAATATACAAATGTGAGAAATAGCGTTTCTACTTATTACTGTAAACTGAGCTAGAAGAAAAAAAAAACTAATTATTTTCTTTCTTAAATGACGGGATGTGCTGTTATGAATGTAACTACTACAAGTACTGCCGATGGCAGATGGTGGAATTTTAGAAAGTAAAGTTCCCCGTGTCTTTGAAAGTTTGAGGTTTAACTTTGCAAAACAATAGAACAGGAGTCGGAACATAAATTTCTTACCATAACTTCTCCTCAGTTTATTATCATTCTTGCAGTTCAATGAATCGAATCCTACTGCTGGTGGGGACCGGAGAAAAGTACAGAACCAATTATATTAATGCCTTAAACTCAGTCTTCTTTACTTGCATAAAAGTCACTAGCACTCTCTCTATATCCTTACTTTTGCCCCATTATCCCCCTTCCGAGCAGAATTGACGTCTGATAATAAGTTTAATGATTTCCCATTTAATAGTATTAATAATAGTAATTCGTTATTGCATTAAAACAGTTAACAAAATAGCATTGCAAGTGTCATTTCAACACATTGATTAAAAAATCTATAAACTAAACCTATCTTATCGTAGGCACAGTCAATTCCACGTACTAATGTGTGAACCTAACAATATATTGTATTTTGCATGTTTTAGTTATCAGAAAATGATAAATAGAATAATAATAATAAAATGGTAATTTTAATCCCAGCGGTCCATCGTTAAACTCATCATCGGAATAAATTGCCTATGACAACAAATAGTGTCTTAATCGAAATTTGAATTGTTTGGGTTCATTAATTCGTTTGAGATCTCCAGGGAGCTTATGGATTAACTTGACACCCATTTGAGATGGAAAGTGTTCGAACATAGTCGTTCTATGCTGTTCAGTTCTGAAGATGTTCCTGCCTCTGGTGTCGTGATGGACGTACCTTCCCTGAACCAGTTCACATGTAAATCGGCAGTACAGGGTGACGTCGAGAATATAGAGGCTGGGTAAGGTTAGAAATCCCAGCTCACTGGAGGCAATTTTACAAGACTCTCTGCGTTTTAATTTCGAAATTATTCAAACAACTTTCTTTTGTGTTTCTAATTACTCTGTAGAATGTTAGATTGTGAATGTCAGATATACGTGTAAAAATCTTGTTTCCTTTACAATCCTTCCATCGTAAAAAAATGTAAACAAAGAAAAATCAGTTTTTATAAATACATTAAAATTAGATAAATAGTAAGAAGACTCGTCGATATAAAAATATTCCATAACAAACTAAATATAGGATTAAACATTTTTCCGATATTCCTAGATAGTAAGTTTTTTATGTATATCAATGAAATTTGTTTTAATGCTGTAAAACTGTACAACGTAACCTACAGCGTTTACGTTAAATAAAAACACAAGACACAGTAATAAGTATTTTGAAATTATAAACATAATGTTAAATGCTAGTAAGAAAACCCTGCGAAATCGGGATAATAAAAGTGCTGAAAAAGTATCAGAGAAAGAAAAAAACACATCTAAATGTACTAATTTATTTAAAATCTCTTTTTTATAGTTTTTATTTTATTTGTTTACACTTACCTTATTCACGTATAATGAATCATACTATACTACACAACATACTTTTTAAAAGGTTCTGCACATGCATCAATATTCTTTTTAACATTGCAACATATCAACACAATTATTGATAATCTTAAATATTTCCATCTAATATGTAATATTGTACTATTAAATAAAAATAACTGTTCTTGTAGTGCTGTGATTTTTCAAACTACTTACTGATATTATTTTAAAAACACGTTTATAGAATATCCTTTTATTTTCTCTTGCACTTGCTTGTATTTCAGATACTTTAATGTACGCAACTCTCTTGTCACAAATCATATTTGGTACATATCTCACAGTGTTTATTAAGTAATCACATAGTGCGTGGAAAGGTTGAAAGTTATTATCACTAACAACAGTATTTTACATGATAAGGTCATTAATTTCCTGTACTATTTAAATTAGTTGAAGAGTGCAAATTTAATAAATCACTCCTATGCAAGATATCACCAAAAATCTATCAATAACTAAGACCTAAGTATTGCAGTCCGTTACATCCAGACCCAAAAGTAGCAGATACTGTTAAATAGCAATAATTTTATTTATATTGGTAAACCTATTGCACCACAGCGCATTTTCACTTTATACACTAATTAGGTTTAGTAAACTCTTTAGAAAATATAAATTACTTAAAAAATTTGGTTTCTTTACTTTCAAATACTGTTATTTATTAGTTACAAAATTATCAATATTTTCTAAGCTATTATTTATAAATCGAAAAAAGGCACTAATATCGTTAAATATTTTAAACAACCAACAATTCGGCCAGTATTTAACATTAATTCTGCTATTATCTTGAAGTTGCATGTAATAAAGAAAATTTGTTATGTACCTTTTATTATCCAACTGTGTTTTAATATTCGAACTTACCACATTTTTTTTATTTATAGTGCCTGATGATGGATTCATTGATTCCGGAAGGCCTTGCGCGAAAATAAAAGTTATACTGCAAAATGTTTTATTCATTTATACCAGTGATAGTAAAATAATCCTTTTTTCCAATGGCCCAAAATTCTACATATACGAGTACTCAGTATGTTTAAGTTTGTTGTTTTCCGTGATTTTCTAATCGATATCAAAGCTACTCGTATATATGTTCGATAAATCTTAGGAAATCTTATTAAAAGAAAACGCACCATCATTCAAACCGATATTGTCTGTATAGAATAAAGCTTGATTCAAAATTTCAAGTCCGTGGGTCGGTTCGTTTTCTAGATTTAGTATGGGCAGTCGTACTAACGGAAATGAAACTCCAGCACCTACGTTTCGCTAATGCTCATATAATAAAATCTACGTTTATAAGATTTATTCTAAAACATTTTTCTCTAAGTTCCCTAACAGTTTTACCGGAAGTGAGCTTCATTAACTAGCATTCCCACGGGGTGGATCCTGCAGAATACGTATTTGTCATGGAACAATTCTATTCAAGGGTCATTGACTGGGAGGTGCACAAACTTCTCAAGAAGTCCTGTTTAATGTGTTTTAAATAACGATGTAGGGAGGGTGAGTTCCGGATTTTCTACTATAGCCTTAGTCTAACTTGTGAAAATTTAAATAGAACTATGAAATATCCATTTACATAAAAAAACTGTTTCAGCAGCATTAGTAAAAATGATTAGAATTATCTCAAACATGATCCATTTATTATTTTAAGGTACATTTTACATGTATGGACATGTTGAAATGTAATTTTGTGCTTTTCATATTCTTTAGTTATCGTCACTATGGCAAATTCTTATTGTTATCACGGTTATGCTACTCACAATAATTACGTAAACACTTTATCTAACGTCAGCCAAATCTTATTCATCATTAATCCATTAAATGGTTTTTCATGTGATAACGCTTATAAAATAAATTTTAAAATCGTTAATTAAACCGCAACCTTGAGGCACAGTTGTGAACTTATGGTGAGGATGTGTGTGTATGTACATATATATATATATACACACATATATATATGTATATATATATATACATATATATATATATATATATATATATATATATATATATATATATATATATATATATAACATATCAGTTATTATCAGATACTTGTAATACATAGCGTGTACAAAAAGTATCGCGAATTTTGTGTATTTTCAAACAATTATTTCTTTATTCGTGATTATCTATTTTTCCCCTTCAAAGTATTCCCCTTGGGATATTATACACTTGTGCTAACGTTTTTCCAATCTTCGAAGCACTTCAAAAAATCATTTTTTGTATCTTGTTCAGCTCCTCCTTCGATGCCGTCTCTATCTCGTCAATCGTGACGTAGCGTCGTCCTTTCATGGGCCTCTTCAGTTTCGGGAACAAGAAAAAGTCACAGGGGGCCAGATCTGGGGAACACGGTAGCTGCGGTATCATTAGTGTGTTGTTTTTGGCCAAGAAGTCGCGTACAAGCAGCAATGTGTTAGCAGGGGCGTTATCGTGGTGCAAAAGCCAATTTTGTTTTTTCCACAAATTCGGACCAAATTATGCCACAGTCAACATTCGGAATGCATCCGCGCACTTAATTTAGTTTTTTACACAAAATTTGGTACAGATTCTTTGTTCCATTTTTTTTAATAGGTAAAAAATCGAAGACGATGCAAAACACGTGCAAGCAAAGCAGCTGTCAACAATTAACTAAACATTCAAAATGGCCGAAATTGTCAACATAAGTGAGAGAAATATATACCAACACAACGCCACATAGCAAAATCTAAATTCGAATATAAGTAACCCGCGATAATTCAAAATTCGCGATACGTTTTGAACACACCGTACACTACTTGAGAGACCTTTGATAGATTAAAAAATATATACTATATATATTTGCAGTTGTGTCATTCTTCTGAATTGCTTGAGCTGTATATATCGTCGTAAGTGATATATCAGTCAAAAATAGACATTTTATAGCGAAAAATACACAATGTAAATTATGTCCACTATCAAATCATTGAAGCACTTCACGTGTTATAGAAATTACTGCAAATCAGTACGTATGGAATTCAATTTTCCCTATTAAATTTAGTGGAATTTTGTATCATTACGATAGTTATTCTATTATTAAACTAGGCCAACTCATAAATGCAATAAAGTTTAATTAAAAAAAACATTTTTAATTAGAGACAATTTTAAACAGAGAGCGGGAAAAATCAAAATTTTATTCAAGTTGGTTTTTAGTTTCACCAATATGCCTTACGATGCGTTACGATAGGATAGTGCCAAATATCACAGTCTGTACTCAATGTATCGTGTGAACTCACAAACAAATGTACAGGAATTACGTTTTTCATGCCGATTGTACTTGTATGTACACTTTAAACCACACTCCACTTAAATAAACCAAGCTTAATGACATAGATAGCTGCAGCACGCCACAACGTTGATTAGGTGGTTCAATATTGATGCAACCACAATCGTTTGTATCGTCCGGATTTTAGGAGACTACTGATCTCGTAAATAGATAACCGTTTCTCTTCCATCCAATGTTAACTGCTCAAACGTATCAGATACCCACAAGCTGGATACATTTATTCAATACTACAAGATAAAGTATCTTCTAGAACGGAGGGATAGCTCTATGTGTATCACCTTTCATATAAAAACTTATTCAAACCCACACTAGTATAACGATAACATTTTTATTTAAATGCAAATTATTTACAATCCTCGACTATTAACTTATAATTGATTTTCAATTTCCTAAATATTAAGTTTACCGTGCTTGACCATTAATGTAATTCAGACAGCAAAGGCAAAGTACAGATTGTGCATATGACGTATTAAATACGTCAATACAACTTATACTATTTGTAATATTATGTAGTTTGTAATGTATTGTAATAGTATTCAAGCAATGATACAAAATCCATTTAAATTTTCTTAGATCTGAATGTTTTCACATAGATACTCCAAACTGACAAGCTTCCGGATATTTTAATATAGCATAGGGGAAATGTGAGATGAAAAATAACATAATTCAACTAGCCATTTTTCCTAGACTACAGTCCAAAAAGGACAAATAACGAAAAAACTTGTGAATCTTATTTTAAAAAACTGTTTATTTAATAACCAGTAACCACTTATACCACAAATAGATCGGAGTTAGGTAGTCTATCCCTCTAGACCGAATTAAACTGCTCAGCCCTAAATATGTACATACTTTTTACAAGGCAAACTATACTATGGCTAGTACTAAACAAAGTTGGTTTCCGAGACCTATGTACTTTGTAGATCGGGGAAAAAGGCAACCTCAGCAATAGCGACAAAATAACAATTATTTTAACCATACTTGCTTATTCACGTGCAAAAAATGAAGGAGTTTGAGTTGAGGTTAAAGTCTTATCCCCTTAACTATTGTTACTCAAATAATTATTTACCTCAATTAGATCTACCTGAGTTTTAATAATAACTTATAAATTTCATAAAATTACTTTGCAAGTACTTGTATTAAGTTGTATAAGAACTTCTACTTTGAAAATTGGGAGCAAATCTGCGGGTTATAACTGTTTTCATTAATAAGTTTTTTCTTTAAGAAATTTACGAAAAGAAACACAATGAAAAATAAAGAAATAGAAAAAAAGCTATTACAATGTTCTGATCGCAATATAACATTAAGTAATTCAGTTTTTTCTCATTATGTTCAATTATTTTATTATAGAGTACATTTTTATTTGGTTTTTAATTACTTCCATTTCGAGAAAAAGTTTCATCAACGGAATTATTATAGTAAGATATGTGCATATAGATAGTTGATTTCGTGATGAACATTTTAAATTTACTACAAACATTTTACAAAGCACATACATGTACATAAGTTATAATGACCATACAAACTCAAGACGGCATAGATGTGCACCTAGATGTGATTTATACACAATTGACAACAACCGATTAACAAGGAACACTCCGTAGTGTGTGAGAAACAAAGCTGTTGTAAACCAATAGTGCTGGTGTCAGGACAAATCGTGAAAGCTTCTCACGTCCAGATTAAAGACTCCGCAGATTGGTCCTGCAGAGGTAAACAGTAGCTTGGTGCTAGCCGAGTTATCGGTAGGCTGTTATAAACTGTATAAAATAGAGTTATATATTTTTAATAATTGCTCGAACTTTATACTGTTATACTCATCGGAAAAGAAATATAAACTGAATCCATTTACTTTAATATTACATATTAAAATGTAATATGAATTGGAATTTTACCGTTCTATGCATAGAGATTTACGTAAATAATAACTGCAAAACACAAACGGATCATATATTGATGTAACGGCAATTCAATTTAAATCATAAAAAATACAAGTAAACTAAAATTCATTGTAAGCACAAGCCAACATACAATTTATCACTGGATTTTCTTGTAAAGAAATAAATTTACAACATTCAATAAGAAAGAAGCTTTTTCAATGTGCTTTGTATGGGTATACTATAAAAATTGCATGTTGTATCATTTAGCTAATATCACTAGCTAATACAGTATTAACGTAATATTTGAACAAATCTAAAATTAAAAAGTGATTGTACCAGTTTGAAAACATAAGAAATTAGGAATGAGTTAAATTTTACAATTTATTTTATTTGGGGGACTATAAATTGCGTTTTAATATAAACTCAGTGTAGTTATTCCTTTTAACGCTTTTAAGGCCGGTGGCACCCATGGTCAAAGTCCAACTGTTTAATAGTGACATGTCTGTTCATGGCCAGGGTGTTTCACAGCTGATAAGCGTAGTTTTAGAAAAATATTCATAGGAACGTTATTTTTTATCATAAACCAATATTTTCTCATATATTTATTTAAAATAAAATTATCTTTTAAGAAAAAAATACTTTATACCCAATAATTTCATAGCCAATTAAAACTAACAAAACAAATTATTTTTGATTTTTTATTTTTTTGATTTTTTATGTTAGTTACAGGAGATTTAAAAAATATTCAACTATTACAGAATGCTTTTAAACATATAATATTTGCAAACTATAGCTAATTATGAGTAAAATTACAAATTTTGAAGTGCCTACCTTGATGTGACATTAGTTTTAGAACAAAAAATAAAATTCACCTATGTTAATTTTGGTCTAAAATAAAGAAACACCACTACTGGCTATGCTGTTTATCAGAGCATTTTCACTTATCGGTGATCTCTCCCGGCGCCTTTTACTCATCTTAACTTTAAAACTCACAATATAATACAATACTGATTAAAATATTTAGTTTTTAGCCATAAACTAGACGTCCAAACAATTACGACAACACAGATTTCCGGTGTCAAACCAGCTGTCGGTTACGTGAACTAAACATAGATATAAAATATAAACATTGACAAAAGCGGCAGTGTTTGCCGTTATTTATGAATCCCATATATCTCTCTAAACAAGTTTATCATGTTTTGTGGCATTTGGAAAAGGAAACCAGCCACGCTACCTCTACACGCAAGTGAAGTTTGAAAACCTTACGTCAATCCATTGCCTTGGTAGCAGCGTAACCATGCAGACGGATTCAAATGCCATGTAAATTAGATGTAAACAACGGCTGTTACTGAATTTTTAACTGCTAAAAAAGTTAATCCTTCTAAAATCAAATATCACAAACTCCTTGATGATTTGATTCAAAGTAATCGGCGAATCACCCAACAGCATGTCTAAACCATGCCGGAATATCTAAGGAACGTGTTGGTTACATTATTCAACAATTAGGATACCATTGTATGTTATTGTTGTGGAAAATCTATTAGTCCGGTAAAATAAGGATGCAAACCTCGGAATGAAAGATAATAAGCTAAAAATTTGCATACGTCTTTATTTTGATGGTATAAAAACTTACCTAAAAAGTCTCATATAATCACGTGTACGCGTCTTTAGATATTTAAGGTCAAAGTTCATGAAAATCAGTTTTTTTGCAAATATCTCGTTTACCTTACGCTAAATGACTTTGAAGGTGGTTAGAGAAATTTTAGAACGGAAAATTCTCTTCAACATTTGTCTGAAGTAATTTTATGTACGTTCAACCCTTTTTAAGATACAGCGCATAGAGTAGGGGACCGCTTACCTGTATATACGGCATACGGTAATGCGAGGTCAGCCAGTAGAATACAATAAATAAATGAGTTATATTGTTATATATTCACTACCTATTATTATTATTATTACTTAATACTATTATTATTTTTAAACATTATTATCATTATTTTTAGCCAGTAGAATACAATAAATAAATGAGTTATATTGTTAATTATTCATTGAATATTATTATTATTACTCAATACTATTATTATTGTTATTATTATTATCATTATTATTAAATATTTATTATTATTTATTATTTAATATACCGATACGAAACCACTACAACATATAGCATATCATCGATGGTGGTTTGTCTTGCATCGCGGTGTATGGAATAAAGATGATACTATCTATGATATTTTGAATAAATACGTCAAATATTTACAAACACATTATGGGTCAAGTATCGTTGTTGTATTTGATGGTTACTCAGACTACACTAAAAACATTAAATCTTGACACGATCTTGACCCCTGCGATTGTTATTGTTTTTCTCTATTTAGGAGAGATATATACAGAGTACTCCTCACTTACACTTCAGACGATGTGGTAGAAGCAACTTTTGCGTCCTGGATTCGAGAATAATCTCAATAATATTTTAGTGACGGAATATAAAAACTTATTCCGTATTGAGTGAAATGTGTTATTCCTAATGTTGAATATGTTAAAAGATAATGAATGACTGTAAATATTAGGAAATGTACTTTACCTTACTTTTTATCAGATCTCACTATTTCTATTCATTAATGTTTTACGAGCCTGTGTGTACTTCCTTTCAGCCTACCCCAGTAATTATTTTAATTCAATATCCACTTAATTGCTATACAAAGTTAATAAATCTCAAAAATTTTCGGAGAAATGGGTCGTCACATTTACTCAAACAAATTTACTGTTGCTGGATAACATAACGAAACATATCATATTAGGTGAAATGGGTGGTCCCACGTATTTAAGCAAATCTACCGTTGCTAGCTAACTTTACGGTACATATATGTGGGAAAATTGGTCCGTGTACGAGTACATCAGAAAATCTACTGTTGCTGGATAACGTTGCAGAACATATCATATCAGGTGAAATGGGTAGTCTCACATATCTTATCAAGTCTATTTCAAGACATTTCCATGGCACTGGTTTTCTGTTGGTTTTTTAGAACTACTTCCACAACCACTATAAAATAGCCCGGTTCTTACCGAACATAATTCGGCACTTGGCCCTTTTGACTTATACAATTTTGGCACTTATCCTGTATTATTCAACAAGGTTACAACTGTCGGAAGGACATTATATAAATTTACATTGTAATTGCAGAATAAAACCAATAATTCCAAGTGCAAGCAATGAGTTGCATGGGAAATGAAAATAAATGTATTATGTGTTGGTTTTATTTAATAAAGCTAATTTGAACTTAAAAATGAATTTGAACTTGTCCAGGCTGTTAAGAACGAACAAAACGCTGACCCTTCATAGAAGCAAGAACACAAAACAACGCCTGTCACACGCACCATGTAAGACGGAATACAATGTTCCAAAAATAAAGTGCACACAATGGTAGTCAGTTACACAGCCAAAAAGTTCTATATTATCTCTCCAAATAATCCTACGGCTTACCAAAATTTAAATAAACATGAATTTTGAAAATTTAACATTAATGTCACTAAATACAATACACAACACTGGAAATAATTTCCAGTAAGGGCGCGAGTAAAAGTAAAGCCAACGTAAAAATAAAAGTTGAAAAAGCTTAAGTATGTGAGTAACTAACCAAATTATCCCTTTCACACTAAGTATTCAGCTCAGGTTCAGGTGATCCCAGTTTATGTGACGCTGAGAGAGCGGGTTACTGTAGAGGGGTTGTTGGCGACAAGTGTTCCCTGCCTTTATCTGGAGATTACCACCTTCCTTTGTTACTAACTTTTAGCTAGTTTTGTTTCATTTACGTATGAAATGTTCTCCCTTTAAAGCTTTGCATTATGGTGTGTTGGCTGAGTGCCAGTGAAGCAAGAACTTACCCTATCTACAAGTAATCTGTTACTTCTGTTATACTGACTAAACACAGCTATCAATTGTGGGGTGATGTATCTTAAGATTTCAACTATATCTTGTCACGATATCAGCCGGAAATGTTAGGTTATAGCCATACCCGTGTATTATTAGTTTACCGTTCAGTGATTATAACAAACTGTTTCATTGTTATATTCGAGTCAGAATTTTTGTATAATTACATAAGCAAAAGTAATTGTATCATAAAATTACTTTAAATCGTGGATTATATTATACAATGTAATGTTAACTACATTTGAATAGGCACGATATATCTGTAGACCTCCAAGTTAATTGTCAATGTTACATGAGTCAGTTTCAAAAAGATGATTGGGATAACCGCGCAAATTGGTTTTGATATATTATGAACATCTTTAATCGCTGTTGAGCACAAATATTAGTTACTGTGTAAGAAGTGAAACGTATTTTTGTGCCAAAATGTATGTATATTTATTAATTACATTATAAATGTATACATTATTGTTATAAACATTTTACTAAATTGTCTTTCATAAAGAACTGAATTTAAATCAGTAATTTTTTAATAAATTCAATTCAACAATAACTACTTGAATTTAAAGATAAACATGTGAAAAAGTATACTTTTAAAAATATACCTTACCGTTTGTGAGTATTGTGTTACACGTATTATAATAGCATACTATTTCAGATTTTTATGAATAGAAATATTTGAAAACCCCATAACTGTGACATTTGCAGACTGTAGTAGCAGTTTAAATATTTTTTTTAGAACTTACTGTGGCATTCTTTAATGTCCATCCGTTATAAGTTTGTGATTAACGATTAGTAAGAAGCAAAATATTTTGGTGAATAATAAAATTTTTCGTTTCCGCAGATACACATTAGCATACTCGTTGCATTACCTGTCAAAAAATTTAATTCTAATTAAATATTACGTTCAATGTATTTTAATTGTCAATAATTTTTAATTAACGTTTTCTACTGGAGTATCTAAATACAATACTAAAAAAAATACAAGTGGAGCTATCAAATCGTTCACATTATACAACAACTTTTTAACCACGGTTTTAAAATACAATTTTGTATTTGTATATTTAATACATTTATTTACAGTTTGAGCACTATCTACATAAATTTAGTCAGAGAGACAAAATTAAGAAAGTTAAGATTTTATCAAATACATTTTTACATTTACAACAACATGTATTTACACATAAATAGTTTGTTAACATGTGCTTACAAAACACACATGTTTACATAAGTTATATGAGTTCGACAAACTGAAGACAAGATAGATGTGCACCTATATTAGATTTATAGGTGACAAGTGACTCCAAGTAAATTACAAGGGTCGTACTGTGATGTGTAAAAGACTAGACTGTTGTGATCCAATAGTGCTGAAGTCGGGACAAATCTGGAAAGCGTCTCACGTCCAGATTAGAGACTCTCCGCAGATTGCTTCGGCAGAGGTAAACAGTACCTTAGCACTCCCAGAGTTTATCCGTTTTATAAACTATACTGCAATAGGTTTTTACATTGTAAATTACTCAAACCTTCTATATACTTTATGAAAAGTTATTGTAATACTTTATATGACTGTTACTGACTGTTATAATAAACAGTCATAAAAACTTTGTTTAACTGTGAGAGATGAAACCAAGTAAATCTTAAAAAATATGTTTTCACGAGAAAAAAAGAAATTATATATTTTTAGCACTATTTATAAGAAACCATTAGATTTTATCATGTATTATATAGTATTCAAAAGCAAATTTACAAACAATGTATATCGTATTTATTACAAGGCTATTTAAAAGAAAATTCAGAATAATAATACTAAAGGTTATATTTAAACATATATTTCCTTCTGCGTTAAAATATTTTTTTACAATCCAGTTTAAAATGTTGCTTATATACTTAATCAAAATCAATTCCTTTTTAAGAAATCTCCTTTTTAAATTCGAAGTAATGATAAAAAATTAATACATAAAAATGTTACTTGTCGGAATCTTAAATATTCCATACTGCATAAAATTTGTCTCTATTAAAATATTACAGACTTCAATCACCTGACAAGAGAAATAACTCCACCCTCCTAAATAAAGGCATATTTCATTTCATTTCAAGTTTCGTAAAATTCAATAAATGTTTATGAAATTTTAATACATTTTTATAAAATTTAATAAATATTTATACAACTTCAATAAAGTTGTTTAGAATTTATTTCTTTCTTTAATGAAAATGAGCTTAAATAATTTATTTAAAATGAGTTTCAAAGATGCGATGTTAGTGTATACATGTTAAAACAAATAGATAGATTATTTTCAGGAATGTTTGATCATAATCGTGATAGATTCGTTCTGAAACTTTTTATTTCATTGCATTTCAGCCTAATAATTTTACCTTGAGAAAGTAACGTTAACTCTGTATTGCTGTTTGTGAGAGTTATAGACAGCCTCATTTCTGCGGGCTTTCATTATGATATGTGCAATGTAAGCAAAATATACGCAAAGTAACTGTATTGAAATACAATCAAGTGAAGCAAGAATTCACAAAATTACATTCCGCCGTGTTACAATGTTATTAGTTTAGTAGTGAATGTTCTTACTTATATGTGAGGGGAAATTATTTACTATTCCATTATATGATTTTGTATTTTTTCCCTATAATTTAGAATAGATTTCCAGTGTAGTATTTACAATTATTAATATGTTTTTAAATCGATCTAGATATAGAGAAATGTTTTACAAATTATTCCAAAGGATTACAAAAAGGTAGTTGAAATTCTATTGCACTCTTTCCGCCGTTGTGTGGAATAAGCAACTTCTAAAATAATTTACAGTTTGCATTCTGTGAATACTGTGTTAAGAGTAACTTTAGATTAAACCTAATTTTTTAACTTGATGAAAACGATAACCATGAATTTGTTTAAAATAAGAATTTTTCTTCTTTCAGAACTTTAAATGGAAACAAGGCTTTTGGGGCTCCTGCCAATGTATACATCTACGAAATTCAAAAGTTTAATAACACTTAGTTTATAGAAAAGTTCTAAATAATAATTTGAAGAGTCTTTGCGTGATGGTATACAATTCATACAATTAGAAGCACTTATATTACTACAAACAATGTTCTTTTTCAACTGCCAGTTTTATTTTATCTATACACACGATGCTTTTTAATTGCTAGAGGTATTTTTTTAGTCTGAGAATATAACATTTTCATTTGTGTAAATTAGAACAAAACTGTTTCTCTTTGTATTGTTACTTATGGATAACCTCCATTTGGGGTTTAACATCGCAGTTATATTTTTATATTAAAAATTTTATTTCTCGATAAAAATATCAATGTATGCGCATGACAGAATGTAAACCCCAGACCAGGTACCAAATTGAATTAACAATGCACTACCAATACTTATTTGTATCTAATGTTTGCATTTTAACAGTCTTGTTTTAACAAATTGAATAACGAAATAAAACACAATGGATAAGGTTGTAAAGGTGTTTACTTGTAAAGGTGTAACAAAGAGGCGAGCTTGTTACACAGACTGCCTTGTAGATTGTAACATTAGATATGTATGCTTGTAGCCTCGCACAGTCGTCCTGCTCTCTGTTACTACAAGGACATCATTATAGTAAACGTTGCTACAAGATTACATTCTACTGTGATACAAATACGAGTGTTTATTATTACTAATATCTAAGAAGCTTTTGCAATTGCTTGCTTATTTTACACGTATTGTTGTTTTCTTGTGATATTTACTTTTATGTCAATAATAAATAGACGATTGAATAAGTATTATTATTTCAAATCAAGACATTGAAACGAATAAAGCTGCTTTTATAGGTGTATTAAAGAAGCGTGCTTTTAATACTATGTTTATCCATATTGTAAATTATAACGTTAGATATGTGACTCTTGTACACTTTTACAGTTAAGACAATAATGTTTTGAATTAATTCATGAGCATCGCTTTAGTGAACCTTTGTATTATTAACCAAGGAAAAATAGTTTTAAATAATTTAGAAATTAGATTTAATTATTCGTTTTTGTAAATATAGCTGTTCTTAAAATTAGACGGTAAAACTTTTCTATTAGTGAGAGAGAGAGATAGAGAGAGAGAGAGAAAGAGAGAGAGAGAGAGAGAGAGAGAGAGAGAGAGAGAGAGAGAAATGAAATGAAATGAAATGAAAAATGTCTTTATTAGAGGCGAAGTTAGGACTATAAAGTCCTCTCTACCACTTAACCTCGTAAAAAATTAAACTAACATACATATACATGTATAACTAAAAATAAATCTATTTATTTACCTTATACATTAAAAGAATCTTAGCTTTAAAATAATAAAAAACAACATCTATAATTAATGTAACTTTATAAATATTTACAAAACTATAATAAGACATACACGCATGCATTCATTCAACTTGCATTCAGTTGCCTTAAGTAACACATTCCAAAGCCGCCAACCGCTATACCCCCTGAGCCCCCAGCATCAAGGCCCTGACCTCCGCCCCAAAGCGAGCGCGCTTATCAATGGCTCTGATGTTTATAGGTAAGGCATTCCACAATCGGCAGGCAGAAACTGTAAACGACTTACTAAAGGTAGTTGTTCGATGAATTGGTATAGATAATAAGGATGTACCCCTCCTTGTACTTCGTTCACTTATTTCAGACATAAATTGAAAGTTGTTTGAAAGATAACTGGGACAATTTGTATTATTTTAAAAGAGCGTGCAACAGAATGAGTGAGTGATAGTCTCGAAGATCTTGTAATTTTAATATAGATAATTGTTTGAAGAAGGGCGTTACGTGATCATCACGTCTGAGATTAAAAATGAACCTAATGCAAAAGTTCTGAGCACGCTGGAGTTTATTTGAAAGCTCCACAGTCATGTCATTAATGACTATGTCACAGTAGTTGAAGTGAGGCAGTACAAGAGTCTTTATCAGCATTATTTTAACCTGGTGTGGTAGATATGAAGCCAGCCGCTTGAGGCTGTGAACACCGGCAAAGACCCTATTACATATCAAAGAAGCCTGTTCAGTCCATCTTAAGTGTTTGTCAATAATAAGTCCTAGATTCTTTACTTTCTCAGAGTATTCTAGATCTTGGTCATTTAGTTTTAATTTGGGAGCCGTAGTAAAGTCAATTTTACGAACAAGCTTTGAATGACCTATCATAATACACTGAGTTTTGTCTACGTTTAATTTTAGTCCATGTTTCCAAGTCCAGTGAGTAACAGCGTCAATATCGGAATTCATGAGAGTCACACAAGTTTGTATGTCCCTTATAGAAAAGTGGCGGTATATTTGTAAGTCATCTGCATATAAGTGAAAATTGGAATGAGTAATTTGAGTAGTAATGTCATTGATGTACAGTGAAAATAAAAGTGGCCCCAGGACTGAACCCTGCGGAACTCCACGAGTGACTGGTCTCCCTCTCGACTGCTTCTCACCCGACCTGACACACTGGCGTCGTCCCGAAAGATAAGACTCAACCCACTTGACACTACCATCAGAGAAACCATCCTTCCTAAGTTTGATGAGGAGAAGGGGATAATAGACACAGTCAAAAGCCTTTGAAAAGTCGAAAAGGGTTTTAAAATGGTTACCTGACTCTTATCAATTCCAAGGCGTATATCATCAACTATTTTTAGAAGTGCAGTAGTAGTGCTGTGGTTGGAGCGAAAACCAGATTGAAAATTTGATAAAATGTTATTACTTTCAAGGTATATTGAAAATTGCTGATGAACAATCCGCTCCAAACACTTTGATAAAGCAGGGAGTATACTTATTGGCCTGAATTGTGAAGGATTTTGTGGAGAGGAACATTTCTGAAGTGGGCGAACTAAAGCAGACTTCCATGTCAATGGGAACATTGAAGTAGCCAGAGATTTATTGAAAATAGCAGTGATAGTTGGAAGAGTAACTGGAAGAGTATCTTGTATTAACCTTATAGGAATGCCATCGGCCCCGACTGCGTTACTGGACATCCTTATAATAGACTTTAACACATCTGTCTCTGTTACCGGAGTGAAAGAGAACTGAAACTCAGGTTTATCAAAAGTAGCACCTTCGAGCTCGGAGACATACTCCTGAGCCCCAGACTGATCAACAGGAATCTCAACAAAGAAGTTGTTGATATCATCGAGATTAAGGGAAACCGGGGAGTAAGTGTTAGGCTTGCCAACTCCAAGATCTTTCAGTTTTGACCATAAAATTCTGCTAGATTGTTTTTTAGACAGGGAAGAGTAGTAAAACCTGATCTTGGCATTTCTAATTTGTTGTTGCACATTGTTCCTTAATTTTTTTATATACAGCCCAGTCATCACGTAACTTTGATCGCTTAGCCTTAAGGAAAGCTCTATCTCTTTGCTTCTGAAGGTGTCGAATAAATTCTGAGATCCATGGGGCAGGCTGTTTAGTTACTCTTTTTGAAACAAATGGAGCGTGTTTATCAAGAAGGCCATTCATTAATGAATTAAATTTTGATACCATAATGTCCACATTATCAGCCGATGTGACCTCATGCCATGGAGTTATAGAAGCATCGATAAGCAGGGAAGAAAGATTGATATTTTTGTAGTTTCTATAAAACATAACTTTTGGTTCGATCTTGGGAGTTCTTAGTTTATAAGCAAGAAAAATAAGGTCATGTTTGGAAAGGCCAGGAGCAGGAAGTTGCCCGTGGTGCGCAACCAGGGTTTGGTCACAGACAGCAATGATATCAAGCCAGGTGTCGGCAGTCTCAGTGTGGTGAGTGGCTTGCAGAGGAAGTAGGGTCATGTTACACGAGTAAAACATATTAGTTAAAAAAGTTTGGTCATAAGTAATTGGTCCAAGTAAATCAGTATTAAAATCTCCCATCACAATAACATGACTGTAGTGAGCCAAAAAAACCCAGAAGATCATGTTCAAACTCAGCCATGTAGCCCAGGTGAGGAGCTCTGTAACAAACAGCAATTAAAATG